>NC_061508.1:250872693-250915518 GCF_022539505.1 Lolium rigidum | reverse complement strand
CCCGTAATTTGTTCACCCAACACTTGTTATTGGAGAATTACCACTAGTGTAGATAGCTGGGAACCCCGGTCCATCTTTCATCATCAAATACTCACTCGGTCCTATTTGCCATTAGAAGTAGTATCAACTATTTTCTGGTGTCATTGCCTCTGTGTTACTGCTGCTGTGTTACTGTTACTATTGCTCTCATATTATTGCTGCTTTCACATCACCCCTGTTACTAGTGTTTTTCCAGGTGCAGGCTGAATTTTCAGTTGTTAAGGCATATAAGTATTCTTTGTCTCCCCTTGTGTTGAATCAATAAATTTGGGTTTTATTTCCCTCGAAGACTGTTGCGATCCGCTATACTTGTGGGTTATCAGGATGCCCAAGGCATCCCCTCTTCATCAACAAAAAGCAACAGGTCCTTTTTCAACACGCTATATTTTTATTCCTTCATGTGATATGTGTTATCGTTGGAGTGTCTTTACTTTTTGCTGTGTGTTTACTTTCAATAAAGTTGGATCCCATCATTCATGTTTACTTTGGAGTGAGACACGCTCCACCGCTTTGCATATTTACTTTGGAGTGAGACACGCTCCGTTGTTTTGCATGTTTATTTTGAAGTGAGGCACGCTCCACTTTTATGCATTTTGCGTTGGAGAGAGACATGCTCCACTTTCATATTTATTTGAGTTTCAATAGCTCTCTGGACATTTACTTTTTTTCATATATGAGAGTTGTTTGTTTTCATTTGGTTGGCGTTGGAAGCATGAAAAAAGTTTTATGTGTATGTGATGCAAATGGAAGCATTTTTAGACTTGTGGCATAGTTATTTTTGCATATCTTGCTATATCTTATTCTCATGATGAGCTTGTTAATTATGTTTTCATTATTATTAGTCTCAAATACCGAGAGTGTTTAGTATGCCATTGAAGGTTTCATGCATTGTTTTTAGCATACAATAGAAAATCATAATATTGTGGTATATATTCTCCTGCGAATGTTTTTATTTGGGTCAACTTGGCACATGTTTTGCAACATGTTATGACTACATTCCAGCCAATTCTTGCCTCTATGATCATTTAGTTTGCAACTTGTGTATCACTTTATGGCTTTGATTAATATATCTCTTAGTTGGTCGCACCCGGTCTTTTTCTAGCCTCCATTTATATGAGTATTTTATTCATACATCCAACCACCAAAACCAAATATGCCAAAGTTTCCACCATATCCACCTATATGTGGTATTTCATTGCCATTCCATAGTAGTTTGCTCGTGTGCTACCTTTAAAACATTCAAATAGTTCCTCGTTTTGTGACATTGTTTTTAGCTCATGAGGAAGTAAATTAAAATTGTGGTTGTCGTCTTCCATACTAGTTAAGTAACTCAAAGACTCGCGAGCTTCATCTTGCTTGTCACATAAAAAAGTATATAAAAAAAGAGTTGGTTTGACCACAACTTCCAATAGGGGAAGAAAATAGGAAAATTATAAGGAAAGGGCACTCCTCCATGGTTTGTGATTGCTTGGTCGCCACCCGAGGATTCGGTTAGCCATGGTATGTGTAAGCAAAGGTTGGGAGGAGCGTCACAATTTTATAAGTAGTATAAATGAAAAGAGGCTTCGCCCAAATATTTCGGAACCGCTCTCAAACTTGCTTAGTATGGAAGATGACAATAGCTCTTTTTACTACTCGTTGACATGAACAACCACCTCTCAAAAGTGCATTTTATACTCTTGTTGTTTCAATAAAAAAGCTCTAGCACATGAGTGATCTTACTTGCCTCTCAAAGAGAGACCTTCTTTTACTTTTATACTGAGTCTCCACCTTCTAGTTTATGCACCACTTATGAGAGCATAGTTGTCATTCTTAGTTTTATGTGCATGGTCCCAAGATTTTATTGATTGATTCATAATTATGGTATTGCTTGTTCAAACTTTTTATTTCTAGTCATCCTTATAATCTTTTAAAGGTGTCCAAACATTTATGTTTTGCTTCCACTTATGGGACAAGCTGAGTACCACTTTATTATGTATCTATGCTATGCTCTTGACAATCACTTTGCTTTCCATGCACGTTATACATTTTCTTTTGTTTGATTACTATTCATTTTTTAGCATGGTTATTAAGTTTCATTGTTTAATTATATCTATCATGCTTATGTTACGATTCTGTGATTCCAGCTATGTTTGCTTTTACACTTAGATTGATCAAAGTAGTGTGACAGCATGTCACCTTAAAAATTATTTGTTTGTTATCACTTACCTACTCGAGGACGAGCAGGAGTTAAGCTTGGGGATGTTGATACGTCCCAAACGTATCTATAATTTTTGATGCTCCATGCTTGTTTTGTTACAATTCTTATATGTTTGATGTGCACTTTTCGACACTTTTAGCATTTTCTGGGACTAACCTATTAACGCAGTGCCGTAGTGCCAGTTCCTGTTTTCTGCTGTTTTTGTGTTTCAGAAAAGTTATGCATGAAAGTTTCTCGGAATTGGACGAAACAAAAGCCCAGAGTCTTATTTTTCCGGGACGAAGACGGAGCCAGAAGGACACGAGCAGGAGAGCTGCCACGTGGCAGTACATAGGGCAGGCGCGGCCCCACCCTTGGCTGCGCCTGGCCCATGTACTAGCGCCTCGTCGCCTCGTTTGCTCCGCCCTTCGGCCTATTTATTCCCCGTGTCGGAAAAACACCAGGGACGAGAGCCTCCATCCACGAAAAGTTCCGACGCCGCCGTCAACCGAAACCCTAGTCCGGGAGGGTTCTGCAGTCCATCTCGGCACCCTGCCGGAGGGGGAAGTCACCGCCGGAGGCCTCTACATCGCCATGTCTTCATCCGAGGTGATGCGTGAGTAGTCCTCCACGGGACCATGGGTCCATAGCAGTAGCTAGATGGCTGTCCTCTCCTTGTTGTGCTTCATGTATAGATCTTGTGAGCTGCCTAACATGATCAAGATTATCTATTTGTAATTGCTACATGTTGGTTTGATGTGGATACGATTTATAGAGAGATTGCTTTGGTTGAGATTATGTATTATGTTATTATGATCTTGATGCTCTCCGTTTCTAGTAGATGCTCTGGCCAAGTAGATGCTAGCGACTCCAAGAGGGAGTATTTATGCTCGATAGTGGGTTCATGCCTCTATTTAACCATGGGAAGTGACCTTGTTCTCTATGGTTGTAGATGTGTTGTTGCTACTAGGGAGAAATCAACAGTGTTCTATTCAAGGGTAGTTTCATCGTTTACTTTACACACATTACTTAAAGCGATAGTCCGTTGCTTGCAACTTAATACTGGAGGGTATCGCGGATGCAATCCCGAAGGTGGATTATTAGTCATAGATGCGGTTGGATTATCGTCTATGTATATTGTTGTATTGCCCGCATACTTTCATAGCATGTATTCTGCACCAACCATTAGCGTAGAATCTCTGTTTGTCAATTGCCCATCTGTAATTTGTTTACCCAGCATATTTATTTTATTGGAGAGGCGCCTCTAGTGAACTGTGGACCCCGGTTCTTCTTCTTTTAATTGTAATCTTCTACAACATTTTTCTGTTCTGTTCTTTGCAAACAATTCTTCTTCCACACGGTTCGTTTAATCCTTTGTTTTCAGCAAAACCAGTGAGATTGACAACCTCGCTGAAAGTTGGGGACAAAGTAATTGGTTGTTTGTGTGCAGGTCTCCATGTTGCTGCTGACGGCGGTAGTGCGCCCTACCACGAGTTGGTTCGCAACACCTCGGGAGAGAACGTTTTTCTCCTACTGGTCGATAAACTTTGGTTTCTTACTAAGGGAAAACTTCCTGCTGTGCTCATCATACCTTCCTCTTGGGGTTCTATTGCCCATAAATTCTCCTTCATCAACTCCGCGCTCAGCATGCACCATGTAATATTTGCCTTAGGGACTAGAGAGGAAACTACCCTTTGAAGTATGATAAAGTGTACGGCGAGAAGTGGCATTACCATGGCGGCGTTTTATCATATGGAAGAGGGGGATAAATTGAGACTCACTAAGCTCATATCGATAACCATGGGGAAATCCTTAATTGGATAGTCAATATGTGGTTGCAGAAGACTAACCGCAGTGGTTATTTAGAGATATAATGACTGATGGTTTTCTAGGCGCATCTTATTATGGAGTTCTCTCCACACACTACATGATTAAAAACATAGTTTATCTTGATTAACATTAACCCTAATGCTAGAGGTGGATCCAATAATCCCCAAGAACACTTTGTCTTATTGAATCAAGGTAACATCACATAACTTAGGTAGTTATAATACCATAGTGTAGTCTCTGGACCTAAATATACAAATAGACCTAAATTTGTTTAATTTTATTGGCTTCAGAGGACTTAGGTAGTTATAATGCCATAGTGTAGTCTCTGGACATCCAGGGAACCATTATGAAAACAGACAAAAAAGTTGCATTATATCATATTTTACCACATCCCAACAATGTTGATAAAATTCAATATGGATATTATCATCTAGGAGCTTTTTTGGCCTCCATGAAAAAAAAGAGCATGTTCCTCATCAGTAAACATTCTAATCAAATCCTCATTCTCTTCCACACGTAACTTCTCCTCAGGTTTCCACAAATTATGATCTAACTAGGAAAGATTTCCAGGAGCAGATCCATATAAGATTTTTTATAAAAAAATGTGGCATGTTGAACCAGGTTTCTAGTACCTTCAATAATCACACCATTCTTTTCCAGAGTTCGCACAATATTTTTCATTTTCCTTCCATTTGCAATTCTATGGAAGTAAACAGTTTCCCGGTCTCCTTCGACACTACGGGAGAGCTCCACTCTGCCGACGGCTGCCAGCCGTCGGCACAGCAAGGAAGGCCGTCGGCATAGGCTGTGCCGACGGTGACCGTCGGCGTAGCGTCGTCGGCATAGTTCTGGTCGGGGACTGCCCGATCACCGTCGGCACAGACTGGCCGTCGGCACAGATTGTTGTGCCGACGGTTATACCGTCGGCATAGTATTTCAAAATTTTCAAATTTTTTTTTGAAAAAAAGATTCAAATTATGTTTTTTTTAAAAAATAAATTTTTTTCCAATTTTCTTCTTATTCTTTTTTACTTGTTAATCTTTCACAATCACACTTACACTTAGTACACCTAATATTAGGTCAAATTGCACTTGTAGTCAAACTTCCCAGTTGATCACCCATCCTCACACTACTCCCGCCCCAGCACACTTAACTTCTTGGTTCTCTTCGGATGAGCTTCCATGAATGAAATGACGCCCTTATTGTTAATACTACCATATCAATCATATTAACCCTTTGACCGTGCTGCCACATCTCTATATTTTTGAATTCTAAACAATTACTTAAGTAAACAACAATGAATATATAAAAATAATAATATAGAATTTGAAAAACAATTAAATGATTTCATTTTTTTCTTTTTATTATTATGGAATATTTAATATCAGTAAATACGAATTTGGCAAATAATATGTCTAAATTGATCAGAAAAATGAGAGGAATACAAATATGACATCCATATCATATTTTGAACCTACAATTTAATTTACCCAAAAATCATGAGCAATAGATCAAG
Organism: Lolium rigidum; assembly: GCF_022539505.1. Taxonomy (NCBI): domain Eukaryota; kingdom Viridiplantae; phylum Streptophyta; class Magnoliopsida; order Poales; family Poaceae; genus Lolium; species Lolium rigidum. The sequence goes on along the minus strand of NC_061508.1, from coordinate 250,909,954 downwards.
TACCTCTAGTTTAAATCTGGTTGACTTTATCGGAAATGAGGTGGGAAACGGCCTCGGCATGACATAGTTTGCCGACATGAGGGCATATTTGGCACGTGTGTAGGCCATAGGATGGGAAGCAAGACCTCGGACGCGGATTTCTAATCCGGCCTACGGGCAACCATCTTTTCATTTTTAGCGTGCCTAAACGGTTTTTATTTGTGAAGCAGCTACATGGGACACATTTTAGTATGACGTGAAACCTCCGTGCGATGATAGTAGACCACCTACGCACCACCTATCACATGACATGTGCACGCATTAGCTTTTTGCGAACCCATGCGGCTTCCGGCGGTGTCCCGCCGAATCCGCTGAAAACTGACCGGATTTGAACTAGATCTCAACTATCCGTCGCTCCAGAAATTCCGGAAAAATGTTTTTAGTTCTACGACCTATTATTATATGTGCTATTTTTTGTCCGTTTAGTTTGTTCGAGAATGGGTGCACCCGCACGCCCGGTACGGCGATACCGCATGTCCCAGGGGCCCTGTTTTGGCCAGATGGCAATTTGAACAAAGTCAAAAAATCTCACGGAGCCGCATGGTGTCATTTTATATGTCATGGTAACTATTCCGTTTGTCAAAACTGGGATACGGTAATTATTTTGAAAAACCCTTCACGAAAAGGGCTATCACGTCCGGAGTTCTATAGATTTTAGGGGAAATGAGGTGGGAAACGGCCTCGGCATGGCATAGTTTCCCCAAACAAGGTCATATTTGGCGCGTGTGTGGGCCCTAGGATAGGAAGCGAGACCCCGGGTGCGGATTTCTAATCCGACCCACGGGCGACCATCTTTTCATTTTTAGCGTGCCCAAACGGATTTTATTTGTGAAGCAGCTACATGGGGCGCATTTTAGTATGACGTGAAACCTCCGTGCGATGATAGTAGACCACCTACGCACCACGTATCACATGACATGTGCACGCATTAGCTTTTTGGGAACCCATGCGGCTTCCGTCGGTGTCCCGCCGAATCCGCTGGAAACTGACCGGATTTGAACTAGGGGTCAACTATCTGTCGCTCCAGAAATTCCGGAAAAAATGTTTTTAATTCTACGACGCATCATTATATGTGCTAATTTTTGTCCGTTTAGTTTTTTCGCTAATGGGTGCACCCGCACGCCCGGTACGGCGATACCGCATGTCCGGGGGGGGGGGGCTATTTTGGCCAGATGGCAATTTGAACGAAGTCAAAAAATCCCACGGAGCCGCGTGGCGTCATTTTATATGTCATAGTAACTATTCCGTTTGTCAAAACTGGGATGTGGCAATTATTTTGGAAAACCCTTCACGAAAAGAGCTATCACGTCCGGAGTTCTATGGATTTCAGGGGAAATGAGGTGGGAAACGGCCTCGGCATGACATAATTTGCCGAAACGAGGCCATATTTGGCACGTGTGTGGGCCCTAGGATGGTAAGCAATACCCCGGACGTGGATTTCTAATCCGACCCACGAGCGACCATTTTTTCATTTTTGGCGTGTGTGAAAGCCATGAAACCTCGAACATTATAGCTCATTTCTAAAAAAAATTATTTAGGTATTTGAAATATTCCATTTTTATATTTTTCTATGATAGATCTTATTTTTCTGCAAAATTTGATATATTATACTTATTTTTCTCAGTTAGAACGATTTAGTTATGCTTTTTTGAAGACTGCCGTGGAGAAATAGGAAAAAGCTATGCCGACAGTTAAACCGTCGGCACATGTCTGTAGTGGAAAAAAAAGGAAAAAAAATGTTGTGCCGACGGACAGACTAGTCCTGTGCCGATGGCCAGAACTGTGCCGACGGTGACCGTCGACACATCCAGCCTGTACCGACAGCCAATTTAACGCCGACGGTTATCCTCGTCGCCGCGCTCCGGAGACTACTGTGCCGACGGCCCCGACATTTGGCCGTCGGCACATCGCCTGGCCGTCGGCGTACGGCAATTCTCCCGTAGTGCGAGTAACCATCTCCCATGAGCTCTTTGATACCAATAATTTTCCTCCTCATATATCTTGTAAAGTTCAATTTGAATATTAGTTGTATACACTTGTTCCTCAGGAGTCAGCTCGCCACTCCTCTTCCAGGATCTCTAAGGTCAACTGACTTTTTAAACTCTAGTTTTATTTTCCTGTTGTTTCGAAACAAATTAGCTCCCCAACCTTTACAATGTTTCTTAACCCTTTTCAACTTGATATTAATAACACCAATAGGGTCCCTGCTGTTAACATGCTTTTGCCAAATATTTTTCGGAAGAAACTCAGGTTTTTCTCAACCAAGATAGGCCAAATTTGAAACCTCTATTTTTCTTGACAGAAGGAGATTATGATCTGATTGATCTTTCACAACTTTTCCAATAGAAACCATAGGAAACAAGTTTTTCCTAGTCTCCAGACATCAATACTCTATCTGTTGGCTCATTTTCCACACAACTAACAACTTCTGTGATTTCTTGGCTGCCAGTTTGACTTCAAACCTATTCCGGCATGATCCAACATCAAGAGTCACCGAGCAGTTCACAACTACGATAGGTGTCGTACGCCAATCATATCTGAAGACTCTGAACTGCTGCACCAGATCACCGTTGAAAAATGTCATGTCAAAGCTCGACTAAATAGTGGTTAATCAATCCAAGAATGACAAGCATGTCTGCCGTAATGTTGAGCAAGAAACAAGAATCGGGTGCACGATCGATGCTTACGCCAGATCCCGATAAGGGAACGGAACGGCTGTAAGCCTGTAACACGACGAGCAGCAAAGTCCCAAAATATTGAGCAGCCTCAATCAGAGTACGTCCAGCTAGCGACTCAACTGAATATATCTATCATGCAATAAGCATGAGTGCGACGCACAATCGCTCTCATGCTTCTTCTTATAACCCCACGGCGACCATGTCCCAATGATTCGTTGATTGATTCTTTCGCAACATCGGCTTCATATAAACCATCTCTCCACACAAAGTCCTCGGAATCGGATCAGGTTCTTAGCCGCAGCCATGTCGTCCCCCTCGTCATGGCCTGACGCTTCCGACGTCGACGTTTCTGACGGCCCTGGGCCGGCCAGCTCCAACCTCACGCTGCTGTACATCATCATCGCCGTCCTCGCCGGCGTCCTGCTGTACCTGGCCGTCCGCTACGGCCGGTCGCTCCTGGCCGAGTGGCGCGCTCTCCACGGCGACGGCCCTCCTACCGACACCCACCTCGGGCTGAGCATGGACGATATCGCCGTGCTCCCCACGTTCACGTACAGGGCGCAAGCGGCGCCGACGCCGTCGCCGCAGGGCAGCTGGGGCGGCAAGAAGAGGAGCGGCAGCAAGGGGAGGGCGGCGTCGGCGTCGGTGGAGTGCGTGGTGTGCCTGCAGGAGCTGGAGGACGGCGACGTGGTGCGCGTGCTGCCGGCGTGCAGGCACTTCTTCCACGTCAGCTGCATCGACGCCTGGCTGCGCGCGCACTCGTCGTGCCCGGTGTGCCGAGCGCACCCGGAGCCGGAGCGCGTGCGGCCGGGCGGGGCTGCCATGTCGCCGCCGCTACCCCAGCTGCGCCGCTGCGACGTGTCGCCCGAGCGGCCTACGGCGACGAGGATCTTCGCGGACTTCTTGGCACGGTCGCCGCTGAGGATAGGAGGCTCGACGAGCGGGGCGAAGGAGAGGGTCGTGTCCAGGTCGCCGTCACCGGCACCCATGGTGCGTGACTACGTCCTGTCGAGGTCTCCGTCGCGGACGCCGCTGACGCATGGGATGGTGGACGAGCGGTGTTCGTTGTCGCAGTCGCCGCCCCAGATGCTGGAGGTTGTGGTGGTTCGGTCGCCTTCTCCGATGAGGCTCGGCCGTCAGCCTACGCCGACGTGCGTTGGCGTGTTGGAACGCACGGATGCGAGCATGTCGGCATCGCCATCCCCGCCGGTGACATTTAGAGCGGAATCGACTTCTAAATTGTCACCACAAGTGCCATATTAAGTATGTACAGCAAATGCTACATTGCCTACTACTGTCCATCATTCAGTTGCACAGTCTGCATTAAGATAGAATGACCAATTAATGGCACAGTCACCATTGCTTCGAGGTGCATTTTTGGAGCTTGTCATCCGATTCTTAGTGACTGATCATTTTGCTGCAAAGAATGTAAATATTCAGTGTCGAGCATGTTTGACAAAGACAGACCAAAGCGCCCTTGAAGCTTTCTTTCTCCCCACTTCATTGTTAGCAAAAGAGAGGTATGTGCACTCCTTTCACTTTTATTTGTACATACTGTTCCTATCTTTAGCGAGAGTAGGAGTACCTGACAAGAGGAGAGATAATGGTTCGTGCACCTTTCACTTATATTTGTTGCATTTGCTGTATAAAATTCACTTTTCCCACGTCCGAGCCAATTTTAATTGACAGCTCTACTCGTCTTTTCGAAAGAAATCTTCTTGATTACCTTCTAATACTAACAATACAGATTTGATTCCATAAAAAAGAGAATAAAGGCCTGTTCGACTAAACTTTGGTCTATTCCTCCAAAAGTCGCCCGGCGCGTCCTTCTCACCATGCGTGCACTCTCTTTCATTAAGCATTCATTTTGTGAAACTTTTTCGACCACGCCGCACGCGTATCTACAGGGCAGAGCTATGTATTCTCAAAGCCCTGAAAGTTGCTATACTGACCTGAAAGTTGCCATACTGTCTTTTCTTTGTCTTCCAAAGTTGCCATACTGTCCTTGCTGGCAAAGTGTCAAGCTAGCCGCCGGCCAGCTAACTAGTGTGTCAGTAGCCCGGTGGCTAATTAGAAATGGGGGGCACGTTCCATCCGAGTATCTATGCGTGTGGCAGATGTCGCGATTCGATCGAGAGCACATGATCAAACCCCATGCATTTCACATGCCAGGCCGCGGGCGCAACCCTCCACTCACAGCAAATTTGTTACTCCGTCAGGTTATTGTATTACTTGCTTAATCAGGTCATCGTTTGGGATTGATAGAGCGGTTCGTAGATTGCCCTAAAGATGTTTCAGAGTTTAACTGGTTTCTTCCAGTACATTGCCTTGCAGATTGCAGGGATACATTTCGGTTGGTGAAATTTCCTGCTACCTAGTTAATGCCTTCGTGAGCTAGTTCTTTTTTGAGTTCTTCGCGCGTAAACGCTTCTTGATGATTGAATCTGAATATATGCATAATCAGGAATAATCTGCTAGTAGAATATTGTTCCCTGTTATGGTTTTATCATGGTCTCTTGCTGGTGGGTCTCATCTGAGGATATACCTACAGGGTTCAGAGTGTCTTTCATCTTCGGCATCAGAAAAGCTGTTGTTAGAATTTTGTTTCTCTGGTAGACACAGTACTTTGTCAGGTTTCAGAGTGTTTGCAATGGTCAATTGACATCTATACCATACCAGTACATGAATGTAGAGACTATATGTTGTTCTGTATTGGTTCCAACTTAAGTAATGCAGAAAATAGGTGGAAGCCGAGAGATGAGACAGTACTAAAAACATAAAATATATCAAATGCAGAGTAGAGCAGGGCGAAAGATCTGGTTTTAATTATTTTCAGTAACGGCTTGATCTGTTTTGCTGTGTTCTTGTGTAGCATGGAGATATAGGTAGGTGATGTTATGTTATTGTTTTTTCATTATGATTTGTGCCTGTACCATATTAGTCATTGTATAAGTTAAAACCGATGAATTTTATAAGGGATGGATATCAAGGGTGGAGGGTACATCGGCGAGGAGAATTTGGAAAAAGGTAGCATCCTTTTGCGGTGATCAACGTTGGTCAAGATGAGGCTTTGAACGCCCCCCCCCCCCCCCCCCCCCCCCCCCCCCCCCCCCTCTTGCTCTCAGCTCGCTACAGTAGTTGAGAGTCTTTTCTCTCTCACTAGGCCGCTCCGATGTCCTCCGCCGGAATAGCCGGCCGGAGCTGGAGCTGGCGCCGGAGTAGATAGGTGTAGATCTAGGTTTAGTGTTTGGTCATATATGGACGTATGGCGCTTATGCCGGGAGGGAGGTGGCAGATCTCTGCGGCCAGATCTGGCACTGCCTCGGTTTCTTCCTCTGCTTCATGGTGCTCCGGTGGTCCGATATGGAAGTGTGGCGGTGGAGGAAGGCGAAGATCTCCATAAATAAGGCTGCTTCCGGCGATATGGGGGCCAAGGCTGGAGCGGCAGGCTCCTCTCCCTTGTTCATCATGTTGACGAGATTGGGGATGAGCTGCTCGCAGTCGGCTGGCCGCCGCATCTGCAGCAGGGGAGCGCGAGCGCTTCTCGTCGGAGGAACGCCACGACACCGTTGTCGTCGTCTTCCATGGCCGAAGGGTAGCCCCTCCAATCTTGAGCGACGGTGACGGTTCCTGTTGTGGGTATAATTCATGGGTGTACCATCGACAGTGCCTAGATCCGGCAAGCCTGGGTGGCCCACAGATGGTGATGAGGCATGTGGCCCATCGGGCGGCCCAGTTGCTGTTGATCCTGACGGAAGATGTCCGGCCCAGGAGCAGGGAGCCGGATCCGACCGACCTTTAGAGGAACCCGGATCCATGGAGGCCTGTTAAGGGACCCGGATCCGGTACGACATAGATGGAAGGGTGGTTCCTTGACGTACACGGCAAGACATTGTACCATAGTTAGGAAACCTGTATCCGGGTAGGACTCTCCATGTAAACCCTAGATCCGTGCGCCTTTATAAGCCGGATCCTGGGAGCCCTAGAGGCACAACCACAACTCATTGTAACATCGCGAAAGCGCCCAGATAATTCCAGACAAGCAGCAGTAGGTCCTGTCATCGTGCAGGTGTTCCGAAGCTGGGTAAATCGCGTACCACCGTCCCGTGTGCACTCTGTGGTGACCCAGCGTACCACTGCATGGTGTAGTACACAAGTCGTTGACATAACACAAGTGAAACACCGTTCCACTCATATTACATCTCTCAGAGTGGTACAACAAAAACATATGCGAGTCCAAGGTATGTCTATAGAAGTACACACGAACTGTTTACATAAGATCAACACAACCTCCTACTTTACAGTGAGGTAAAACTTCAAATAAAGCTCCAGAAGAACGAATCGTAGTCTATCTTATTGCTAACTCAAGTTTAAGAGCTACTTGGCTTGCTATAGAAATCAAGCTATTTAGGTGCTATGATTAGGGAAAAGTTCCCTTCTATTATTAGTCTAAGTTTCCACTCTAGCTGATGCAGAAGTTGACTCCATTGACTTCTTTGATTGGATTCTTCTTCTTGTTGCAGTTGACTCCTCTGTCTTCGAGTTCCACGGTAGTTTCTCCTTCGATGCCTTGATCTAAGAAGGGGGTTCAAACGAGATAGAATGAGTACGAGCGTACTCAGCAAGTTCATATTAGGAAATATGTGTATCATGCACTAGCTACAGCCATAGACCACAAAGTCATAGGCTAATGCAAGTTTTTGTAATCATTTCTTCAAAAGGTTTATTTTATTCTGAAAACTATGCCCGTCAGTCTTCACGGAGTTGACTAGAACTTCGTGGAGTTCCTTTCTCGCCGCGTTCGCAGTTCCCTTCCCGGAACAGGGGAGTGACAGTCACAATTCTTGATACCCTCTCTGAGAGGTGCGTTACTTTACCCCACAAGAGATCTTAACCATGTTGCCGGCCGAGAGTATGTCCTCGGCTCGTCCACACTTCCTTTGGTGTGAGGCCCGAGTATAAGATCCAAGCCAATCACTTGCCTTCTCCGCGACCCTGCAAACCCACCATTTTGTCCAACCGTACACCTCCGAGTAGACTTCCCCGATAATACGGCTTTACTCATGGTGTACTCCGGACAATCCCTCATAGATCGAAGAGCTTATCATCACTAATGGATGGGGATTTAAAAGGATTTCCCAACCTATTGCGGCAGTGCCTCCAAGCACCCCACCGGCTCTCCGATCCGTTGGCGTGCGGAAGGGAAAAGATACGACTGACTTCCCAGAGCCATTATAGATCTTATGGATAACGCGATATGTACGGCGCTAGAATCACTCGGACGGCATTGGTAATTAATCCTAGGGTGATATAACCCATTGCAATGGAACCTCCACCATATCAACACATACCATGGTTCCATTGCCCACCACATAGTCATATTCATAATTGTAAAATAATACTTTGCTTTTCAATGCATGAGTGATAAGTATAGTACTTTGCATATAATTTGATACAAATAATCAAATGACATGAGCAAGCGATGAACTTGCCTTTCTTGACTGCAAGATTATGCAGGCAAAAGCTTCGATACGTGATAACTCCAAATGCTGAAATACCATCATCGTCCGGTAAGGACAATGTTTAAAGAACTAGCAAAGATGCTATAATGCATAATATGAGATGCAATCGTCCCGAGCGTAACCTAACCTCGATGATTTAGGATGTATGAGTTGTAAAGATTTCTTTAGGGTTGGTTGCACTTTTAGAATGGTTCTCAAACAAGGTTCTTATTAGGGTTTGGTTATATTAGCATCATAATCAATTGATATAAGACATCATAACAATCATACACATAAAGAATAATGGTGGAATAATAGGTAAAGAACAGTTGTTAATTTTAAGTTCTACAGAACATGGTTGATGATTACTTATACCATACTTCAAAAGAATAACTTTTGAAGAACATGTGGTTTAAGTGATAATAAGTATTTCAAAGAAGGATTAGGGCTTCTAAGGTTTGATTGACATTTGTACTTCAAAAGAATAACTTTTGAAGAACAGGTTAAATAAGGGTATGAATTACTATACATAGGAACTATGTAACTCTAGGGTTTACTATTGGGTTCATTTAATTTCACTAATAGGAACTAGTTGGTTCTTAACTTGGAATGGGTTTCTATATAGCAAGTATTGGTAGGTTTATTGCTATGGTTTCTTCTAAGCATCATACCAAAGGATGATGGTCAAGATGGTTCTATAAATTAGCTATTAAGGTTTACTATGGTTTCACAATTGCTTTACTAAGTAATCTCTAATGGTTTCTATGCTAAGTGGGTTATTACTTTCTAAGTAGGGTTTTGTTGAATAGAAGCATGTGTTGTGTATTGCTACATAAGGTTGGTACTAGGGTTTATCTTATGGTTCTACTAGGGTTTGATGATTAAGGTTTATCCTAATGGTGTGGTATAATGGAGTGGTAATCAATGGTACTAATCCAATTAACAAGTTAGGGTTTATATCTAGGTGATACTAATGCATCATGTAGGTTTTAATTAAGAATAGGAACATGAAATGATAATCTCATGTGAGTTGTTTATGCTAGTGGATTATAAGCATGCATTCATTGGTTTCTTATTAGGGTTCTATAGGTATAGATAAATCTCACATGATCACATGTGCTAAGCAACTAAGGTTTTAGGGTTTAACATTTTGACATGATCACATAAAATAATGGGATCCAGATTCTAACTTATAATAAAACTAGGGTTTCTAAATTATGATCCAATTCTTAAAGTAATACTTGGTACTAGAATTAATGTGATTAAGTACTTGGAATAAAGTTATTAATAATTTTAACATGCTATTAATTTTTTAGAGGGTTTAAGAATTAAAATAATTACTAGTTAGGGTTTCATTAGAATTCAGGGTTTCCTAATTATTGTTAGGTTTTAAAGTATTTAACTGGTTAACTTAAGAATGTTTAAGTAAATAATTGTTGAGCTATCAAAATGATATTGGCTTTTACTATTTTCTTAAGTTATTACTATTTAAATAAAATAAAAATAGTAATTTGCAAATTAGGGTTTATGGATTACCACTAATAATTAAATTAATGCAAATATGGTAACTAAAATTAATCTTAACATTTTACTTAGTTACTGAATAGTTAAAATTTAATTTTTGATATTTAACTATGTGTTGAATTCAAATTGTATTTAAAACAAATAGAAAGGCATAATTAATAAAGTTAAAAATAAATGAATTTTTATTTTGACACACATTTTTGTTTTATATTTTATTTGAATAGAGTTTATTTTTGTGAGCATTTTGATATATTATTCATATTTTTCTGAGTTGAAATGGATTTTATATAATTTTGTAAAGTTTCAGTTATTTACTGGAATTTGAATTAAAATGAAAGTACTAAACATACCGGTTCGCTCTACACACCCAGAGACAGACAGGTGGGACCTTGTCCAGTCAGCTGCCACGTCAGGTGCCACATGCACTGACCAAGTCAAAATGTTTGACTGGCCAGGGAACATGGTGGCCGGCGAGAAATCAAGGGCGGCGCCGATGATTCGGGGTTCCCGCGCGTGTGTGTATGTGCTGGTTGGATGCGCGGACCTCTGATGAGCTAAAAGGTGGCGGCTCCCCCTCTGAATGGTCACCGGAGTTGCTCCGGTGAGCATCAACTGCGGCGGCGCACGGCGGCGGTATTCTAATCGGAGGCTAGGGGTGATGCCGAGACGAAAGGAAGAGTTCCTGAGATGCGCACGCTCACCGTGAGGCTTCCCAGATGCTTGACGGAGTCTGCCGGAGACGAGGACGACGACAAGCTCCACTTTTCTGCGGAAGGCCGACGAAAGGGAACGGACGATTGGTGATGATTGAGACCTCCTCTCCTCGATTCCTTCCACGAGGATGCTCCCAGAGACACGGCGCTTCTCCTCGACTATGCGGCTGAGACGGGGGTGGTCTTAATCGGCGGCTAGCCGGAGAACTGGCCGTCGGTGGTTTTTGTTGCTTGCCAGAGATAGAGAGGGCTAGAGGGAAAATGGAGTGACGGAGGTGAACAAGGAGTACACAGAGGTGCTTCCCCTCTATTTATAGGCCGCGGCTAGGTCAGCATTGCCGGCGCGTCGCCGGAGACGGTGCGGATATGGCGACGAGGATGAACTCAATTCGGGCGCGAATCTTGGCACGATTTGGATAGGCTCGGACGCGAGAAACTTGTACGAAATTCAGAGATGGTCTGCGACGTCCGGCGGCGTGCTTATCCTCGTCGAGGACATGGCCGAGCTCCGCCTCTGTGCTGTCGACGACGGGGAAGAAGACGATCTCGTTTTTCTTCTCGCACGATTCTTAAAGCAATCGAATCGGTATGTGGCTTTGGGCTGGGCCGTGTCCGGGCCGTGTCGGCCTGCTTCGGCTGGTGTGGTGTTGGGCTGCGACGAAGTGGTGATGGGCTGCTCGCGATGCTGAGGTCCAGGTAAGTTTCCCTCCAATTCTCTTTTCAAATTTGCTATTTGTATTTTATTTTCTGTTTTCCATTTGTTGTTTAAATTCAATTTGAATCTGATTAATTTTTGCAGGTTCTAAATTATTTGAACATCAGAACCATTTCATAATGATATTCACTATCTTGTTTTGTTTTCAAACATCCATTTATAATTGAGTAATGTTTGTGCTTATGAGGCACAAGTTAAAATTCAAATAGATATTATTTTAGGGTTCATCTCAACTCTTATTTAATTTAGGAATCAAACCTGTTTTAATGGATCTGAAATTGAGAACATGTGAATGGTGAACATATTCTATTTTGCAAGTGTTTAACCATATTGATTATTCACATATTATTTAGGTATGACTAGGGTTTAACAAATGGAAAAGGGTATGGAATTGGTTCATGATTTTATGTGGAGAATTATTCCTAAGGTTTTAAGAAGATGATTAAGAAAGTTCTATAATCACTAATCTAGTTTTAGTAAACTTTAGCTTGAACTAATTAAGATGGATCCTATGTTTATAATTAGCAATGCATTTGCTAATGATGATTTAATTTATAGAACACTACTTCATTTGGTCTACTAGGATGGAAAGGTAGGGTTTAATATTTTATGTGAAGTGATTCCTATGTGAAAGGGTTTAGGGTTTTGCATACTCTTCATTAAATTGCAATATAAGTAGGCATGAGGATTGGTCTGGGTTAACTACTAGTGATATGCTTATTATTTTATGTGATAGATGAGATCTAATAATCATATGGTTTAACTTATGATCTAAATCTACAAGGTATAGTCATGCATTAGACAAGATCTACTCATTCCTCATTAATCCCTCTTTAATATTCCTCTCATCACACTCATCCTAGATTCTTAGGGTTTATAATTAATACCAAGTTGTGATGATTATGGAATTGGTTTCCTAAGGTATTGTTATTGGAATAGGGTTCTCACCTCCAAGATTAAATATTGACTTGAACAACTAGGATTAGTACTTCTCTAATATTCTTGTATGAACATGGCTATGGTTAGTATTATAACTTCTCTCACTTATCAATGTCTTGGAATATCCTAAGGTCCTACTCAAGAGATGATGATATGATCCTCTAAATATATGGTTTTCCTAGGAATTCTACCTTGGTATCTTCTCGTAGCTTGTTCTTCAGAAATCTGATAAACCTGCATCTTGTGGTATGCCTCCACCTCCTAGCTTCTTCATCTTGATCCTAGCTAATGTATGGAGTGGCTCTATGTGTGTGTTTCCTTGCATCATGCTACAAGATGACTAAATGGATGGAGGGTGTGGCTCTATTTATAGGCTTGGGCAAGCTCTAGTATCATGACACATAGGTGGTGACTCTTGTTTTGGTTTGATGAGTAAGGTGCTTGGTTGTCATGCCCTCATCCATAGCAATCCTTTGAGCATGAGGTGGCAAAGCTTGGAAAGCAAGTCATGTAGATATTTTCATCCCACATGGAAAGATCATTATCCTCTCATATGATTTATTTTTGGATAGCCAAGTGGCATTTGCTACTAAATATCTTGTGGATGGTTTTATTATTGTTGATGAGTCACTATATTATATTTGATTGGATTTATATTATAATATTGGTGAAAAGGTCAATGTTGAGGGTTATTTCTCAAGTTTGGATAGTTGGTGTTTGAATTCACCAAGGCATGATCATATGAGTTTCAAAATACTCATAGTTAGTTTTATTCAAATAGTTTGAACTATAATTCGTAATGTAAATGGATTTAGTTTTATGATATTCCATGTACTTAATAAGTTATGATTTAAATGAGAATGTGTGGCTTTTATGCACTTTAGACCCTATGGTTTAACTTATTTATAAGTGAATTAAATTACACACAAAAGTAATTGCTAATTTTTAAGTGTTAATAAGTTAGGGTTTGATTCTTAAAGAATGTGTTGTTGTAAATCTAATTCCATTTGATCTAATCCATAGATCAAATCATCTCTACCCAAAACAAGGTTTTAGCATAGATCACAGTGAAGTTTATAGCGCTTGACTTGATGATCTACTTCAATTCCAGCAAGTCAAGTGAAACTTCGATTCATCGTGGTAAGTTTTATTTGAAAGCGCGAAAATTCCCCGGATTTTCTGTGCATGAATGCAATGCACACTTTGGTGTTCTCTCATTTTATTGCCTCTAAACCTGGGATATTACACACTCCGCCCTATGGCCCCTACTTCTTCTCCCACTCGTGAGGATCCCTCCTCCGAGGTACCGTCGATTAGGCAACGACAGTTGGCGCCCACCGTGGGGCCTGCGGCGTCTGGAGGCCGGAACCGGTAGGGTTCCGCCATGGGAAGTTTCGACGACACCATCGCTGTGGGGCGTGTCCTTTACGCTGGAAATCTGCCGATCGTCCCTCCGGATGAGTGCTGGATTCCGGCTAAAACCGACCCCGTCAAGCTCTCCATCGTCCCAGTTGGCGGCATACACATCTTCATCGGGGAAACCGTCGATTCCGACGGAAACCCACTGGTAAGTAGCGCTGACGCGACCACCGCTGAGCGGGACGCAGTCGCGAAGTTTCGATCTGAGACGCAGGAACTTCCTAGCGAAGATTCCGCCTTAGATCTGAAAAAATCAAAACCCACCCAATCCGCCCCTGAGCAGGAAATAAAGGTGGAAGACCAATGCAGATCCGCATGGGTCTCCCAGGTGTTAGAGAAGCAAAGGTGTCACTTCGTGCACTTCTTGGCCCATACCGCCGGAACCGCCCCTCAAGAAGCCGGAGCTGGTCCCGAGCAGGTCGAGGCCCCGGAAAACAACGCTGCTCCGGATCAGCAAGAGGCTGTCGGAGAAAGCGGAACTCCGGTTGAAGAGTCGATTTTGGGCAACCTAAGCCGAATTTCCGGAGATACCCAATCCATGGACACTGAAGAGTTCGATCGCAAGGTGAAGGAATATGGATACGGTGATCAGCCTGAAGTTGACTCCGCCTGACCAAAGCGGTACTTGCGACTGTAGCGGCACTGGGAGAACATAGATCAGAAGGGGCAACCACCCAATCCGACCCCCAGCCATCCCATCAGGGATCTCCAATGTCGCGGGAGCGACCCCGCAAGGATTCCTCCTCGGAGGACCTCCTGTCGCCTGAAGAGATGGTTGCACAAGCAGGCATGGATGCAGTTTATCGCTCGGATATTCTTAACAAACCCATCACTCCCGAAGACGTAGAAGCATTAGAAGCTAAGAGACCGGAGCTGCTGGCCACAGCCAAGAAGTTTAAGGACACCGCAGCCGCCATGCTGGAGGAAAGGAAGCACGCCGCAGTTTTTGTGGAAGACTTCATCCAGCGCGAGTAGGAGGTGGACGAAGGACTGGCAAAGGTCAAGGAACTCCGAAAGCATTGGGAGGACAAGATCGTTGAAGCTCATCATGAGGTCGAAAAGGTCCGGCGTGAATTGATAGCTCCCCGCAGGATCACCTTCGCAACCCCAACGGAGCAGCAGCCGTTCGCAACCCCAAAGGACAATATGACGAAGGCTGCAGAGATCTTGAAGAAAAAGAACGAGGAGATCGACATAGACTACGTTCGCACGCTCGTCGCTTCAGCAGTGAAGCAGCAGAGCAAGGCAGACACTTCGCGCAAGTTGGAGTCTAACCCAGAGCATTGCGTCTCCACTGCGCAGAAGGACGCCCACGACAATCGCCATCGAGATGACGAATCGCGAACCGGATCTTCGGAACGCAGAAGGAAAGCCAGAGAACACCCAAATCCAATCCCCGTCCCATCAAGGACGCCTCCGTCAGATCCAAGAAAGGGAAAGGATGCAATGTACTCTGGACGGGACAAGTACCGCAACCCCTCTCCTCCGCCCAATGGTTACCCGCGTCCCCCTCGCCGCCGTAGTCCAGCCGGAAACACCAGGCCCCAGGGGCATGGTGGAATTGTTATCCGCGACAACGTGCTGCCCTCAAGAAACAGAAACAGGGAGCGCACGCCGGAACCTCGCCGGAACCAGAACAACGATCGTGAGCCCGAGCCTAGGAGGATTCGGGATGAGGAGCGCGACCCGGAGCCTCGCCGGAGCCGGAACGACCAGGGCAGCCAGCGCCACGGCGAAGGCAGCCGCAGGAGCCGGAGCCAGCACTGGGAAGGCCGAGGAGAATCCGAAGGCGGAAGCAGGAAATCGGATCGACCCCCTCGCAGGTCTCCCTCACCACCACCTAGCGGTGGCGGCGGAGGTGGAGGCGGAGGCGGCGGCCGGAGATCTCGCTCTCGTTCACGTTCCCTCGCCACGGCTCGCGCGACGCGCGGGAACGCCTCAACGAATACAGAACCGACTACATCGGTCCGAAGTGCTTTGGCAGGATGATTCGAGAGGAACCAAAGCCAAGGATGAACCTCAAGCTACCCGGAAACCTGAAGCATTATGATGGCACCGAAAGGCCGGACACCTGGATTGAGGATTACTATAACGCAGTAACCTTTGCCGGAGGAACCCCTAATATCGCCTGCCGCATGCTCCGAGTTATACCTTGTAGGTCCAGCCCGGATCCGGCTCGGCGACCTCGAGAAGAACTCCATCTTTTGCTGGTTTGACCCGAAGACCGCTTTCGAGAAACACTTCGGAGGCACCTACAAAAGACCTGCCACGGCAAGCGACTTACAAGCTTGTATCCAGAAGAAGGGAGAATCCTCAAGAAACTTCCTCACACGATGGTTGGCATGCAGGAACGAGTGCGAAAACGTCGACCACACCACTGCCATGTACGCCTTCATTGGTGGACTGCAGAGAGGAGGATTGCTGAGGCACAAGCTCACTTATTTGGCTAACGCAAATAAACTGACTTTGGATGAAATGATCTCCATTGCCAGTGACCATACTGCCGCCGATGATGATGCAGGCGGTGATCTCGCAGCTACAACAATCCCCCTACATCAACAAAAGAAGAACCGTGATAACGGCAATAGCAGCAGCCATAAACGCAAAAACCCTGATGACCAGAAGAGTGGCGGATCCGAGATGGTCGCCATGGCGTTCCAACGCGGAGGTTCAGGAGGCGGAAGAGGACGCGGCCGTGGAGGCGGAGCCGGCAGGGGTCGGCGGCACGGCACCGAGGTCACGGTCGGCGGATCCCGCGCCCCGCAAACCTACGAGGAGTACGAGAGACATGCCCTGCCCGGCCCACCCGGATCCGGTTACGGGAAGTCCACTCACACCAACCGTAGCCGCAAATGGGTCAATGATCTAAAGAACGACCCGGAGGCCAGGATACAAGCGAGCCCGGAAGCACCGCCCACGCGGCAAGGGAGGCAAGGGCAAGAACAAGGACAAAGAGGAAGACAGTTCCGAGGCGATGGATGAGGATGATAACTCGCCGGATCCCAAGGCAGGGTCTGCAGGTAAATCCAACCCATTCGAGAAAAAGAGCGTGGGGGCATACCACACTTTCCTCGGAACCCCAACAGTCCGCGCTACCAAGTCAGCTACCCGGATCCTGAACGCCACAGTTCCGGCTGTGCCGCAGTATGTCAGGTGGTCGGAAGTCCCGTGCACATTTGACAGGGAGGATCACCCTGCCATTGTGCCAAAAGAATGCTACGCCTTGGTCGTAAGTCCCCGCATAGACGGGTATGACTTCTCCAAGTGCCTCATGGATGGTGGAGCCAGCTTGAACATCATGTACCTGGAGACTCTGGAGCGGATGAACCTTACCAAGGAGCAGCTTAAGCACAGCAACACTGAGTTTCATGGCGTGGTTCCGGGTAAGAAGGCGAATTCCCTCGGCAGCATCACACTTCCCGTGGCCTTCGGCGATGTTCACAATTTCCGCGAAGAGAAGATCACATTTGAAGTTGTGCCCTTCAAGAGGAGAGCGAATAAAGTGAACCGGGCGGCATTTGCTCCCACCGCAACTTCAATAGCCATTGGTCCACGTTAGCACTGCAACTAGTGTAGTGGCAGTGTATATTTCCTGGTAGATTGAATAATTAGTGGGTATATTATGCTGGGTCTCACATGGGACAGTAAATTTTCTGCGGTGACGTGCATCCCCTCCCCACCTAACTCTCTCTCTCTACCTCTCGTCCTCCTGCCACAGCAGCTAACAACCACTGTCGATGCTCCGGCGTTGTACCGATTGATCTGTGGAAAGAAGATGCGGTGGTTCGAATAACTGATTCGTGGTGTGGAAAGAAGATTAGCATGAAAAGCGAACTAGACTGTTAGTTCGAGCCATCGCAGAGACATGGCGGCAGCGGCGGGAGCGACGCACAGAGGGGACGAGGCACACGCCGCGCGCCTCCGCTGCGATGTCGCAGTGTGGTCGGCGGAAGAGCGCGCATGGTGTCGCCAGTGGTGGGTTGTGTGGTGCCGGCGAGCGTGGCACATCAGCGTGCGCGGGCGACGTCACCTTCCCCGGTAGAGCCATCGTTGCCGCTACCGTCCGACGGGTGTGGCACGTGACGACGCCATCATGCGCGCCACCTCCAGCGCCGCCTTGTTGGCTGCCGCCAGTGACGAGAGCTCCCGCTGCTGTCAGCACCTTGCCCGCCTTCTTCACCAGGCTCGGCGGGGTATGGCCGTGGATCATGCCCGCCACGCCCATGGATGGGCGACACAGTGCTTCATAGGTGCCTCGGAGATGCCAACAAATGGTCAACGGCGGCAGCAGGATGCTGGAGATAGCGCCGCCGGCTTGTCGGCGTCTGCAGCACAGCGCGGTCAATGGTAGGACATGGCGAGGTACTGTAGGTCTGTAGTGTCCTGATGCCTACACATCGCGCAGTCACCGACGGCAGCGACCTCCTCTCCTAAGACAACCTAGTTCGCGCTCGTCTACACGCTCAGCACTGCCGAATCCGTCTTCCAACTGAGGACCTTGGTGGCGGCGTTCTAAATGGTGTGCCACGTCGCGCCGCCGGGGCCCATGGTGTGGGTGACCGCCTCCACGGTGCTGTCGCGTGCATGTTGAGCAGCGCAGTGACGAGGACCTTCCACGGCGCCATCCGCGGTCATGCACGCCACCTCCAGCATAACCTTGTTCCCGTCCGCCGGTGACGAGGAACACGAGAGCTATCGAAGTTGTCAGCAGCCTGCCCACCTTCTTCATCAGTGACATACCCGCTCCTCCTCGACGTGGCTCGAGGGGCGGCGCTATAGAACATCAAGGAGGGTCGCCACCGCTGGCGCCGCCGTCTGCCGGTCGCCGCTGCACCTCCCCGTAGACCGCGTCGTCCCAGCCACTCCCTATTCATCCATCAGCGCGGCGCTGCTTCGCCTGCGCCGCCCGCGAGAGAGGAACATCATTTAGGGAAGCCATCTGACACTTTGATCATGCTTTAACTTCTTTAGCCATTTTTTCTCTCTCCCAGGGGGTCCTACACCCGTGTATTCATTGTGTATTGTTGATTGCTCTCAAAAAAATTACCACCGCAGTTGCAGGACCACCTCTTACTCAACCAATGGGAGAACGAGTTCAGTCAGGTGCAAATGCCGCCAGGTTCATCTCAGAGTTTTCCCCTTCAAGAGCTCCTACCACGTCATCTTCGGCAGGCCCACCTACCACAAGTTCCACGCGAGAGCGTGCTACATCTACAACAAGCTCAAGATTCCGGGTCCTAAGGGTATGATTACCATATCCGGAGACTACAAAAAGGCTCATGAGTGCGAGTTGGGCGAAGCCGCCTTCGCAGTGTCTGTGATATCCGGAGAAGAGCTGAAAGGCTACAGAGCCGCGGTGGATCCGACTGAAATGCAGACCACCAAGAAGCAGATCTCCGAACAGAAAAACTCCTTCAGGGCCGCGATAGAGACCAAGAAAGTCAACTTCAAGGAAGATGACGCTACCAAGCAGGTCTCAATCGGAGCCAACATGGACCCCAAATAGGAAGACGCGCTCGTCGAGTTCCTCCGCGCTAACATGGATATCTTCGCATGGCAACCTTCGACATGTCCGGAGTACCAAGGGAACTCGCCGAGCACTACCTCAACATAAACCCGGGGCTAAACCGGTGAAGCAAGCTATGCGACGCTTTGGAGATAAGAAGCGCCGCGCCATAGGAATGGAATTAGCAAAGTTACTAGAGGCAGGTTTTGTAATAGAAGTAATCCACACCGATTGGGTCGCAAATCCCGTCCTTGTACCCAAAAGAATTCTGAAATACTAAGAATGTGCATCGATTACTCGGCTTGAACAAACATTGCCCGAAAGATCCGTTTCCCCTGCCGCGCATTGACCAAGTCATTGATTCGACGGCGGGGCGGAACTTCTGTGTTTTCTTGATGCGTATTCCGGGTATCACTAGATCCGGATGAAGGAGTCGACCAAAAGGCGACCTCATTCATCACCCCATTTGGCACTTACCTGCTATGTTACTATGCCCTTTGGCTTGAAAAACGCAGGTGCCACCTACCAACGTACGATGCAGCGGTGCTTGAAGGACCAGATTGGCCGGAACGTACACGCCTACGTCAACGACATCGCGGTCATGACTCGGAAAGGATCCGACTTGATCAGCGATCTGATGTCTACGGGAGCTTCTATTCTTGTAGACAGTGTTGGGCCTCCAAGAGCAGAGGTTTGTAGAACAGCAGCAAGTTTCCCTTAAGTGGATCACCCAAGGTTTATCGAACTCAGGGAGGAAGAGGTCAAAGATATCCCTCTCATGCAACCACTGCAACCACAAAGCAAGAAGTCTCTTGTGTCCCCAACACACCTAATAGGTGCACTAGTTCGGCGAAGAGATAGTGAAATACAGGTGGTATGAATATATATGAGCAGATAGTAACGGCACCCGGAAAAGTGCTTTGCCCGGGACAAGTAAACAAGCAGTAGTAACGCAGCGGTAGTAACGCAGCGGTAGTAACGCTGATAAAACGAGTAAACAAGCAGCGATAGCGATATTTAGGAACAAGGCCTAGGGATTATACTTTCACTAGTGGACACTCTCAACTTTGATCACATAACAGAATAGATAAATGCATACTCTACACTCTCTTGTTGGATGATGAACACCACTAATTGCGTAGGATTACACGAACCCTCAATGCCGGAGTTAACAAGCTCCACAATATTCAATGTTCATATTTAAATAACCTTAGAGTGCATGACAGATCAACACAACTAAACCAAGTACTAACATAGCATGCACACTTGTCACCTTCACACTATGTAGGAGGAATAGATCACATCAATACCATCATAGCAATAGTTAACTTCATAATCTACAAGAGATCATAATCATAGCCTACGCCAAGTACTAACACGGATGCACACACTGTCACCATTACACCGTGCAGGAGGAATAAAATACTTTAATAACATCACTAGAGTAGCACGCAGATATATTGTGATACAAAACACATTGCAATCATAAAGAGATATAAATAAGCACTTCACTATGCCATTCATAACGATGAATAAGTATTCTGTGAAATATAGCCTAAGAGACCCACACGGTGCACACACTCGTCACCTTTACACACGTGGGACAAGGAGTCTCCGGAGATCACATAAGTAAAACCCACTTGACTAGCATAATGACATCTAGATTACAAGCATCATCATATGAATCTCAATCATGTAAGGCAGCTCATGAGATTATTGTATTGAAGTACATAGGAGAGAGATTAACCACATAGCTACCGGTACAGCCCCGAGCCTCGATGGAGAACTACTCCCTCCTCATGGGAGACAGCAGCGTTGATGAAGATGGCGGTGGTGTCGATGGAGGAGCCTTCGGGGGGCACTTCCCCGTCCCGGCGGCGTGCCGAACGAGAGACTCCTGTCCCCCAGATCTTGGCTTCGCGATGGCGGCGGCTCTGGAAGGTTTCTCGTACCGTGGCTTTTTCGTATCGAGGTTTTAGGTCAGGGACCTTTAAATAGGCGAAGAGGCGGAGTCGGAAGGTCAACGGGGCGATGACACGCTAGGGGGGCGCGGGCCACCCCCAGGCCGCGCCGGCCTACCATCTGGTGGGCCTGTGGCCCCCCTCTGGCGACTCTCGGGTGTTTTGGATGCTTCCGGAGATTCTAAGATGCTGGGCGTTGATTTCATCCGATTTCGAGAATATTTCCTTACTAGGATTTCTGAAACCAAAAACAGCAGAAAACAGGAACTGGCCCTTCGGCATCTCGTCAATAGGTTAGTTCCGGAAAACGCATAAATATGACATAAAGTATGTATAAAACATGTAGATATCATCAATAATGTGGCATGGAACATAAGAAATTATCGATACGTCGGAGACGTATCAGCATCCCCAAGCTTAGTTCCTGCTCGTCCCGAGCAGGTAAACGATAACAAAGATAATTTCTGGAGTGACATGCCACCAACATAATCTTAATCATACTATTGTAAAGCATATGAGATGAATGCAGCGATTCAAAACAATGTTAATGCAATGAGTAAACAATTGAATCATATAGCAAAGACTTTTCATGAATAATACTTTCAAGACAAGCATCAATAAGACTTGCATAAGAGTTAACTCATAAAGCAATAAATTCAAAGTAAAGACATTGAAACAACACAATGGAAGATTAAGTTTCAGCGGTTGCTTTCAACTTGTAACATGTATATCTCATGGATAATTGTCAATGCAAAGCAATATAACAAGTATAATATGCAAGTATGTAAGAATCAATGCACGAGTTAATCACAAGTGTTTGCTTCTAAGATAGAGAGAAATGGGTAAACTGACTCAACATAAAAGTAAAAGAATGGCCCTTCGCGAGAGGAAGCATTGATTGCTATATTTGTGCTAGAGCTTTGGTTTTGAAAGCAAGAAACAATTTTGTCAACGGTAGTAATAAAGCATATGTATCATGTAAATTATATCCTACAAGTTGCAAGCCTCATGCATAGTATACTAATAGTGCCCGCACCTTGTCCTAATTAGCTTGGACTACCGGGATTATCGCAATGCACATGTTTTAACCAAGTGTCACAAAGGGGTACCTCTATGCCGCATGTACAAAGGTCTAAGGAGAAAGCTCGCATTGGATTTCTCGCTATTGATTATTCTAAACTTAGACATCCATACCGGGACAACATAGACAACAGATAATGGACTCCTCTTTTATGCATAAGCGTGTAGCAACAATTAATTTTCTCATATGAGATTGAGGATATATGTCCAAAACTGAAACTTCCACCATGGATCATGGCTTTAGTTAGCGGCCCAATGCTCTTCTCTAACAATATGCACGCTCTAACCATAAAGTGGTAGATCGCCCTTACTTCAGACAAGACGAACATGCATAGCAACTCACATGATTTTCAACAAAGAGTAGTTGATGGCGTCCCCGGGAACATGGTTATCGCACAACAAGCAACTTATAAGAAATAAAATGCATAAGTACATATTCAATACCACAATAGTTTTTAAGCTATTTGTCCCATGAGCTATATATTGTAAAGGTAGAGGATAGAAATTTAAAGGTAGCACTTCAAGCAATTTACTTTGGAATGGCGGAGAAATACCATGTAGTAGGTAGGTATGGTGGACACAAATGGCATAGTGGTTGGGTCAAGGATTTTGGATGCATGAGAAGTACTCCCTCTCGATACAAGGCTTAGGCTAGCAAGGTTGTTTGAAGCAAACACAAGCATAAACTAGTACATCAAAACTTACATAAAAGACATATTACAAGCATTATAAGACTATACATTGTCTTCCCTGTTGTTCAAACACCTCACTAGAAAATATCTAGACTCTAGAGAAACCACTCATGCAAACCAAATTTTAACAAGCTCTATGTATTTCTTCACTAATAGGTGCAAAGTATATGATGCAAGAGCTTAAACATGAGCACAACAATTGCCAAGTATCAAGTTATTCAAGACATCATACCAGTTACTACATGTAGCATTTTCCGTTTCCAACCATATAACAATTAACGAAGCAGTTTCATCCTTCGCCATGAAAATTAAAAGCTAAGAACACATGTGTTCATACGAACCAGAGGAGCGTGTCTCTCTCCCACACAAGCATTTATTCAAACAAAAACAAAAACAAGAAACATACAGACGCTCCAAGTAAAGTACATAAGATGTGACCGAATAAAAATATAGTTTCAAGAGAAGGAACTCGATAATTTATCGATGAAGAAGGGGATGCCTTGGGCATCCCCAAGCTTAGATGCTTGAGTCTTCTTGAAATATGCAGGGATGAACCACCGGGGCATCCCCAAGCTTAGAGCTTTCACTCTCCTTGATCATAGTATATCATCCTCCTCTCTTGACCCTTGAAAACTTCCTTCACACCAAACTCGAAACAAACTCATTAGAGGGTTAGTGCATAATCAAAAACTCACATGTTCAGAGGTGACACAATCATTATTAACACTTCTGGACATTGCCCAAAGCTACTGGAAGTCAATGGAACAAAGAAATCCATCCCACATAGCAAAAGAAGCAATGCGAAATAAAAGGCAGAATCTGTCAAAACAGAACAGTCCGTAAAGACGAATTTTAAAAGAGCACCAGACTTGCTCAAATGAAAATGCTCAAATTGAATGAAAGTTGCGTACATATCTGAGGATCACTCACGTAAATTGGCATAATTTTCTGAGTTACCTACAGAGAATTTTGCCCAGATTCGTGACAGCAAAGAAATCTGTTTCTGCGCAGTAATCCAAATCTAGTATCAACCTTTCTATCAACGACTTTACTTGGCACAACAAAGCACAAAACTAAGATAAGGAGAGGTTGCTACAGTAGTAAACAACTTCCAAGACACAAATATAAAACAAAGTACTGTAGCAAAATAACACATGGGTTATCTCCCAAGAAGTTCTTTCTTTATAGCCGTTAAGATGGGCTCAGCGAGTTTTAATGATGCACTCGCAAGAAATAGTATTTGAAGCAAAAGAGAGCATCAAGAGGCAAATTCAAAACACATTTAATTCTAACATGCTTCCTATGAAGAGGCATCTTGTACACAAATGAATTCATGAAGAACAAAGTGACAAGCATAAGAGGATAAATACGAGTGACTACAAGATTTTCAACATAAAGAGGGGAAACTTAATATTATTAAGATGCATATAACCATATTTCCCTCTCTCATAATAACTTTCAGTAGCATCATTGATGAAATCCACAATATACCCATCACTTAAAACATTCTTATCATGGTTCATATGCATAGAAGTATCATTAAATTTGGCATAAGAAGAGTTATTCTCATTAATAGTAATTGGAGCAAGATTATTATCAAGAATTTGAACATGGTAAACAAGTTGCATACTAAGGGAATTGTTTTTGGTAATCCAATCATGACTATGAAAAGTTTCATAAGGATAGTTATAACCTATATCATAGCATTCTTTATAATAATCATCAAAGGTCGGAGGCACAGTGTCATCATAAGAAATAGAATAGTTATCTTTCACAGTTGGTTTATCTGTGTCCATACCATCATTGTTATTAGAAGGAGATGTATCAAACACATAATGATCAGTAGCAAAAGGATTTTCAAACACCTCTTCCCCAAGCTTAGAGCTTTCTATATCATTATGGGAGGTAGCATGGATAGCACTGACACTATGGCAATTATTATCATCATTTTCAGAATTAGTTTCCCAGAGATTTGTAATATCAAAAGTAGTGTGCTCACTCAAATCATGATCGCTAATGTATGTAAAGGGCATAGGAAGATCATCGTATTCAGATTCATTATCACAATAATCATTAGGAGCAACATACTTACGGTTACCTAGCGTTATCTCATTCACGCGGGGATACGCCGTTACCTCTTTCTTTTTATTCTCCTTCTTCTTCTTCTTCTTCTTCTTCGTTTCCTTCTTCTTCTTCTTCTTCTTCTTCTTCTTCTTCTCTTCCTTCTCCTCGTTCCCTTCTTTAGGAGGAAGAAGCTTGAAGGGTGGCTTGTCCGCATAACCTGATTTACTTTCAGAAACAATAGAAGAAACTTGGGAGGATCCCTCCTTTTCATTAATTAGTTGAAAACACACAGCGGTCCTATCATATTTTGGCAAGGTGTCATCTTCTAAAATATTTTGTATGTAAGTATTTGTATGGCTATTATCAATGCAATAAGAAAAACACCCATGCAGGACATCATCAATATCAAGATCACTCATATGTAACAAAGAGATTTTTCTCGACAGTTCTTCACACCCCAAAAATAAAGTAAGTTCATCATGCTGATTAGGAGTAATTTCATCATCACAATACAAATTTACAGCACTCATTGGGTTCAAATTATCATTGGAGGGGCATTGAAAATTAAAATGACCCACTTCATGGCAAACTTCACAAATAAAAGGATAGAGGGCACAAACTTTTTTACCAAGATCATCTAGAGCCCTAAACCACTTTCTAGTTTTTTCATTAGCATGATGGATACAATATTCATCTTTGATTTGATTAATTCCACAAGGTCTATGTATTCCACAAAAATTAACATGCTTATAGGAAATAGCATTCTTAGGAGTTTGAGCATGCTTATTGCAATAATTAACAACAATTTCATTCTTCATGCAAGCCTCTTTAAAAGGTTCATGATACTTATCAAAATTCTTTTTAGGCAATTCAAAATGAGAAGCAAAGGCTTTATAAAGATTTGCAGCAACTTGAGAGTCAAGACCATAAGTAGCACTCATATTTCGAAATTTATCGGTATCCATAAAAGCGTCAATGCATTCATAATCATAATTTATACCTGACTCTTTACCTTTGTCGTTCTCCCATCCTTCAGCGTTCTCCTCAATCCGATCAAGAAGATCCCACCTAGCTTCAACCTCCTTGATTGTGAAAGATCCCTCCGAACATGCGTCCAGATAGTCCTTGTGTTGTCCTGAAAGCCTCGCATAAAAATTGTTAACAATAACATTACGGGGGAGCTCATGAATGGGACATTTGAGCATTAGTGACTTCAATCTCCCCCATGCTTGAGAAATATTCTCTCCATCACGAGGATAAAAGTTATAAATATAATTCCTATCAATATGCACTTCATGAGGAGGATAAAATTTAGAATAAAAGAGAGGTACAATTTCCTCCCAACCAAGAGAATGACTATTCTTCAACAATTTATACCAATGCGCCGCTTTACCAGACAGCGAAAAAGAGAATAGCTTCTTCCTCACTTCATCCATAGAGATACCTGCACACTTGAATAACCCGCATAATTCATGAAAAAACAGTAAATGATCTCCAGGATGGACAGTTCCATCCCCTTCATAGCGGTTATCAATAACACGTTCAATAATTTTCATGGGTATCTTGAAAGCAATACTTGCAGTAGGTGGATTTAAAATATCACAAGCATCATTACAGTTATCGCATATGGGAGATAAAGCATTATCAGAACAAATTTTCTCCCCTAAGGATGGGAAGCTAAAAATATCACAGAAACTAGCTTCCCCAAGCTTAGACTTATCCATAGCATTAGCAGTGATTACGTTCATACTAATAACATTGCTACTAGCATGCAATTGAGGCTCCATAGGTTCTTTAATTTTCGCATCACACAATTCATGTCTTAACTTAGGAAATAAATTAAAAAGCTCATAGTTGTATTCCATTATGCCTTACTAGTGTAAAACAAGAAACAAAAAGATGCAATTGCAGGATCTAAAGGAAATAGCTTCGAGTACTTACAACGGCGAAAATAGCTTAGTAGCCGAGATCCGGAGTGTGAGTACCTTTTACCTTTCCTCCCCGGCAACGGCGCCGGAAAATAGCTTGATGTCTACGGGAGCTTCTATTCTTGTAGACGAGTGTTGGGCCTCCAAGAGCAGAGGTTTGTAGAACAGCAAGCAAGTTTCCCTTAAGTGGATCACCCAAGGTTTATCGAACTCGGGGAGGAAGAGGTCAAAGATATCCCTCTCATGCAACCCTGCAACCACAAAGCAAGAAGTCTCTTGTGTCCCCAACACACCTAATAGGTGCACTAGTTCGGCGAAGAGATAGTGAAATACAGGTGGTATGAATATATATGAGCAGTAGTAACGGCACCAGAAAAGTGCTTTGCCCGGGACAGTAAACAAGCAGTAGTAACGCAGCAGTAGTAACGCAGCAGTAGTAACGCAGTAAAACAGTAAACAAGCAGCGATAGCAGTATTTAGGAACAAGGCCTAGGGATTAGACTTTCACTAGTGGACACTCTCAACTTTGATCACATAACAGAATAGATAAATGCATACTCTACACTCTCTTGTTGGATGATGAACACCACTAATTGCGTAGGATTACACGAACCCTCAATGCCGGAGTTAACAAGCTCCACAATATTCAATGTTCATATTTAAATAACCTTAGAGTGCATGACAGATCAACACAACTAAACCAAGTACTAACATAGCATGCACATTGTCACCTTCACACTATGTAGGAGGAATAGATCACATCAATACCATCATAGCAATAGTTAACTTCATAATCTACAAGAGATCATAATCATAGCCTACGCCAAGTACTAACACGGATGCACACACTCGTCACCATTACACCGTGCGGGAGGAATAAACTACTTTAATAACATCACTAGAGTAGCACGCAGATATATTGTGATACAAAACACATTGCAATCATAAAGAGATATAAATAAGCACTTCACTATGCCATTCATAACAGTGAATAAGTATTCCGTGAAATATAGCCTAAGAGACCCACACGGTGCACACACTGTCACCTTTACACACGTGGGACAAGGAGTCTCCGGAGATCACATAAGTAAAACCCACTTGACTAGCATAATGACATCTAGATTACAAGCATCATCATATGAATCTCAATCATGTAAGGCAGCTCATGAGATTATTGTATTGAAGTACATAGGAGAGAGATTAACCACATAGCTACCGGTACAGCCCCGAGCCTCGATGGAGAACTACTCCCTCCTCATGGGAGACAGCAGCGTTGATGAAGATGGCGGTGGTGTCGATGGAGGAGCCTTCCGGGGCACTTCCCCGTCCCGGCGGCGTGCCGGAACAGAGACTCCTGTCCCCCAGATCTTGGCTTCGCGATGGCGGCGGCTCTGGAAGGTTTCTCGTACCGTGGATTTTTCGTATCGAGGTTTTAGGTCAGGGACCTTTAAATAGGCGAAGAGGCGGAGTCGGAAGGTCAACGGGGCGACGACACGCTAGGGGGGCGCGGGCCACCCCCAGGCCGCGCCGGCCTACCATCTGGTGGGCCTGTGGCCCCCCTCTGGCGACTCTCGGGTGTTCTGGATGCTTCCGGAGATTCTAAGATGCTGGGTGTTGATTTCATCCGATTCCGAGAATATTTCCTTACTAGGATTTCTGAAACCAAAAATAGCAGAAAACAGGAACTGGCCCTTCGGCATCTCGTCAATAGGTTAGTTCCGGAAAACGCATAAATATGACATAAAGTATGTATAAAACATGTAGATATCATCAATAATGTGGCATGGAACATAAGAAATTATCGATACGTCGGAGACGTATCACGATCTCACAGAAACCTTTGAGAATCTCCGTCGGTACAAGATGATGTTGAATCCGCTGAAGTGCGTCTTTGGCGTACCAGCTGGAAAACTCCTTGGCTTCATTGTCTCTAACAGGGGCATTGAAGTGAACCCGGAAAAAATCAAGGCAATTTTGTGCATAAAAAGGCCAACTTGTCTCAAAGATGTGCAACGGCTCACTGGTTGTGTCGCAGCAATCAGCAGGTTTGTTAGCCGTCTTGGCAAGAAGGCACTTCCCCTGTACAAGCTATTGAAGAAAACAGACAAGTTTATCTGGGACGAGGCAGCGGATGCAGCTCTTCAAGGGTTGAAGGACATACTCACCTCCCCACCTATCCTAGCAGCTCCAGGAGAGTCAGAGCCTATGCTCCTTTACCTGGCAGCTACCAACAGGGTCATCAGCCTCGTCATCGTGGTGGAACGACAGGAAGAAGGTCACGAATATGGAGTCCAAAGGCCAGTCTACTATATTAGCGAAGTCCTTACGGAGTCCAAACAACGCTACCCTCACTTTCAGAAGTTAGCCTACGGAGTATTCCTAGGCAGCAGGAAGCTGAGACACTACTTCCAAGAACATCCAGTAACAGTCGTGAGCAAGGCTCCGCTATCAACGATTCTCAACAACGCTGACGCAACAGGACGCACAACAAAATGGGGCGTTGAATTGTCCGCCTTCGACATCAACTACAAAGCCAGGACCGCGGTCAAATCCCAGGTCTTGGCAGATTTCGTCGCGATTGGACGAAGCTCCGGATGCAAATCCGGAGCCGGAACCAGAGACATGGGTTATGCACTTCGATGGATCCAAGCAGCATCAAGGCTCGGGAGCCGGAGTCACCCCGAAGTCCCCTACCGGGAGAAGAACCGCAGTACGTTTTGCGGATCCACTTCGAAGCTACAAACAACATGGCGGAGTACGAGGCTCTACTACACGGATCGCGCATCGCTAAGGAAATAGGGATCAAGCACATTATCCGCTGCGGAGATTCCGACCTGGTGGCACAGCAAGTAGCCGGAACCCGGAACGCCGTAAATTCCGTCATGGCGGCTTACGGAGACGAAGTTGACGAGATCGCCAAGTGCTTTCTAGGATACGAAGTCAAGTACGTCCGGAGAGACGACAACGCAGCGGCGGATATGCTATCCAAGCTCGGATCCGGCGAGAAGCCAATTCCGCCTGGAATTTTCCTGGAGCATCTCCGGATACCCTCGGTGAAAGGCGCTAACCCGGAAAACCCAGAGGTGGCAGTGTCTCCGGCTAAAGAAGTGATGGCTATCATTCCGGCTTGGACGCAGCCTTTCCTGGACTACCTCATCGATCAGAAGTTGCCAAAGGACGAGGTCCTCGCGCGACAAATCATCAGACGAGCAAGATCCTACACAATTGTTGATGGACAGCTCTACAAACGAAGCGCAACAGGGGTATTTCTCAAATGCGTCTCTAATCAAGATGGCATTGAAATCCTCGGAGAGATCCATGCAGGGGATTGCGGACATCATGCCGCTCCTGAGTCACTCGTTGCAAAAGCTTTTCGGCTAGGCTTTTGTCGGCTCACGGCTAAAGAAGATGCCGACAAGATAGTCAAGACCTACCGAGGTTGTCGATACTCGTGCTACTCAACCAAACGCTCCAGCCCAAGAGCTGAAGACCATACCTATCACCCGGCCGTTCGCGGTCCGGGGGCTCGATATGGTTGGTAAGTTAAAAAGATCATCTCCCGGCGGTTTTGAATACCTCTTGGTCGCTGTTGACAAGTTCGAGCAAATGGATCGAGGCAAAGCCGGTGAGAAAAACCGACGGTGCTACGGCACTAAAATTTGTCTCGCAGCCTCGTGATGAGATTCGGCATCCCACACAGCATAATTACAGATAATGGCACAAACTTCGCACAGGGAGAATTGAAGTATTATTGTGAGACAGTAGGGATTCGACTGGACCTTGCATCTGTGGCTCATCCACAATCCAATGGTCAAGTTGAAAGGGCTAACGGCCTAATATTATCAGGAATTAAGCCACGCCTTGAAGAACCGCTGCGACGAGCAGCTGGAGCTTGGGCTGACGAGTTGGACGCTGTCTTGTGGAGTTTGCGAACTACCCCTAACAGGTCAACAGGGTTTACCCCATTTTTCCTGGTATACGGATCCGAAGCCGTGCTTCCCTCCGACATCATCCACGATTCGCCGCGAGTTTCCGCCTTCAATGAAGAAACAGCTGACGAGGCCAGACATCTATCTGTGGACCTGATCGAGGAAGCTCGGAATTTAGCTGACCAGCGCTCCGCCATCTACCAGCGTGAGCTCCGACGTTATCACAGTCGTCGAGTTCGGAATCGCTCTTTCATGACAGGAGACCTGGTCCTCCGCCTTCGGCAGGTGAAAGACCATAAGCTGCAGTCTCCATGGGAAGGACCCTTCGTCGTTAGCAAAGTGCTTCATAACGGATCGTACTACCTTGTTGATTTCCGAGAGCTGAAGGACAGACCTGCTAATTGGCACCGGAAACGCAAGCGTGAGGATCCGGATGACATCTACGACGAGACGGATCGCCTCGGAACATCGCACAGCCTACGTCCTTTCTACACTTAGCGTATTTTTTCCGAGTTACAAACTCTGTAATAGTTATACATGATCAATGAAATAAAGCTTATGGTTCACTCTTTGAGTCTTTTACCTCCTTTACTTGTTCATTTTTAGATCATGTAAGTTTTCCGACTAAAACCGCAGAGCTGGATATTTCCTCCTAGGCGTGTATAAAAGTTGTGATTTTCAAAAATCGTCCTTTAGGACGTAAGCTTAAGTTTTCTGATTAAATTGTTATCTGTTGCGAACTCGTGGATTCCTAGTAGCGATTTCCGGCACCTATGCTTGGGGGCTTGTTTCCGCGGTTATTGACAGATTGCCATTGGGCTTCGTCGCCGCTGGCGAGTGTTTCCGGCTAAGGTCTTCCGGCTCGCGGAAGGTCAAGCGGGCAAGCCGGAAAACAACGAAGTCAGCACTTGCTTTCCGACACAAAACAAAACATGCACATAAATATTAAAGGATAGTAGGATAAGTGTTTCCGCCCCATGCATAGTTGTTTCGTCCCTAGCTACTTAAGAATTTAAAGTCTTATTACAAACCCACTTTGGGGCCAAAATGATGCAACTCTGTTTCATTGTTCAAACAGGAACTCTACTCGGAGTCCTCTTCTTCAGATTCCTGGTAGGCGTCACCGTCGCTGTCGCCGGAGCCGGCCTCGGAGTCATCACCAGAGCCTTCTTCGGAACGCTCGATGCTTGACCCGGAGCCCTCCCCGTAATACTCCGGCTCGCCTTCCTCCTCCTCTGCATCGGAAAATCCCTTCGGCAGGGCGTGTTTGCTATACCAGAACGAGTGATTCACCCGCCTGACAAACAACTGCTCGTATCCTCGGGTTTCCGATAGGATGGCGCCCATGTCGGAACCCTTTGGAGCTCCGCGCGCAACATCCGCAAAGTTGAGTGCGGGGAAGTGAGCCTTGCAGGTGGCTAAGACCAGGGAGGCGACTCCGCGCGCGGAAGATTTCTACCAATCCTTAATGAAGTCCGGCACTTGTTCCATTAGCTGGGTCATCGTGTCGATCACGGAAGTTTTGGCCTTCTTCAACGACAGAGTCTTGGCGATTCCGCGACAGGCTTCAAATAACGCGCCAATGGAAGTCCGCACTTCGTCGTATGCCTCCGTCCTCTTCAGATTCGACTCCTGTGACCACTCGAAGCCAAGGCTCGCTGTGGAAGAAGGAGGTCCAGTTCCGTTACGGAGAGAAAAGCATATGAGGGTAGTCGGAGCAACAACACGGAAAAACTCTTACGGAAGATAAGTTTGTCGATGGCCTCCGCCTCCGCTTCCAGAACTTTGTTTTTGGACACCAAGGAAGTCACACGACTCTGGCTCTTCTTGAGTTTATCATTCAGATCCGCCAGGTTGCGGGCATGCTTCTCGGAGAGCTCCTTCCTCGCCTCATTCTCCTTGTCGGAGGATTCTTTGATGAAGGTCTTGAGGGACTCGTTCTCCGCTTCAAGCACCTTAACCTTGGCGGATAGCTCATCGAATGTGGAGTGCTTGGCAGTCTCTTCTGTAGGCAGGAAAGTTGCACATATTACGCATTATATCAGCACAAGAAATCCAAACCCGGATCTCGTACCATGAAGGCGGGTCTCAAGAAGCTGGATAGCCTTTTGGCTGTTTTCCGCGTTCTGACGCAGCCCTTCGATCTCCGTGACCTGCTCCAGCACATGAACGCGTAGATCTTCGTGCAATTTCCGCGTGGTCTGAGAAGCAGAGAGGAGTTAGCCGGATATTTAAAATCTTGGGGGCTGGCGAGGAATTCAAAGTCTTGGAGGTATAACATTTTAAATTTCCGCCTAAGGTACATCTTGAGAAAGCATCGGCTAACACATGTCACACGAAAATGTCTGACCCAATGCTTGGGGGCTAGTATTACCTGCCGCACTTCCTTGTGCTTGGCAAAAAACACTCTCAGACCGTCCTCCAGATCGGTGAGCTCTTGCATCTCCTCGTCTAGCTTCCCCCAAACTTTGTTCAGCATGGCGGAAACTTCTGCGTGGCGCTGTGCGAGGGTAAGCTTTTGCAGAGACTGAGTCGGTCGAGGGTCGACCCGAATCGCGTTGGCGGCTTGAATGAGCTTTACCTTCTTCTCATATTCTTCCTCTGTGGGCTCCGCGAAAGTGGCGCCTGGTTGATCTTGCGGAGGAGCAGACGAGGAGGCACCCTTGGCGGAATCGCCGTGGTCAGCGGGATCTTCCGGAAGGTCATCAAGGTTGATGACATCCTTGGGATCCGGCTTGGAGGCAGACGAAGCCTTGGGTGGGACCTCCACCTCAGGAGTAACAGGAACTGAAGCCGGAGACGGCTTGACCTTTTTCTTCAAGACCCTTGGAGCCTTGGGGGGCTGGCTTCCGGAGCTTCAGTAAAAAGAAAAAAATTATAACAACCAAGTAAGGGTTTGCTTGTGAAACCAGAACTTGGATTTCGGAAACAGACACTTACCCGGAAGGTTTGAAGAAGTGCTGGATGGCGGGCTGCCCCTTGTTGCTGGTGTTAATCAGTTTGAGGCGCTTCTTTTCCGCCTCCGACTTCCGGGTAGCCGCAGTGCTAAGCACTTCGCGGGCGCGCTTAGCGGCGGGGCTGGAAGGAGCAGGCCTCTTTCGGCCGTCGTCTTCAGGTCATCAACGCGTTCTTGCCATTGCGGAGGCCCTCTGGTAGCACCGTAGTTGGCTCCCACCTTCACGCCCAAGTGGTTCTGTCCCCGGTGGCGTGGAGGTTGACTACGGGGAGCCCTGGCATGGTGGAGCAGGAGCCGGATTTGATTGTGTTTCCTGTTTTTATTCTGACGTCCTTAGTGCAAATTGTAAGGGTTAGGTTGTAATTTTCATTTCTCGTAGGACCCTATCTGTAAAATGTACCTCCACCGCTTTGACTGGAATGAAGCTCTAGGTCCCTCGAGACCTCCCCTGTTAAAAAAAAAAGATGAGGCATTGCGGGCCAGTTTTGAGCAAGGCCCTTGCACCGGCGGACCGAGGCTCTTGCTCAAGGAGGGGCTGGTTGGGATAGAATGGGATGGATTGAGTCACTTGTCAATTATTGCTGACAAATTAATACCTTAGTGATGGCTTATGCCTATCTAATATTGTTTGTAACTTTGGGAAGACTAGGCCATGGCCTGGTTTAGTCCCCAAGAGGGGCCCTTGTGTGTTGTGTTTGTAGAGTGTGAGGTGACTTAGCGTTGTATTAAAAGGCGTCAACTAGCTGCTTGGCAACTTCTATGAAAATGATACACCTTTCCAGGATGTATTCTTTAAAATTGTGTGCTTCAATTGCATGTTTCCATCCCTAAATTATGATTGTGCATTGTTCATATCCAATGTAGCTCAGGTTTCCATGTATATTAGACCATAAAGGCACGCCCGCCCATTTTAAAGAAAAAACGGTGAGCCCATTTGAGAAAACTTTGTACAATCACGAAATATGTGATACAGATATATAAGACTATCCAAAGAACAATAATACGGTTATCACGTTGCATAAATGAGTGATGCCCATCCCGCAAGTAAATTTTGAATTTTAGTCCATAAGACAGAATTTACAAGCTAAGTTCAGAAAGATAACATATGTGCTACTATCCAGAACTAAAGATGCAGTGATCTCACAAATCCAGGCATGGCTACAACTATTGCTTTTCATATTTCGATGGCAGCTGCTAGTGGGTAGGGTGGGATGGGATGTGTGTGTGTGTGGGTGGGGAGGGGGGGGGGGGGCGTGACTTCAGTCAGTTTCAGGGCTCAGTTTCAGAAAAAAAGATTTAAGAGTAGCACATGAATGAGCTTCAGGAATGACAAAAAAATGGTTGGTCGTCCCGCGGTCGCCCATGAAAGGCAACCCTGAAATCCCTAGCTCCTAGCCCCCTTCCCCTCTTCCCCCACCACTGCCATTGGAGCAGGCCGTCAGGCAAAGCCCGTGCGGTTTCAACGGCTGCGGACCTGCTTCTACCCACACGCTGCGGAGGTCAGATTTCGTACGGGCGGTGGAGATGCAGTGGCATGGCCGTGGTGCTGTGGGCGGGGCGGTAGGCGACAGCGGGGCACCACCCGCCAAGCCCTGTCGGCCCAGATATAGGCCCTTGGAGCCCCATCTGGGTTGGGGGCGGGTGGGGTAACATTGCACACAGTGTGCTATGCAGGTGGAGGTGATGTAACTCGGGCTAGGGTTCGCGGCCAATGCAGTCGTCCTATTGCAGCGTGGCGATGGGATATTTACTGGCCCGATCTGGGCCCTGGATGGACTCTCTTGGTACTGGCATGCCTCCCGTGGGTTATTTACGGACATGCTGGACTCGGCAAGACCCAACTAGGATCGGTATGTTGGGACTGCGTCTGATCGACTATAGCCTTTGGCGGGGCGGTGGAGGTAGTTTCCTCCCGCGGCGCCACGGTACCGCTGACCCCAATTCAGGCTACTTTTCGCATCTACCCTGTAAGCCTCGTAACGATAACCTTGGTGAGTCGAGGTCGGTGCCTTCGTGACTGTAGTGGCGCATGCTCGTGGATGACAAGTTTGGTAGTTTTGAGGCTTCGTCCTTGCAGGGTTCCTGTGCAACAGATCGCTCGGGGGTTGTGGATAGAGTTTTATTCGGGAGAAATCCTTGTCGGCTTGCCTGACACCGACGTGGTGCCTCTCTCGGGTGGCACCATTCCTTCTAGAAGGACGTCGTGACTACCCTCCGTCCACTTCCGTCTATGTTTTACGATAAAGAGAATATATTAATATCAAGAGATACCAATTACACCCAGCCTCTGCAACAACACAATACCCTAATGGCAGTCCGGATGCACACAACCAAAAACGAAAAGAAAACTAAGAAAATAAAAGTCTCGTTTTGGTATTCCAGCCCTAGCAGCAATAATACATCCACCATCAAGACAACAACTAAACTCCAGGATCTCCAAAGGTGACGCCTCCAAGAAGGGAACAGTGCACAAGCGCCGTCGTCGCCCCATCAAAGATCTTAGGTTTTCACCCTGAAGATAGTCCCCGCTCTTAAAACAATGCCTCCAACAAAGCCGTTGCTAGGCACAAACAATTAAGGCCAAACTTTGGATTTTCACCCTTAAAGGTAAGACTCTAAATTTCACATGTGTTGCCGCCCCCACTTGCATAATGCTGCTGCGAAATCCAGAACACCAAGTTAAGTCCCTCAATAGTGCAGAGACTTGAACCTCCATTGCTAGTCCTCCAATCGGGCACTCATGATATTCTCCGCCTCTAACTTCACCATGGAGCAAAATTCTCCAAATGACAAGAAAGAACAGAGCTTCGCGCCGCTCCCTCCAGAACCAAATGGCCGAAAATAAGCATGAGTGCGCACGATCGAATACCACCAATCTAGCAAACTCCAGGCATAAAGTGCATTGTTACATTCACCGGCGAAGCCTTCCGGAACTCACCACTCCGGCCAGATCAAGAGGGACCGGCCTCGGGAAGGTCTCCATCTTCGCACAAGAAGAACCCTAGGACTGCCACCTTTATGCGACGAGGATGGGCGGCCTCCGGAGTTGCACCACGGGACGCGCCACCACCGAAGAGCCCGCCGCCTTTGGTGGAGCGGGCGCTGCCATCGCTGCTAGCGGCGGTGGCAGCGGCTAGGCAGGGCCAGGGATGGGGGTTCTAGGCGACGAGGATGGGCGGCCTCCGGAGTTGCTCAGGCGGAGGCGGCCCTTCATATTCGTTTCTATTCTCCAATCTACAAGTAATAATACAATTATTCACTTCCCTCTATGTTCCGCCTGGGTCTTGGATGAATGTGATAAATATCGAAGACACTGTTTATGGAGGAAGGAGGAATAAAGATATGGATAACAAATCTCCACCACTTGCTTCTTGGGATATGGTGTGTCGACCAAAGGATCAGGGTGGATTGGGAGTGCTTAAGTTGTCAGTGCTGAATGACTGCTTGTTGATGAAGCATATACACAAGTTTTATAATCAGGAAAATATTCCTTGGGTGCAGTTGGTTTGGGAATCCTACTATCAGCATTCCTTGCCACCCCATGGCATAGAGATATTTCCTTTTGGTGGAGGGATTGTTTGTGATGGGATTCGGAGCATAGAAAACAAAAAATTCCT
>NC_061508.1:250842954-250872593 GCF_022539505.1 Lolium rigidum | reverse complement strand
ATCATTCGTCAATGACATAACCTTGTTATTAATAACATCCAATGTTCATGATCATGAAACTATGATCATCTATTAATCAACAAGCTAGTTATACAAGAGGCTTACTAGGGACTCCTTGTTGTTTACATAACACACATGTATCAATGTTTCGGTTAATACAATTATAGCATGGTATGCAAACATTTATCATAAACATAAAGATATATAAATAACCACTTTATTATTGCCTCTTGGGCATATCTCCAACAGTTTGAAATCTCTTTCTACCTATAAAAATATGGCAACTTGCTTCCTGCACACTGGTACTACTGTCCTTTTCTGGACTGGACTCAAGAGATTCTATCTGACAAATGGCCATATTTATTTACATTTGTTAAGGACCAAGCACATTCTGTTCATGAGGTTTTAGAAACTGAGGATACAGCTTCCTTCTTCCATTTGCCCTATCAATTCAAGCTATGAATGAGTACCAACAATTTCTCAATTTGGTGCAGAGTATGCAGCTAACACATGAAAAGGATAAATGGATGGTTTCTACTGCTGCTCCTGGGTATAGTGTTGCCTCTGCTTATAAATCCTTGATGCAACAAGAGTCTGTTTTGCCTGCTATCGGCTATAGAAGAGTTGCTATGAGATAAACATAAGGACAGGGTGTTTCTGCACCCACGTGCATATGCACCCTTTATTTGAAATACATATTAAATATATTTACAAATGTCAAAAAAATATAAATAAAAATGCCGCATGTATACCTTGATATGTTACATGCTCACAAAGTTGTCTCAGCAAAAATCAAGATGTTTTGTACCCTGTGCAAAAAAGACAAATTTTTGGTGCTAAAATAGTCTATTTCTCGAGGCATTATTTGTTTTTTTTACACAGGGTATAAAAATTGTCGGTTTTATGTGAAACTTTACGTGCACACATAGAACATGTCCCTCTACATGCTAAATTTTTTCCTAAATTTTTTATGTTTTTGAAATATGTTTTATACATACCGGGTGCATATGCACCCGGGATCAGTTTTGGTTTTCTGTAAACATAAAGTCTTTTTTTTGGCGTTTACTCCACAACAGATTGAATACCAGAGCTTTGTTGCAAAGAAAGAATTTTTATATGGCTGACTACACTTGCATTATGTGTAATCAATCAGTTTTGGAAACGAGAGATCACCTATTCTTCTCGTGTCCCTTTGCAATGTGCTGCTGGCAATACCTATGCCCTGGATGGGTTGCACCTGCTATGACTGGAGATGATTATGCACAAGACATGATTAACAGTCTAGCATCAAGCAGCCTTTTTTCATGGAAGTTATTAAGGACAACGAGGAATGATTTCATCTTCAAGGGAATTGAGCCAAGTTTATATCGTTGCCGGCACAGATCTAAGGAGGAAATGGCTCTTCTCATACACAAGGTTAAAAGAAAATCTTACAAGGGGCTTAAGGCCTGGATAGTAAGCTTTATGTAATATGTTTTTAGCTTTGCCTAGTTTATTGCTTTTCCTGTGGTGCTTTGCTCCAGCACTACTTTATTTTCTTGTACATTCTCCTTTTAACACATGATAAATAAAAATATATCCAGTGAGGAAACTCACTGTACATCTTCAAAAAAAAATTGGTCTGGGCAGCAGCTGCCACTTTCCTTCTTGAAGGCGTTGTTTGGTACGTGATGATCCTTGGTTGGGAGCAGTGGAGCTTCTTCGGAGGGCGCATCGGTCGTGGGTCACCTTCGTTTAGTTGACCTCCCTATGTATCCATTTCGCTTCTTCTTCCTCTTTTTGTTGGGCGTGTGTTTGCAGCCGCCTCATCAGGGTTTTTTTTTCTGTTTCGAGACTCTTGTGATTGAATTATGTGGTTGCTATATTAGTATAGCGGGGCGAAAGATTGTTTAGAGGAGAGTGAGCTTCCAAAGCATTGGTTAGAAAACAATGGGCGACAGAAAAGCCGATCATCGAAAACCGAAAACCATAAAGACAGAGACAAAAAAAACCAATTAAAACATTGGGTAGAAAATTGTATAGACAAAATTTAGTTTGGTCAATTCAGTCATTAGTTTCTATAATTGAATAAACTAGTGACCGTACATTCCGTAAGACCGCCCCAATCTGCAAAACTGTGCGAGGTACATTAAAATTATGGTATTATTGTGTGTTGATCAAATTGCTATGGCGCGATTTCATTTTCGTTTTGTATACTGTTAAATGTTTATTCCTACTAATTGGTAATAATACATACATTGATAAAATATCTAAAATACAGCTGAAATGCTGCAATCTTTTTACTAAACAATGTCGCAGTTTTGTCATGACTGGACCCAAACCGAATTATTAGGTCCCTGAATTTACTGTGTAATAAAACTAACAAATTTATTTCTGGTCTTCATTCGGTGAGGATCGAATTTAAAATAAACCAAAATCAAAAGGCTGAATTGTAAACGCCCACCCCTAAGAAAACTCCGATTCCGTACTTTCCATTTCGTATCCCTAAGCAAATGGCGACGGCGCGGGCCACCCAGCGGCGGGAGGACGACGATGTCGGCGGCGAGGACGAAGCTCGCCTGCTGCGCAGAAGGATCGAGTACCGGCGCTCCAAACTCCTCCAGGACGCCCGCGAGGTCTCCGAGCTCTTCGCCCCCCACCTCGCCATCCTCGCCTTCCCCGCCGCCGCCAGGCCGACCCTCTTCGGCAACCCCACCGTCGAATCCGTCCTCCGCAGCTTCCTCCCCGACGCTAACGGCGCCGACGCAAGGACCGAGACGGCGGATCAGGCCGCGGCGCGCGTGGCGGCGATGAGGCGTGAGGCGGGGTCCATCGGGGCGCGGGTCGCGCAGGAGGAGGCGCGGCTGCGCGCCGTCGCGGAGATCGTCAAGGCGGCGCAGGAGGAACAGGGGAGGGAGCACTGGTGGGAGGTGGATGCGGGCGCGCTCGATGAGGCGCAGCTGCCGGAGTTCGCCGCGGCGCTCGACGTGCTCAGGGCCGACGTCCTCCGCCGCCTCGACAAGCTGGCCAAAGCTCCGAAGGCACGGCAGCGGCGGTAGTGGTGTACTTCGGCGTGGGGATCGGCGCACGCGCGCGTTCGTGCGTTCACAACATCAGGTTACTGCATTGCTTGCTTAATCAGGCCATCGTTTGGAAATGGGATTAGCTGTCCGTAGCTGCATATAAGATGTTAGAGTTTAACTGGTTTGCTGAAGTACATTGCCTTGTAGATTGCAGAGATGCATTTCGATTGGTGAATTTCCTGCTACCTAGATAATGCCTTTGTGAGCTTGTTTTTCTGTGTTCATTACGTGTAAATGCTTCTGGATTACTGCTGAATCTGAATATGACATAATCAGGAATGACCAACCGGAACAAATTATTGCTCCCTGTTATGGTTTTATCCTCTATTCTTCTTTTTTTGTGATGATGCATCTGTTCTGAAGATACACCTGTAGAGTTCAGAGTGTCCTTGATCTATGGCATCAGAAGCGCTATTGTTGAAATTTCGTTTTCCTGGTAATAAGATGTTGCAGTTTGGAAGTGGGAAAGCTGTTCATAGCTGCATATAAGATGTTGCAGTTTTAGCTGGTTCCTTCTACAGTACATTGCCTTGTAGATTGCAGAGATACATTTTGGTTGGTGAATTTCCTGCTAGTTACTGCCTTTGTGAGCTTGTTTTTCTGTGTTCATCAATCATCATGCGTCTACGCTTTTGATTACTGCTGAATCTAAATATGACATAATCAGGAATGACCAGCTGGAACAAATTATTGCTACCTGTTATGGTTTCATCCTTTTTTTTGCGATGATGCATCTGATCTGAAGATACACCTATAGAGTTCAGGGTGTCCTTGATCTATTGTTGAAATTTCGTTTTCCTGGTAACAGAACACTTTGCCAGCTTTCAGTGTGTTTGCAATGCTCATTTGACATCTATTGACAAATACTATAGTGGTAATGTTGTAAGTTAGCCAAAATACATTTGCAAAGTATAAGTGAAGTTTACATGTGGCCCACGATACATAGGAAGTATTTATCAATCAAATTTCCTGTTGAGTATGGATCCTAGTTCTCATAGTTGTAACATAATATTTTTAGTGTCTGGATTGTTATTAATTGTATAGTGTTTTTTATTTCATTCCGCTTTCTTACTACATTTGCATATACCCTCTGGTCTAGTGCTTACTATAAAGCTGTGTATATTGGTATACAGTGGCGGATCCAGCGCCCCTACTACCCGGCGGCTGCCCGGGCTTCCGGCCGTCCGGCACACTGTAATTTTACCCGTATTTGATAAAATTTAGCAACTTAAGCCTTCAAATGTACTGTTTGCCCGGGCTTTCAATAAATCTTGGGTCCGCTACTGTTGGTATATGGTGATAATCATATATATATAGTAGTATGGTACCCAAAGAGACACGATATAGCCGTGTTAAATAACTCTAGTATCTGTTCATTGCTGCTAGTTACTGCCCATGAGCATTTGTTAATTACCGTAGCCTAATCAATCATGCATAAAATTATTAAACTTGCTATGATATGTGGCAAGAAGAGCCAGTTTAGTTTACTAAGCACCTGCCAAAACCTGTTAATTCTTCCTGTGTGTATTCCCTTTCTCTCTTTTATGTTCTCATGGTTTCGGTGCAATGGAGGAGATCGCACTGGTTTCTGCCATTGTCTAAGTGTTGGTGCTGCCGTTTGAGGATGGTGTAGAGGCAAAACCTTGACCACCATCACCAATCAGATCAGGACTATTTTCAAAACAGAAGGAGATTTTCACTTCATTTTGGTTGGAGTTCTTGATTTGAATGTTGTTTTGTTCTTTGGTGTGGTATATTTGGAGGTTCTGAACCTTTGCTACAGAACGAATGAAGATGTATGAAGAACCACATGTTCTATTAACAGAGAAGAAATACAAACTCAAGTTTGATGGATGTGGTCAGAACTTTCCACTGTTGCTGAAGAAGAAGTACAAACATATACAAACTCGTGTTCTATATGCAGGTGTCAGAACTTTCTATTGTTGCTGAAGAAGAAATGAAGAACTGGAGAAGTTGGATGGGCTAGTTTCTAACGACGCCATGGACGATCGTACGAGGTTTTCAATTTTGGTTTTGTTCGATTTTGCATATATAAGTCCCCTCAACTTAGTTGGTATTTGCAGTGGCGGAGGCAGGATTAAATTTGAGGTGTGGCGAAGTCGATAACTAAGAAAATGCAAGACTCCAATAAATGCTCATTTTGACGAATTATTTTTAATAATATTATTATTTCTTTAATTTATAAATGTTACATGTATTTGAATTTTTTCAAAGATAATCCCGTTGGGTTCGAGAATTCAAAAAAGGGACTAGTTGGGATAGAGGAACCCGAAAAGTGACCTGGCAGCGAAACCCAAAAGATGATTTGTTGTGTAGAGTAAGGTGACCAACAATGTTCTGTCACACGAGGAGGGGCCCATGAAATCTATTTCAGTTAACAATAAGATTGGTTTAGAATTTAAAGTGCAGTTTCAGTTTCAAAATCAAATGCATCTCATCACGTACTTGCTGTTTCTTCTTCAGCGTCATATGCTTGCGCTCGGTGCCTTGCCGATCAGCGGTCACGGCCTCGTCTGGTCGGCCGGCGGTGGCGGTTATGTGCTTGGTGGGTGTTGCTGCACCCTGCTGCGGTGCCGCCTCCGTTCCTCGGGATGGCGAAGAGGATTGACGAGGGTTTCCGGGATCTTAGAACATCGGCAAGATCCGTGTGTTCATTAGTTCTTTCCTGTAAACTGCAGGCAAGCCATGATCAGCGCACAAGGCCATGCATTACCCATCAGACCCAAGTGCACCATACATCAGGCCCAGTACGGGGCTAACGTACTTTTTTTTTTTTTTTTTTTTGAGAACGGGGCTAACGTACTTACCCGTTCGCAATCTTGCCATCTTGGCCCTGTCTTCCATCGTTCCTTTTTCCTCAGAGTGCAGAGATGTATAGAGACGGCCGGTGGCATAAGACAACCAGAGACGCATACCTATACCTAGTATTAGCGATAAATTTTAGGTATGGCGGCCGCCAAACCTTGCCAGATTGCTAGCTCCGCCCCCTGTTTGTGATCACACAGGCAAGATGCTGCAAAGTTTTTGGGCGTTGCCACACTTTTTTGCTTAAATGTTGTGAAGGTTCTCGCAAGGTGCTGCACCATGCTGCTTTCTTTTGACTTTTTCGTGAGTTCTGTAAAAATATTTTTGCGTAATCACATTTCTGTTGCATTAATTTTTGAAATGCTGCAAGCTTCTTTTTTGCACGGTTATACCATCCTCCTGAAAAAATTATTACACTGATATTACAATAGTATAATATATTTTGCTACGTGGGTGTCGTTTAGCTACAAAAGGGCGGACATTGTGGTGACGGGCTAGCCGGGCGACCGAGTTATTCCTAAAGCGGCCGTGTCATGCCTAAGGATGGCAATGGAGCGGGTTAGGATGGATATAGGAAAACCAGATCCATGCCCAAATCCATCAGCCTCGCTCTGCCCCGCCCACGAAAGTATCCATGGGCATGGATGTCGCCCCAAATCCAAATCCGATGGATACCTGGATATCCATGCCCATAAAATTTGAGTACCATTCAATATTTCACTTGAATTTCATCAATAATAAGCTAACATGAATATTTTGGCTGCATTCATACATTATTTCAGTAGAATTTCAGCCGTAATTATGTCGACAATTCATAGGAATATCAAAGCAACAATATATTACATTACCAAGGAGGCGGAGCAATCAACGAAGATCCACAGTCAATGCGGCCGGCGGAAGCCCTACCAGCACAAGGCGGTTCCGTGATTATTTAGAGTATAAAATCATTAAGGCTTAAATTAAGGGTTTGGTGATTTGGGCCTAAAAAGGACAGCCAATCGTAGGTAAAATCGCATGTGTCACTAACATGTGGGTCCCACATGTCATGGATATCCATCGAATATCCATGGAGCAAAATCCCTGCCCGTGCCCGCTCCATGAATTATCGGATATCCGCCCCATGAAATCCGTGGACACAACCAATCCTCCATACCCGTGCCCGGCGGGTCGAATATCCGTGAATACCCGGATCCGTGGATAAAATTGCCATCGTGAGTCATGCCTAGCAGGCCCCAACATGGCAACATATATTGGGTTTGGGTTACGTACTTTAGTAGACAAACTAATTCGACATCAAATGTTATGTTCATCGAGTTGATCTAATAACGCATGATTTGTGGCAAATAAATATTGAGTTAGTGATCTATATACTTACATAAAGACTGCTATCGAATTGATCAACTGAATTAATTAGGGCAAAGAATAAAGGAGGGGAGACAAGCAAAATAACTGAACCATCGACAAATTTCGGTTGCACATAATGGCTTACACGGTACTACCCTAGACGCGAGTAAGTAAAACTAAATTATTACTAGTGGCAAGTAAATTAGCTAACTACTAGTATAAGCAAGCATTAGCCTAATAATTAACAGAAGCACTAGGGCTTGTGCCGCTTCTCTACTGCTTGCGGCGGCGGAGTTGCCTACTACTTGTTATCGGCGCGGCGGCCGACGTTGTCCCTGAGGCGTCGGAGCGCCCTGACGAACACCGGCAGCTCCTCCTCCCCGAG
Organism: Lolium rigidum; assembly: GCF_022539505.1. Classification (NCBI taxonomy): domain Eukaryota; kingdom Viridiplantae; phylum Streptophyta; class Magnoliopsida; order Poales; family Poaceae; genus Lolium; species Lolium rigidum. The sequence goes on along the minus strand of NC_061508.1, from coordinate 250,864,976 downwards.
CGCGGCCGTATCGACCTCGAACCAGAAGCGCTTGCCCGTCTGCCTCTGCAGCTCCAGCACCTTGTTACCGGCGGCGCTCATCCGCTCGGCCTCCTTGTCGACCTCCACGGCTCTCTCCCTGGTCTCCCGGCACAGCGCCTCCATGGCCTCCCAGTCCGCGGGGGCGTCGGTGTCGCCGTCGCATCCGCCCAGGACGGCGTCGGCGGAGGGACTGCCGAAGGCGAAGGCCCTGCCAGCCTCGGAGACGACGACGACGGCGACGCGGGCGTGGCAGAGCAGAGCGAGCTCGGAGGCCTTCTTCCAGAGGCCGGCCTTGCGCTTGGAGAAGGTCACCTGGCGGGCCTCCTTGTCCTCCACCCGGCGCAGCTCCCTGCGCTGCCGCCCCTTGGTCTTCTTGCCGTTTTCGAGGAGCGGCGGGCGCGCCATGGGAGGAAGGTAGAGCTAAAGCGCGGCGGCGGCGGCGGCGGGTGCTCTTTGCTTTGCTTCTTGTCTCTCTCTATGGCTGCTCTATGCGATGCGAAGCGATGGAGGTGCAAGGCAAGGAGCTGGGGTATATAAGGAGGAAGAGGCGCTGCCATAAATGGAGGCAGAGCTCCGATTCTTTGCTGCTCCCTGTTAAATTTGGGATCTGATCAACGCGGCAATTTTGGAAAGAAATCACCGTGTGCAGTAGTTACCATAACCAATAACCATATGTGGCTACACGCAGCGCCGCGTTTCTTTTTTGCCAAGGCAGCACCGATTTCGTAACCCGGTCGGTCAGAAATTTGGAAGGTGCGTTATTTATGGAAATTTGACCTTTTTCAAACTCATGGAAATTTTACTTGATCGGAAGTAGTAACCAGCATTGCCGGTCTGTCTGCACCTTCACTACGCGGCGTACAAAGATGAGTTGTTTTGGACTTGACAGCATAGGAGCAACTCTACCAGATAGCTAACGGAGTTTGCATTCGGTTTTACGGTACCAGTTTACCGGGTTTGTTCCAGAGTTTTTCACTCTTTCATTTCGCACACTGAGCATAGCTAGAAAAAATAGCAAGAAATTTTAGATTTATTGTAGAAGTTCACAATAAGTACGAAGCATCCCGAACATAGTAAAAGTAACATCGAGATCCTTGGACCACCTAGTGACCACCGCCGACACGCTGTTGTCGCCGCTCTCCTACCGGAGCCGGCTTGACATTATTGATGACGTTGGTAAGTCTTGTGCCCTAAGAACAAGGGCCCTAGAGCCGGAGTTGTCGACATTGGACCTTTCAATTCATCTGAATCTTCTAACACTAAATCTGTAACACGCGGACTGGATGATTTCCACCACTCCATGGGAGCAGCGATGTGACGCCCCGAAACCGGTACCATGAGAATTCCAGCGATCCCGCCGAAATCTGCACGATATCGATTCAGAGACGCCCTCCGAAATAACGTGCGCGCCGAATCTCACACGTGATGCCAGAGGAATTAACACGAGCGGTAACATTACAACAGGATTACAATAAAGCCCACAAGAAACATATATTACAACAACGACTCAAACGAGACAAGATACAAATATACAACATAAAGATCTGAATCATACAAAAGATCGAAGCGTCCGGGTACGGACAAGCTACAAATTGGACTAAGAGTCCTGAAGATAACCAGTGGCGTCCATAACCCTGCCCAGGCCAAGCCGGAAGGGTAACCTTGCTAACGTCTTCATCTCGTACCTATCGAAGTCGGGTCATCGGTTGCCGACAAAAGGGGGAGGAGACAAAAAGAAATAAAGGCGAGGGTAAGTACCAATGGCACGTACTTGCGAGACAGGACCAGCTTTGCTCGCTGGTGGGCGGTATAAACTTCGCACGGCTATATGTGGAGTTTAGCGGCAGCAAAGCTTGACTATCTTATAGAGACACGCTACAACATTTGTCTAACAGAGAAGGTGAGAGAGCGCATAAGCTAACAGCTAAATACTAGACAAACATAACCCAGCCGATTACACATATCCCCTTCAACAAAGTGAAGAGGCAATGTAAAAGGTACTCAACGGTGGACAAGTTTTATTATATGTTGGTTGTAGTAATGCTATATTATTACGCAAGTTATTATCAAATTATTAGCAATAACATAAAGGTGTAAGTTGTTCTATGATCAAGCCATACAACTCCAAGTCATCCATAACCGCGGACACAGCTTATCGATAAGATGTACACCCTGCAAGGGTTGCCCAAATGTAACCATACGCATGCTCGAACCCACTTACTAAAGGTGGAGTCTCATAACAAGACCGTTCCCAATGCAAGAGAAACTTTAATGGGAGCCACCCAACTAAGCTACCCATGACGAAGTTCGGCCGTACTCCAATACGGACCGAGAGGTTGCGATGGCGTCCAAGGCGGGCACTAACGACTGGCCAAGGATAAGTCGGCACACAATATGAGTACAGTACAGAATATAAACACCCGAAGACAACAGGAAGTAAATCGTGCATATCGTGCATATGAGCAAATAAAACCAAGGTTGTGGCTCCCAATAAACAGACTCGAGGAAAGGTAGTGGGTGATGGGTGTTCCACTCCCCCACGTACGGGTAGAGCGCTCAATCTCGGAACAGATAACAAGAACTTGGGTCCTAGGGGACATTAGCGAGACAAAGATCCGATGCTTTCGCAAAGGGGCTCACAGATGCCATTGCATACAATTTTAGTTGTTAACAATATAGTAGGACATGAGTATCTCCAACAACTGATATAACATGTGATAACCTCCAAACAAACCCAACATATATATAGAGATAACAACAGATCCCTAAACATGCGCTACGACTCGCAAGGCTCAAACAACAAACAACGGCGATAGGTAGCGGATATTTGACACAGCTCATATGGGTAACAGTGGAATAGGACACGTGACTCGAGAATCGAAAGACAGGGATAGCAGGAGAACAACGAGCAAGAAACTGTAAAATAGGTGAAGAGGTAGGCTCGTCTGTGAAAAGCTGCAGAAGAACTTGTCGGAAAACTTGTCGTATCTCACAACACCACTTTATGATCCTATCCGGGAAGAAGCAAATGATGGAACACACAACGTATGCAATCTTACTACTACAGAAGAAGAATCGGCATGATCAAAATATGCATGCATGGCATGGCAACAATGGTGCAATGCAACTTATCCATATTAATCGAAGTCGAAACCACAGACAAACAAATTAGGTTGGAGTTGTTTTCTACCGCCAAATTAAATGTTGGTTAGCATGCCAGTAGCATGGCAAGGGTGAGCTACTTCAATATTAAATGGAGCGGGAAAATCCTAGTTGGAAATCCAAAATACTCCGCATATATGTGAGGAGACATGCACAAACTATCACGGCACAACATGATGCAGGATGCAAACAGATGAATGGATGGCATATTCATGATCCTTGCATTTTTCTGATTAATTTTCATATAGAACACTTTGTATTTCGAGTTATAGATTTAAAGATATGATTTTATCAAGGAATAAACATTATCTGTAATTTCCTGAAAAACAAAGAAAGGGAAAACATTTTATACCGAGAGGGATCTAGCCACAACGGCTGACACGCGGGGCCAGGGAGGCTGACGCGACTGCTGACTTGGCGAGGGCGCCGGGTTGTTTTCCAGGAGATCCAGGGGGGTTTGTAGAAAACCTTCGAAAGGGACCTCGGGTTAGGAGAGAAAAGATGGTAGGGGCCTTGATGCAAAAGATTCAGATCCGAATCTGGGATTGATTTCTCACCAGGGAGGGGGCTAGCCTCAAACACTGACGGAGAGGGCCCACGCGTGCAACGTTGACGCTAGGCAGGCGAACCATGCGCGCGACGGCGGTGACCACTGGCGGACCGGCATGGTGGCGCGCGTTCTTCGGACGTTCCAGGGAGCGAGGTAAGGCGCGCCGGTCTCGCCTCGTCGGTGCAGACCAGAAAGTGGCGGTGGCGACGTTAGGGACGCGTCGGAGGCTCGCCGGTGACGTGACTCTGCGGAGGGGGAAACGGTCACCACGGGGAAGAGAAGAAGCGGACGCAAAGAAGAAGGAGAAGGTGTCCAGGGGTGCGCCGGGTTACCAGAGAACTCGAGGAGGGGTCGATGGCGATGGAGGGGAGCCACGGCAGCCAGAATCGACGAAAACCCTCGCCGGAGACGGAGAAGAAACAGCGGCCTTGGTGGCGTCTGGGAGCACCCGGGCTCGATTCGTCAATCGCGGAGAACAAGGACATCCAGGCGCATCTACCGATGGTCTTGGCGTGGCGCGGGGTGGCCGGGGTCGACGGCGGCAAGCAGCAGCAGCGGCGGTGCTCTCGGTGGTTTCACAGAAGAAAAAGGAAGAAGAAAAGAGATGGCGGCGCGCGAGGGGAAAGAAAGGAGAGGGGCACTAGGGTTTGGAGATGGATTAAAAGGGAGGAGAGAGGGCAGGTGGCGCGGTGGTTGCGGGGTGGTGCGGGTGACGTCTGAAAGGACATATATCTTTTATTTGTGGTTTTGGTGTTGATGACAATAATTTTATATGATCATTTTGTTATATAAGATTTGTATGATGTAGCATTGATCGGTTTGCCCAAAAGTTGAAGAGATTTTGAAGATATGCTATGCTATCCTTGAGAGAATCCTTTTTGAAGAAAGAATAGAAGAGCAAAGAAGAAAAGAGGAAGAAATGAAGGAAGAGAAGAAATGAAGAAAGAAAAGAAAAGAAGAGAAGAAGAAAGGAGAGGAGGGGTGGTCGCCGGCGGTGGTGCGGGCGGTACCACCGGCCACGCAGCGACCGGAGCCTCCGGGCTAGGTACCGCCCGTGGTACCGGAAGTAGCCCGAGTGGCTCAGTACATGTGCCAGGGTGGTTGGAGCCCCGACGGTACCTTGGCCGGTACCCCGGCCGGAGGCTCCGGCCTCCCTCCCGGCCCGCGCGCTCCGGGCCCCTCTCGGCCACGTGGCCCGCTCCGGTTGGCCGCGCCTCTCGCCTAGGGGCGGTAGTACCGGCCCAACCTGGCCGGTACTACCGGCCAGCTTTCTCCAACGGCACGATCTCCACATACTATTTAAAGTCTTCTTCTCCAATTGGCTCGGCTTGCTCACTTCTTCCCCAAAAAGCAAAACACCATTGTTGAGCCACCAAGAACACCAAATCCATCGGATCTCCTCCCTCAACCACCCAAATCCCTTGTGCTTTGGAGAATCGAAGGAGAAGACCCCGATCTACATCTTCACCGAAGCAATTTGCATTTCCCCCTCATTTTGTTGAGGGCCCCCTTGCTAGTGTTCCTCTTTGGATCCCTAGTTGATTTGTGTTGATGTGTTGTTGTTGATTGTTCTATTGTTACAGATTTGGGAGCCTCCAATTCGGTTGTGGATGTGTTCCCTAAGAACCTTGTAAAGGCCCGGTTTCCGCCTCGAGGAAATCCCTTAGTGGAAGTGGGCTAGGCCTTCGTGGCGTTGCTCACAGGAGATCTGAGTGAAGCCTTCGTGGTCTGTTGGTTTGGCTTTCGTAGCAACCACACTCCTCCAAACGTAGACGTACCTTCTTGCAAAGGAAGGGAACTACGGGAATCATCTCCGTGTCATCGCGTGCTCCACTCTCAGTTACCTCTATCCTATTCTATCTCTTATATTGTGTAGCTAAATCTTGTGTAGTTGTTTACCTTGTCATATAGGTAAATTCACTTAGTTGCATATCTAGAGAATTTACCTTTGTGTCAAGCCTAAATTGAAAAAGAACTAAAAATTGGGTAGCACCTATTCACCCCCCTCTAGGTGCGGCATACGATCCTTTCAATTGGTATCGAGCCTCGGCTCTTATTTCGAGCTTAACCGCCTAAGAGTATGCCGAACGAGGAGTCTTCGGAAGGGGCCGCCAAGACGGTCTCCATGGAAGACTTCAATTCGTTGAAGTCCTCCATGGAAGCCCAAATGGAAAGCATGAAAAAGATGATTGCCGAGCTTTTGACTCCGGTCCTCCCCAAGGCTCCCATCGTAGAGGTAAAGGACACGGGTGCGTTAGAAGAGGGAGATGCTTCGGCATTACCCTCCTCTACAAAACCCGTGGAAGGTGATAACTTATACACTATCAAATCTCCCATTGCATCTCCTAGGGAAACTAGTGGAGGTGTGTAACAACCCAAAAATTTCAAAACGAACAAAATGAATTTCCCTAGTTCCAAATTTTGGAACCAACAAAAACTTTTATTAAAATAAGATTGATACATAAAGATCTTGTTTAAATCTTGTGTTTTGCCATGATGAGTGCTATTATGCTTATGTGCTAAACCCTAAAACCCTAAAGTGATCAAGTGAAGGTCACCAACCCAATAAAATAAAAGAGAAAGAAATCAAATAAGAAAGAGGCATATGTGCCTATGGCTATATTTATAAAACTTTACCCTAAGCCTTTCTACTTTGCTTAGAGGTTTGGAAAACCTTCATACACCTTACCTAGTACTTATCAAACCAAATCCAAGTGGTTTCCAAAAATATAAATTTAGAGAAACTAAAAATGCCATAGAGGCATATGAGAGAAAAGTGCAAATTTGTGAATTTGAGAAGATTGACCCTAGGACTTGTTGTGAATGGTTGGATCACTTCCATATGCCATTTCAACACTAAACAACATAAATTGGGTCAAGCCAATTCAAATTGAAAATCAACTGCAACATATGCATAGAGGCATATGTGACACATAGCCATTTTCCCCAAATCTTGACCTATGCACTTCTACCTTGACCAAATGATGTGAAACCATCTCTCAACCTAATATAACACTAAATTGACCCTAACCCATGTCCAAGTAAAGCAAGGTGAACAATTGTCAACACCCGGATTTTTAAGTCCAGATGCCTATTATGCCATACATCGCAATCCCAGGAATATTGTTGTTGCGAGACATAATAGTTGAATATCATAGAGTCATCATTTATTACAATACATAATCGTCTTACAAAGGTAGATCACATGATCCAATATTACAATAGTAGTTGATCTATCGATCAACGAACATCACAAATAGCGGAAGCGAAGTAGTAGTGGCTATCTAATCCACGAGGCCAACGCTTGACGTCGGGAGCGGTCCTAGTTGTCGTAGACGTCCCGTTGTCCATCTTCCTCGTACGGTTGTTCTCCTTCAAAGTCTGGCCATTTGAATAGCCAGGGACAAAGCCATGAGTACTTTAAAGTACTCGCAAACTAATACTAGTGTAAGAACTATCAATTCTAGTAAGGGGATACTAAGCTCTAGGTTTATTTGCGTAAAGCCATGTTTATTTCATAAACATTTAGTAAAGATGCTTGAATCACTAGACTAACTCAAGTGGGAACATTAGTGTCATTCCCACAACCTTTGTTGTAAATCAAGCCAAACTCAACATTTACCTTTCAAAAGCAAAAATCACAAGTCATATGTCACCTTTTTGAAAATGGTCTGATGACGGAACAATATGGCCTTTCCAACCGTCCTTAACCGTGGACGCGGCTATTCGAATAGGTTTACACTCTGCAGAGGTTGTACGCTTGTGCCACAACTTTTGATTACATCCGTCAGGGGTAACCCTGAATAATCGTAACTCAGTACGCGGATCATCAACCATAACCTTTCACTTACATTTCCTAGTATAGGCACCTCTCCCCATGAGCTTGGCCTCCCAGTGAAGACCAATTGTCAACCTGGGAACTGCACAGGGCTTGGGCCGGACATTCACCTCATCTTTAACGTCGTTTCTTTTGTGGTGGAGGCAGCTTTCGGCATAACCCCGATGACGCTTGTTTAGAGGGAACCCATACTAAGACACATAAACTTCCAGTTAAGCCCTACCCATAATCAGGTATTGTGGGGGTACTTGTAAATTGGAATGGTATCGCATCCGAACCCAACCATCAGTTTTGTAAAATTCACCAAGTCATTCCCAAGTCATATTCACCTTCAAAATCTTTCAATAGAATAAATCATCATTCCAAGGTTTTCAAAATCATTTCATTTCACAAGTTCCCATCTAGAGTAATCAATTTTATTTATTTTAGCAATAGCAACTAGTCATGAGGGAGCTAACTAGCTTTTCTTGCTCTAGGCTAACTTTGATGCTCTTGTTCTACTCTATATCTAAACCAAGTGAATCATGAATCAAAAAGTAAACTTTGATAAACAAAATTTAGAAAAGCTTGTAAATTAAAAACTTGGGATAGGAGCATTAAGCATAAAGTAAAAAATAATGGTGCCTTGCTCTTGAGGAGCTTTGCACTTGGGACTTTGCAAGAGTGTTAGCTTGCCTTGGTTGGTGTATTGATCAAAATGTTCCTCCTTCTTCTCCGTAGATGTTCTCGTCGTCCCCTTCGTAGCCTTCGGCACTAGCGTCTATGAATACGAATACGGGGTATACAATCACCACACAAGTTCAAGAGCTATAAAAAGCACACACATAAATCACACCAACTATTCTAGCATTATCACAATGTCATCATGTGGGTTGATATGGTTTTATTCTTAAGAAAAATAATTTCCTCTCATTATATATGTGAATGATAGTTTCCTTATAATTCTTGAGGAATAATTTCCTCTCGTTGAAGCTTCTTAAGATTTAATTTCTCAAACCATCACACATGAATTTATGTTGACCTAAGTCAACCATTCATCATCATCATTTGAGAAAATGATTTAAATGAAGTAGAGATACCTCATACCATTTAATAATGCCTATTATGATTTAAAATCTCCAAGTATTTCATGTGAGAGTATTTGACCAGGGGTTCAAACTTCATATGAAAGTACTTGGGACAAGATTTAAATGAAGTGAAATACCTCATATAATTTACACAAGTTAAACTAGCATCACTCATTACTATTAGGTGGGTAAATGTGTTGTTTTCTTATTTAGAAAAAAATAATTTCCTCTCATGCTAAATAAGGTGTTACTTTTAATTACTTAGAGAAATAATTTCCTCTCATTATCTTAGTAAGCTTTAATTTCTCTTATGAATAATATATGACCTAGGTTGACCAAAGTCAACCTCTTCATACTTATCATTTAAGTAAATGATTTAAATGAGGTTCCATACCTCATGCAATTTAATACTAACATGTTAGTGATTTAATGTCACATAATAACTCAACATGAGATTATATAGAATAGTTATTACCTCATGTTAAATTACTTGAGAACAAGGTTTAAATGAGAGGATTACCTCTCATATGATTTAACACATAGTTGTAACTAATTTAATAGAAACTACTATTGAGGTGATTTAATATTCTCAATTAACAGGAATGATACCCTGTTGACCAAGGTCAACACTTCACATTTATTATTTGAGGAAAGTGATTTAATTGAGATTCATCATCTCATGTGATTTAAATAACTAAAGCAATTTAGATACTATGTTGATTTAAATGAGGTGCTACACCTCATAGATTTGACCCCTAATGGTGAACATAATTTAAATGAGATGGTGCACCTCATGCATTTTAATAACACCTAATAATGATTTAATATCATCAACTCATTCAATATGAGATTTAGCTAACCATGGTATTTACCTCATGTTGAATTAGTTGAGACAAGATTTAAATGAGAGGGAAGCTCTCCTATATTTTAATTCTAGTATGGCAAAGATTTAATATCACCACAATTCCTATGAGACCTAAATGACCAGAGTCTCTACTTCATTTGGAATTGGTGGTGACCAGATTTAAATGAGAGAAACTCTCTCATAAGATTTCTTAATAGTTTTGGACAATATCTTTGACTAGAAATAGCCATAAAGTCATTTAAATCAATTAAGCCATGATCATTCAAAGTAAGCATGGCATATTTTTGCAGAAACAATTAGTATAAGTGAAATGTGATTTATAGGAGTTGGAATCAACTAAAAAGCATTTGTGGTTGATTTTTAAGAATTATTCTTAGGCAGAAAAGTCCCTGCCTTGTTTATTTTCTCACTTTAATTCTACAATAGATCTAGGTTTCAATCCAGTCGCATTGTGTAGATAATTTCATAAGGTTTCTAAATATATAAAATTTATTAAATTTGGTTTAGTAGATTTATTTCTATTAAATTTTGAATCGAGCAGCAGTATTGAATTTGAATTTAAAAGGAATAAAAGAATTCAAATTTTGGCTCGGGCGGGAAAGGTAAGCAGGCCGAAAGGGAGAAAAACAACTGGGCTGGCCCAGCTACGCGTCTGGCGCGAGCGGGCCGCCTGACAAGGTAGGGCCAAGCGGTCAGTGCCACTTAACAGCGAAACGGTACGCGTGTGTGATAGCCGTTGGATTAAGAACAGATCGGACGGCGCTCGATCGCCACCTTCCTCGACAGAGCTCGCCGGGGACGAAACCCTGGGTGCGGCAGAGGGGTTGCGACTGAGGGCTTACCGGCGTCCGGCGAGGTCGGCGAGGCGGGCAACCGACGGTGGAGTCGATGGCGAGTCGAGGGAGGGTCGCGGCGGTGCTTGAGGTGGACGAAATCGACGGCGTCGCGGAGCTGCGGCGCGGCGGCGTCGATCAAATTCCGGCGGCTGAGGGGGAAATCGTCGAGGGAGGTGGTCGGGGAGGTTCGGGAGGGAGAGGGGAGCTTGTTGGTGTGCGAGAATGAAGGCGAGGGAGTCCTCCTTTTATAGGGTTGGGAGTGGCCGAGGCGGAGCGGGGCAGGTCGTCGTCGTCGTCACGGCTACGGTGGGCTAGCGTCATCGGCGAGGGTGCGGCAGTGTTGGCGATGTCACCGCGGACACGACGGGCGTCCTGGAGTTGAGAATGGAGCACGAAAGCGTCGGCGTCATCACCATGTACCCGCGCACGGTGGCGGACGGTCGTCGTCGTGGGCGTCGTCTACGGCGGGTCCGCGGCCAATTGGCGATGTCCGTGAGGTTGAGGGGACCGTGGTGAGTGGACGGGCGCATGGGAAGAGCGAGGGGAGGCGTGAGGCGATGGGGCATGGCGGCGTCCTGTCGCGCCCAGGGACGTCGTCGTGCGCGTCCTGGCGAGATGCTGGGTGTGTCTGAGCGCGTCTGGGCGCGCGTGGCCTGAGCGGTGTCGACGTTACCTTGGTCAATGACGTGCAGGGTCGTGGTCAGGGAGTTGAGGGCAAGCTCCAGGACAAGGTGGCGTGGCCTGGATGGGAGAGGAGAGGGAGTGAGCATGGTGAGTGACAAGAGGGCCGGCATGGTCGTGTTCTTGTCAAGGTGATCATCTACAGTGCTTGGCAAGTGGTGGCACTGGTCTGGGGAAGTGAGAGGGGGCTCCAGGGGTGCAGAGAGACCCAGGCTTGGACTTGGTCCAACCAAATTTCTCAGCATGGGCATGGTTTCTATCTCTGTCCCAAAGGTGTTCGATGAAAAGCCCGCAAGAAAAATATTTTCGAAATTTGCAATTCTTTTTGGTGAGTTGAAATCATATATTAAAAGGAGTAGAATGGAGGTGGTGGTGGTCAAAATGGTGTTGATATGCAAAAATCCAAAATGCACATGATCTTCATTTTCAAATCTGGTTCCAACTTTGCTTGATGATATATTTGAATCTAGAAGGAATTTGTATGGGGTTGCTTGAGCAAAGTTGTTCACTTTTATGTTGACTTGGATGAGGTGCAAAAGTTTGACAAAGTTTAGTTTAGAAATTTTGAAATAACAGGGCTCAAAGAGGGCATCAGGTTAACTTTTGTCAAAATGACCATTAGTGCATGTGAGCTCCTATTTCACTCAAATTTGATTTGATTTGAATTTCTTTGATTCCAAAGGTGTTTATATGTGTTTAGTAACCAAACAAAACCAATGGTGCAAGCCATAATGGTCTAGGTTCAAGATTTGGAAAAATGGCCATATCCACATATGTGTATTGGGAAATCTTCTTATTTCCCATTTGATTGGGTTTTTATTGATCCCATTGATGTAGTTGAGGTTTAATATGATATAAGAAAACAATTCAAGCAATGGAAACAAGTTTGGTGGTCTTTTACTCAAATTTGTATTTTTGGCCATATGCACCTATGTGCATTTCATACTTTTATTCCTTTTCTTTATTTATGATCAAAGGTCATGGTTTAGGGTTTATTTGGTGTTATATTGGGTGTGGTAAAGTTTTCAAACCCTTTGGGCAAGGTAGAGGTGTTTAGGTCAAGTTTTGGTAAAATGGCTACGTGTCACATATGCCACTATGCATATGTGGCATTTGATTTTTGATTTGAGTGTTCTTGGCCCATTTGATGTTGTTGAGTGTTGAAAAGGTATATGGAAGTGATCCAACCATTCATAACAAGTCCTAGGGTCAACATTCTTAATTTCCCAAATTGCTAATTTATTCTCATATGCCTTTATGGCATTTTTAGTTCCTTTTTATTTTCTTTGGAAACCACTTGGATTTGGTTTGATAAGTACTAGGTAAGGTGTATGAAAGTTTTCCAATTCTCTAAATAAAGTGGAAAGGTTTTGGGTAAAGTTTTATAAATATAGCCCTAGGCACATATGCCTCTTTCTTATTTAATTCCCTTTAATTTTAATTTAACTAGGGTGGTGAAAAGAGGGGTGAGGTTTAGGGTTTAGTGGGGTTCACAATGGTTCACCACCATTTAGAATAATTAATAAAGGTAGGGTTCAAGATTTACCTATTAGGGCTATATGCCTCCATATGTCTTTTATTTTATTTTGGGTTTCTCAAAATAGATCCAAATGATTTCTGGAGAAGATTAGGGTTTAAGGTTTTTCTTATTTGATTTCTTTCTCTTTTATTTTATTGGGTTGGTGACCTTCACTTGATCAATTTAGGGTTTTAGGGTTTAGCACATAAGCATAATAACACTCATCATGGCAAAACACAAGATTTAAACAAGATCTATATGTATCAATCTTATTTTAATAAAAGTTTTTGTTGGTTCCAAAATTTGGAACTAGGGAAATTCATTTTGTTTGTTTTGAAATTTTTGGGTTGTTACAAACCCTTCCCCCTTAAACAAATCTCGTCCCGAGATTTTAAGAAAAGTTAGGTTCCTAAGAGAGATTGGGCAATTGGATTAACAGGAGTCATACTTGGCATGGCTTGAGGTGCTTCCTGTGCTTCAGTGGCATTGATGTGGTAGAGACGGCCGTTGTTGTTGTTCTGGTTCCTTCTTCCGGCAAAGCGGCGCTGTTGCTGAGCAGGTGCTGCGGTATTGGCGGCAATCCTGGCAAGCTTCTTGGGGCACTCATTGGAGTAGTGACCCACAACTCCACATTCATAGCAATTGACGGTGGACTTGTCTTTGGGGTTGACGGGAACAGCGTTACTCCCAGTCACGGGGGCAGTATTGGGGTGGTTGTTGTTGCCATTGGGGTGGTTGTTGTTGTTGGTGCGATTGCCGTTGTTCTGGTTGCTGTTGTTGTTGTTGTTGCTTGGGTGGTAAGTCTGAGCTGGGGGCTTGTTGTATCTTGAGGAAAATCCTCCAGTTGAGTTGTTGCGGTACTTCTGGGCGTTGTTGGGTCCATTCTGGTTCATCATTCTTCTCTTGCGGTTCTCGTTGGCTTGATGCAGCTTCCCTTCCATCTGGATGGCTGAGTCCACCAGGGCTTCTAGGTCAGCGAACGGAATGTTCACTAACACAGTTTGCATCTCGTCATGCAGTCCGTTCAGAAATCTTTCCTTCCTCTTCTCATTGGTGTCGGTCTCATCCGGGGCATACCTTGACAGCGTAAGAAACCTGTCGCGGTATTCCACCACTGACATCCTTCCTTGCTTGAGTTCGCGGAACTCGTCTCTCATCTTCTTGATCAGTCCTTGGGGCACATGATATTTGCTAAACTTCAGCTTGAAGTCTTCCCAGGTCATCATCTGTCCTGCATTCATGGCACGGGTGCTGGTCCACCAAGCTCTTGCGGGTCCTGCTAAGTAGTGCGTGGCAACCAGCACTTTCTCTGCGGCTTCAACTCCCGCAACTTCGAGGTTGTTCTCCATTGTCTGGAGCCAGTCATCAGCATCTAGGGGTTCTTCAGTCTTGTTGAAAGTGGGTTGGTGTTCTGAAAGTTCTTTAGCTTTGATCCTGGGTGATCGTGGTTTCCATGGCCCTGATTGTTCTGAGCTATCTGCTGCAGTGCAGCAATGTTGGCTTGTCGTTCAGCTCTCTCGGCTTCTCGGTCAGCCATCATCATCTCCAGCATCTGCATCATGGCGTCTTGGTTGGTGCTGCGGGTTGGTGGGGCCATCTGAATATCGAGGTAGATGATAAGATAAGAGGGAAATTTCTATGGTTTGTTTTGTTAAATTTTAAAAAGTTCACAATTTGAAATTTTGAGTAGTGTTGCGGGGGTAAAAACCAACAACACTTTTTCATTCATACCAAGCATCACATATTACAAATCTAACACACCGTTGGTTTGAAGAACCATTCATCGCTCTACGATACAAGGGGATCTGATACAAACTCTTGCGTAGGTGTGAGTTCTACTAAAGTGATCAAGTGTGCAAAATTTTAGGTAGAATTTCAAGAAAAAGTAGAGCATAGATTTCTCATGTTTTAAAAGATCTCAAAGATAAGGGTGAGAATAAGTTTTCATAAATATTCCCTTCATTTGTTTTGGAAACTAAGTTTTTCGGACGTCCATTCTAACTAGGGTCTCCTAAGGTCAAACAATGGCTCTGATACCAACTTGTCAACACCCGGATTTTTAAGTCCAGATGCCTATTATGCCATACATCGCAATCCCAGGAATATTGTTGTTGCGAGACATAATAGTTGAATATCATAGAGTCATCATTTATTACAATACATAATCGTCTTACAAAGGTAGATCACATGATCCAATATTACAATAGTAGTTGATCTATCGATCAACGAACATCACAAATAAGCGGAAGCGAAGTAGTAGTGGCTATCTAATCCACGGGCCAACGCTTGACGTCGGGAGCGGTCCTAGTTGTCGTAGACGTCCTGTTGTCCATCTTCCTCGTACGGTTGTTCTCCTTCAAAGTCCGGCCATTTGAATAGCCGGGGACAAAGCCATGAGTACTTTAAAGTACTCGCAAACTAATACTAGTGTAAGAACTATCAATTCTAGTAAGGGGATACTAAGCTCTAGGTTTATTTGCGTAAAGCCATGTTTATTTCATAAACATTTAAGTAAAGATGCTTGAATCACTAGACTAACTCAAGTGGGAACATTAGTGTCATTCCCACAACCTTTGTTGTAAATCAAGCCAAACTCAACATTTACCTTTCAAAAGCAAAAATCACAAGTCATATGTCACCTTTTTGAAAATGGTCTGATGACGGAACAGTATGGCCTTTCCAACCGTCCTTAACCGTGGACGCGGCTATTCGAATAGGTTTACACTCTGCGAGAGGTTGTACGCTTGTGCCACAACTTTTGATTACATCCGTCGGGAGTAACCACTGAATAATCGTAACTCGATACGCGGATCATCAACCATAACCTTTCACTTACATTTCCTAGTATAGGCACCTCTCCCCATGAGCTTGGCCTCCCGGTGAAGACCAATTGTCAACTTCGGGAACCGCACGGGCTTGGGCCGGACATTCACCTCATCTTTAACGTCGTTTCTTTTGTGGTGGAGGCAGCTTTCGGCATAACCCCGATGACGCTTGTTTAGAGGGAACCCATACTAAGACACATAAACTTCCAGTTAAGCCCTACCCATAATCAGGTATTGTGGGGGTACTTGTAAATTGGAATGGTATCGCATCCGAACCCAACCATCGGTTTTGTAAAATTCACCAAGTCATTCCCAAGTCATATTCACCTTCAAAATCTTTCAATAGAATAAATCATCATTCCAAGGTTTTCAAAATCATTTCATTTCACAAGTTCCCATCTAGAGTAATCAATTTTATTTATTTTAGCAATAGCAACTAGTCATGAGGGGAGCTAACTAGCTTTTCTTGCTCTAGGCTAACTTTGATGCTCTTGTTCTACTCTATATCTAAACCAAGTGAATCATGAATCAAAAAGTAAACTTTGATAAACAAAATTTAGAAAAGCTTGTAAATTAAAAACTTGGGATAGGAGCATTAAGCATAAAGTAAAAAATAATGGTGCCTTGCTCTTGAGGAGCTTTGCACTTGGGACTTTGCAAGAGTGTTAGCTTGCCTTGGTTGGTGTATTGATCAAAATGTTCCTCCTTCTTCTCCAGTAGATGTTCTCGTCGTCCCCTTCGTAGCCTTCGGCACTAGCGTCTATGAATACGAATACGGGGTATACAATCACCACACAAGTTCAAGAGCTATAAAAAGCACACACATAAATCACACCAACTATTCTAGCATTATCACAATGTCATCATGTGGGTTGATATGGTTTTATTCTTAAGAAAAATAATTTCCTCTCATTATATATGTGAATGATAGTTTCCTTATAATTCTTGAGGAATAATTTCCTCTCGTTGAAGCTTCTTAAGATTTAATTTCTCAAACCATCACACATGAATTTATGTTGACCTAAGTCAACCATTCATCATCATCATTTGAGA
Organism: Lolium rigidum; assembly: GCF_022539505.1. NCBI lineage: Eukaryota > Viridiplantae > Streptophyta > Magnoliopsida > Poales > Poaceae > Lolium > Lolium rigidum. Next base: position 250,848,559 of record NC_061508.1, on the reverse strand, counting down.
AAATGATTTAAATGAAGTAGAGATACCTCATACCATTTAATAATGCCTATTATGATTTAAAATCTCCAAGTATTTCATGTGAGAGTATTTGACCAGGGGTTCAAACTTCATATGAAAGTACTTGGGACAAGATTTAAATGAAGTGAAATACCTCATATAATTTACACAAGTTAAACTAGCATCACTCATTACTATTAGGTGGGTAAATGTGTTGTTTTCTTATTTAGGAAAAATAATTTCCTCTCATGCTAAATAAGGTGTTACTTTTAATTACTTAGAGAAATAATTTCCTCTCATTATCTTAGTAAGCTTTAATTTCTCTTATGAATAATATATGACCTAGGTTGACCAAAGTCAACCTCTTCATACTTATCATTTAAGTAAATGATTTAAATGAGGTTCCATACCTCATGCAATTTAATACTAACATGTTAGTGATTTAATGTCACATAATAACTCAACATGAGATTATATAGAATAGTTATTACCTCATGTTAAATTACTTGAGAACAAGGTTTAAATGAGAGGATTACCTCTCATATGATTTAACACATAGTTGTAACTAATTTAATAGAAACTACTATTGAGGTGATTTAATATTCTCAATTAACGGGAATGATACCCTGTTGACCAAGGTCAACACTTCACATTTATTATTTGAGGAAAGTGATTTAATTGAGATTCATCATCTCATGTGATTTAAATAACTAAAGCAATTTAAATACTATGTTGATTTAAATGAGGTGCTACACCTCATAGATTTGACCCCTAATGGTGAACATAATTTAAATGAGATGGTGCACCTCATGCATTTTAATAACACCTAATAATGATTTAATATCATCAACTCATTCAATATGAGATTTAGCTAACCATGGTATTTACCTCATGTTGAATTAGTTGAGACAAGATTTAAATGAGAGGGAAGCTCTCCTATATTTTAATTCTAGTATGGCAAAGATTTAATATCACCACAATTCCTATGAGACCTAAATGACCAGAGTCTCTACTTCATTTGGAATTGGTGGTGACCAGATTTAAATGAGAGAAACTCTCTCATAAGATTTCTTAATAGTTTTGGACAATATCTTTGACTAGAAATAGCCATAAAGTCATTTAAATCAATTAAGCCATGATCATTCAAAGTAAGCATGGCATATTTTTGCAGAAACAATTAGTATAAGTGAAATGTGATTTATAGGAGTTGGAATCAACTAAAAAGCATTTGTGGTTGATTTTTAAGAATTATTCTTAGGCAGAAAAGTCCCTGCCTTGTTTATTTTCTCACTTTAATTCTACAATAGATCTAGGTTTCAATCCAGTCGCATTGTGTAGATAATTTCATAAGGTTTCTAAATATATAAAATTTATTAAATTTGGTTTAGTAGATTTATTTCTATTAAATTTTGAATCGAGCAGCAGTATTGAATTTGAATTTAAAAGGAATAAAAGAATTCAAATTTTGGCTCGGGCGGGAAAGGTAAGCAGGCCGAAAGGGAGAAAAACAAGCGGGCTGGCCCGGCCTACGCGTCCGGCGCGAGCGGGCCGCCGCGACAAGGTAGGGCCAAGCGGTCGGTGCCACTAACGGCGAAACGGTACGCGTGTGTGATAGCCGTTGGATTAAGAACGGATCGGACGGCGCTCGATCGCCACCTTCCTCGACGAGCTCGCCGGGGACGAAACCACGGGTGCGGCGAGAGGGTTGCGGCCGGGGGCTTACCGGCGTCCGGCGAGGTCGGCGAGGCGGGCAGCCGACGGTGGAGTCGATGGCGAGTCGAGGGAGGGTCGCGGCGGTGCTTGAGGTGGACGAAATCGACGGCGTCGCGGAGCTGCGGCGCGGCGGCGTCGATCAAGTTCCGGCGGCCGAGGGGGAAATCGTCGAGGGGAGGTGGTCGGGGAGGTTCGGGGAGGGAGAGGGGAGCTTGTTGGTGTGCGAGAATGAAGGCGAGGGAGTCCTCCTTTTATAGGGTTGGGAGTGGCCGAGGCGGAGCGGGGCAGGTCGTCGTCGTCACGGCTACGGTGGGCTAGCGTCATCGGCGAGGGTGCGGCAGTGTTGGCGATGTCACCGCGGACACGACGGGCGTCCTGGAGTTGAGAATGGAGCACGAAAGCGTCGGCGTCATCACCATGTACCCGCGCACGGTGGCGGACAGTCGTCGTCGTGGGCGTCGTCTACAGCGGGTCTGCGGCCAATTGGCGATGTCCGTGAGGTTGAGGGGACCGTGGTGAGTGGACGGGCGCATGGGAAGAGCGAGGGGAGGCGTGAGGCGATGGGGCATGGCGGCGTCCTGTCGCGCCCAGGGACGTCGTCGTGCGCGTCCCGGCGAGATCTTGGGTGTGTACGGCGCGTACGGGCGCGCGTGGCACTGGCGGTGTCGACGTTACCTTGGTCAATGACGTGCGGGGTCGTGGTCGGGGAGTTGAGGGCAAGCTCCGGGACAAGGTGGCGTGGCTCGGATGGGAGAGGAGAGGAGTGAGCATGGTGAGTGACAAGAGGGCCGGCATGGTCGTGTTCTTGTCAAGGTGATCATCTACGGTGCTTGGCAAGTGGTGGCACTGGTGCAGGGAAGTGAGAGGGGGCTCCGGGGGTGCGAGAGAGACCCGAGGCTTGGACTTGGTCCAACCAAATTTCTCGGCATGGGCATGGTTTCTATCTACTGTCCCAAAGGTGTTCGATGAAAAGCCCGCAAGAAAAATATTTTCGAAATTTGCAATTCTTTTTGGTGAGTTGAAATCATATATTAAAAGGAGTAGAATGGAGGTGGTGGTGGTCAAAATGGTGTTGATATGCAAAAATCCAAAATGCACATGATCTTCATTTTCAAATCTGGTTCCAACTTTGCTTGATGATATATTTGAATCTAGAAGGAATTTGTATGGGGTTGCTTGAGCAAAGTTGTTCACTTTTATGTTGACTTGGATGAGGTGCAAAAGTTTGACAAAGTTTAGTTTAGAAATTTTGAAATAACGGGGCTCAAAGAGGGCATCGAGGTTAACTTTTGTCAAAATGACCATTAGTGCATGTGAGCTCCTATTTCACTCAAATTTGATTTGATTTGAATTTCTTTGATTCCAAAGGTGTTTATATGTGTTTAGTAACCAAACAAAACCAATGGTGCAAGCCATAATGGTCTAGGTTCAAGATTTGGAAAAATGGCCATATCCACATATGTGTATTGGGAAATCTTCTTATTTCCCATTTGATTGGGTTTTTATTGATCCCATTGATGTAGTTGAGGTTTAATATGATATAAGAAAACAATTCAAGCAATGGAAACAAGTTTGGTGGTCTTTTACTCAAATTTGTATTTTTGGCCATATGCACCTATGTGCATTTCATACTTTTATTCCTTTTCTTTATTTATGATCAAAGGTCATGGTTTAGGGTTTATTTGGTGTTATATTGGGTGTGGTAAAGTTTTCAAACCCTTTGGGCAAGGTAGAGGTGTTTAGGTCAAGTTTTGGTAAAATGGCTATGTGTCACATATGCCACTATGCATATGTGGCATTTGATTTTTGATTTGAGTGTTCTTGGCCCATTTGATGTTGTTGAGTGTTGAAAAGGTATATGGAAGTGATCCAACCATTCATAACAAGTCCTAGGGTCAACATTCTTAATTTCCCAAATTGCTAATTTATTCTCATATGCCTTTATGGCATTTTTAGTTCCTTTTTATTTTCTTTGGAAACCACTTGGATTTGGTTTGATAAGTACTAGGTAAGGTGTATGAAAGTTTTCCAATTCTCTAAATAAAGTGGAAAGGTTTTGGGTAAAGTTTTATAAATATAGCCCTAGGCACATATGCCTCTTTCTTATTTAATTCCCTTTAATTTTAATTTAACTAGGGTGGTGAAAAGAGGGGTGAGGTTTAGGGTTTAGTGGGGTTCACAATGGTTCACCACCATTTAGAATAATTAATAAAGGTAGGGTTCAAGATTTACCTATTAGGGCTATATGCCTCCATATGTCTTTTATTTTATTTTGGGTTTCTCAAAATAGATCCAAATGATTTACGGAGAAGATTAGGGTTTAAGGTTTTTCTTATTTGATTTCTTTCTCTTTTATTTTATTGGGTTGGTGACCTTCACTTGATCAATTTAGGGTTTTAGGGTTTAGCACATAAGCATAATAACACTCATCATGGCAAAACACAAGATTTAAACAAGATCTATATGTATCAATCTTATTTTAATAAAAGTTTTTGTTGGTTCCAAAATTTGGAACTAGGGAAATTCATTTTGTTTGTTTTGAAATTTTTGGGTTGTTACAACAATTTACAAAAATAATAAAATTTAACACATCACCTCTTATGTGTTATGGCCACTTTTGCAAATCTTTGAGCAAGACCATTTGAATTGGTTTCAATGGTTGGAAAATGTTTCTAAACTAATAAGAACCACATTAGGGTCAACAAAAGTCAACTCAAATGGGGAGAAATCAAATAGGGAGAAAATCCCCAAAATTCACTCACATACACTTAGCCAAATTTGCAAATCTTCAACCAAGGCCACCATTGCTTGATCTATTGTTTGTAAAACTCTTATATATGATAAACAAACACAATTGCATCAAAGAAACCAAAATCAAATCAAAGCAAATCTCAAAATCAACATCACATATGATAATGGTCATATGTCACATTTATAATTTCTTCCCCACTTTGCACCCACCTATCTTTTGTTTCGCAACCAAACTTGGCCAACTCTCTCCATGTCATCCAAGACCATGTCAAGGTGAACAGCTTTGATGTTGACCACCAGTGCTGACTTTGACCAGGTTGACCAGAAATAAATTGACAAGTGATGACATTGAAACAAAGAGAAGATTCCTCCACTTTTTGAATTCTTGCAAACCTTCACCAAAAATGAGCACCACCACCACCAATCTACTTCAAATATTATATGAATGAGATCCACCAAAGAGTTTGCCAAAATTCAACAAAAACTTTCTTTTCGGCCATATCAACAAACACCTTGTGGGCGGCATCTAAACTAGAGCCCATGCTGATTTTGGCTTGGACTTGGTCCAACCCCTGGCCCTCCTCGGGATGCTCTGGCACCTCCTCTCACCTTTCCAGCACCAGTGCCACCACTTGCCAGCCCTGCACCTTGCTCAGCTCGGCCGAGAACACCATCATGCGCGGCCACCATGTCACTCCACATGCTCACCTCCTCTCCCTCTCCCATCTAGCCGGCACCACCATGTCCACGGAGCTTGCCCTCACTTCAGCGACCCTACTGGTACCGGCCACTAGCCAAGGAGAGACCAGCACCTGCCGGCACTGAGGACACGCCCATGTCGGCCCGGTGGCCGCCGGGAGTCGGCATGGTCGACGGCGCGCGAGCGCGCGAGCGCCACCCACGTGCCCCATTGACCCAGCCCTCGCCTCGCCATCGGCGTCCGCCGGAAGAGTCGCCATGACGCTCGAGAACCTGCCGGAACACCTCCACTTGGGCCGCGCCAGCCACAGTAGACACGACGCGACGGGCGGCGGCCGTCACCGCCGTAGTACACGGGTCCCCGATGGCGATGACGACGCGACCGTTCCTCCCCCTGCCCCGCCATGACGCTGCGTCGGCCACCGCCTTGGCGTCGCCCGCGCTC
>NC_061508.1:250795614-250842854 GCF_022539505.1 Lolium rigidum | reverse complement strand
CCCCTACACCTGAGATAGGTGTAAGGGCGGCTAGATGCAATAGGGTCGCACTACGACAGCATATGATACGAAGAACAATGCTAACCCTAACACACCTAAGATAACTACGTTGCTCGCCATCAAAAAGGCTTCAGTACGAGCAACGCATGAACAACGAGATAGGCTTGTGCTGCCTAGATCGCAAGATGCGATCTAGGCAGCATGGTGCTTACCGGAGAAACCCTCGAGACGAAGGAGTTGGCGATGCGCCGAGATTTGTTTGTGTTGAACGTTGGTTGTTGTTTATTCCATAAACCCTAGATACATATTTATAGTCCGAGGGACTTTCTAACTCAAGCGTGCACCTAACCGTGCACGGGTAAAACTCTAACTCCTAATCGACACGTAACCTAATATGTTACAGATACAAGGGCAAACTAGCCCAAACTTTGCATGTAAGGCCGATTCACGTATTTCTTCTATATATATATTCTTCAAGTCCATCTTGATCGCGGCCCACCTCTGACTCGGTCAAATTCTGGTGATAACAAAACTTTATCAAGTTCTATTGTCCTCCCACTCAAATACTTCGCTAAAAACAATTTCTTGGAATTAAGTAAGAAACATTGAGAAACACTTTTGTCTTTGTCTCCATAGTGGAAAGAACTCCCAATCAATTCTGTGGGATAACCAACAAAGACATTCATCCGATTTTGGTTGTAAACTTATTTACTTTATGCTATGCATTCCAAAATTTAAGAAAGGACTATTAGGGTTCATACCCATGCCATAACTCGTATGTTGTCATTTCAACGGATCATGATGATGCTCTATTCAGTGTAAAAACGGTAGTCTCTAAAGCATAATCCACAAAAATATAATGGCATCAATATTTTATCTCATCATTGATCCAACAAGGTTTGGATACATCTCTCGGATACTCCATCATCATTATGATACACCAAGAAACGTGAGTTGTAGAACAATTTCATAACTCTCTTAGATGTTCGCTAAAACTCGTAATTTCAAATATTTTCCCCATGATCCATTCATAGATATTTGACTTTTCTATTACGATGATTTCCACTTCATGCTGAAATTTATTTGAATCCATTCAAATGTTTCAAACTTCTTCCTTATCGAATATATCCACATATATACTCAATTCATTGTTGGAAGTTTTCATGAAGTAGAAGAATCTCCCGCACATAACTATGCCCAGTGAACCACATACATCATCATATATGTTTTCACTAAGTTAGTTTCCCGTTCAACTCTTGGCCTACGAACGGTATTTTAGTCATTCTCTTTAGAAAAGAGTTGCAAGCGCCAAACAAATGACTCCAAAAATCCATTTGCATGGAGTTCCTTCATGCGTTCCTTTCTAACATGACCTAAATGGCGGTTCCACAAATAAGTGGAATTCAAATCATTTGTCTTATGACATTTTAGCGTCAGTGTTATGTATGTGTGTTTCACCATTAAGATTTATAATAACTTATCCATCGTACATGGAGTAATGTCATAATTTGAACAACTCATTGTTTTTATTTGACCAGAGCAAAATAACAATTATTAAGTTCTTTATTATAAATTCTAAGGGCTAGATAGAATGCCAACGACGAACATAATAACACTTTATTTTTTTTGTTCAGACGTGCATTCCTATCATATTCCTTGTTAGTCATTTAGGCCATTGTTTTCTTGTATTGCGTTGTTTTGTATGACACTTCATACCAACCAATATGGTACTAATACCCAAGAATTTCATTGTGTGACCAAACTAGGAATACAACCATAACATGTATATCATGTATATACACCTGAGCTAGACTTTCTAGTCTTTTTTTTTATTTCTGCCAAAATAGATACCACTAGTTTATGTTTCTTTTATGCAAGGGTTCTATTGAAAAAAAAATACCACTAGTTTCAATCCTTCCTTTTCTTTTCACAAAAAACCCTTTCAAGGTATCAATCGGGGCAAATCACTCACGGCTTTGGTGGTTTGGCTGCATGCAAGCAGGCGGTGGCCACGGCCACGCGTAGCACCGGAAGAGCCAGCACCACACATTATCGGTTCAGCTAGTCCAGAGCAACAGTAGCACGTGTCCGCGCGGACCTTTCCAGCAAATTCAGGGATTCGCGTGTCGTCCTCCACCGTCGCCACATCCGCACAGCACCAGGATTCTGCGCTGCATCTCCGTCTGCGGCCAACTCTGTGCCGACGGATTCCAAGCTCCGTTACTTTCCATCGGCAGACCTAAAATAGCTACACGTACTACATCCAGTTTCTAGGGCTAGTGCTATTTCACAAAATCTACTCCCTCAATTTTTCATTTAGTTTACGTCTCGGATCTACGTGGGGCGTCTGTTAAACTATGTTGGAGGGAGTAGAAAAATCAAACAAAATAGTAATGACATCCAATGGACAAAACTGCCTCGTTTTCTAGTATGTTATTTTCTTACTATAAAACTAAAATCTAGACTAATTTAAAGAAAATTTAAACGTACAAAGTAGAATATTTCAGAACTGAGCCAAGTAGACATTACTTCTTCGCCTGGAATACAGAGATGAGTTTCAAAATTCGAATAGTCTTTTATTGTTGGTATTTGGTAAATTCTAACCGTCACCTGTAAATTGATTGGCTAGCGAAGATAGTCGTATTCTAGACCACAAAACTCTAGCCTAGGGTAAGATGTCTCTTAATTTTCCCTTAAACTTCTTTCGAGTAACACAAGGTTGCATAAATTTTGTAATACAAAGTCTAGGCAATTTCTATAGAGTTACTTGCAATTCTGGCAAGGCTCTCTTGAAATGTAACCACAAGATAAACTACCCAAAAAATGCGAGAAAAATCTCATAAAATTGAGGTTTAAAATAGCGAGCTATTTTATTTAGAGAGGCCCTTTTTCAGACGCTATACAATCTACAACATGCTACATTTAAAATAGCATTTTGCGAAAAGAAGACAAATATTAAGGATTTCAGCAGCTATTTTTTTGTCGAGGAGAATACATGCTTAACCCCATCTTTTAAAGTAGTTCTCTAGCCAAATCCATGGAATAAACACATATATGAGGCATAAATTCATAACCATAGCCTGAAATGAAAGATAATATTCTTAAGGCATAACATTAAGAGCTAACAAGGCAACAACATAGGAGAATACTTATTCAGATAAACTAAATTGAATAGCATCATCTTCTGATCTAGAAGAAGAATTCGCAAATTGAAGCTCATCATCAAGATAAATATGAAGTTAAAGAAGGGGTGTAGCATATTGGACACTTGGACCGTCTGTGAGGAACTATCGTTCCGGGAGTCTATAATTTGATCTAGATTAGAATAGATACAATGGAGTAGCCCAATTGACACTTGAACTTGACTCATGAACCGATCAGATGATAGTGCTGCTGGTTTTTTGTGAAAAAATAGTGTCGCTATGCAGTGGTGGACCTTGCAGAAAATCTTTGGGGGGGGGGGGGGGGGGAAGCTACCAAATAACATGTAAATTTTATTTGGAACACCAAATTATACCATGGCAATTAGTATATTTAGAAACTTATATAGTTATATTTATTTGTCCACAAAATATATTTTTAGAAGCAATATATGCCTAAACTACTCCAAAACAAAAGAACAGATACTACAAGATATCATGGAACTATGTAGTATTGTAGTTGATCAAAAACAAATGAAATTTAGCCAGTAATAGAATTGGGACACCAATACAAAAGGAGAAGTTACCAGAAGTTGAACAGAGACAAGGAGAGCCAGAGACTGAGAGGGTTCGCCTCGCCTGTGGCTAGTCGGCTGGAGGCGGAGAATGAGATGGTTCGTCTCCCCTGTGGCCGGTCGGCTGGGGGCGGATACGGAGAGGGAGGTGCGAGCGGGGACGCTGGAGGAGGAACTTGGAGAGCAGGGGAACTGGAGGAGGAGCTCGGCGAGCAGGGGAACTGGATTAGGAGCGACAGAGGAGGGGCGCTGGAGGAGGAGCTCGACGAGAAGAGTCACATGAGAGAACGAATGGATGAGCATCGGCGGCGGTCAGTGTTGTTCTCTAGTCGATGCACTCTCTTTTCCTCCTTTTTTTCTTAACGGATGATAGAGTCGTAGGCCTATGGGCTGGAAATATTACTAGGTAGTAGTAAAACCAACATTTTGCGGCGGGGGGGGGGGGGGGGGTCGCCCCCTCCCCCACTAAGGTCCGCCTGTGTCGCTATGTAGTTTTGCGGGTAGAGAGCATATTTGAAAAAAACATAGGGCCAAACTCTCAAATACGCTATAGAAACGCTATTTCAGCGAAATAGCATGCTATTTTAAATAGATAAACAAAGTCTGAATTTATATGAATTTCTTTGTGCGTAAAATAGGTAGTATAAATTTATACATAAATCTTGTCAAATTGCGCAAAAAGAAAGCCTCGTGAAAAATAACAAGAAATGCAATTCACCAAAATTTATATGAATTTCTTTGAACCAAAGAGGTTATGATAATTTTAAAAATAATCCAGTGCTTTTCCTGGTATGCAATAGAATTAAAAAGGTCGGATGTGGCCGAAAAACTAGCATTTTCCCGGGTACATGTACCTGCTCCACCACCGAAAGGCGCCAGCGCACCGTGACGGCGGCTGACGGCCCGTCCCACTCTCCTCATATTCTAGAGATCTCCACCCATCTCTCCTTCACCCAACCAAAAGAGCACACTTCCACACACACTGCACGCTTTACGAGAGAGCAGAGGAACAGAGGGGAATTCGTGTTTAGCTTTCCTGTAGCTTCGGTTGCTCCGCTCCATCCATGGCCGATCCAGCCGAGGAGACCGTCGCCGCGCCCCCGCCGACCCCGGCAGCGCCCGCCGAGGCCGGCCTGGCCCCGCCGCCGTCGGTGGAGCCGACCGCGGAAAAAGAGGCCGAAGCCTCGCCGGAGAAGGTGGCCCCGCCTGCGTCTGCGCCCGACACCACGGTGAGGTCCCGCGGGTTCAAGCTGCTCGGGGAGGACACCTCCGTGCATAAGGTGCTTGGAGGCGGTAAAGGTACGAACTCTCCATTCCTTTTTTTTCTTTTCCTTTATTTTTTGTGCAGTGACAAACAAACCATGCTAATAATCTCGTTACTATTTTTGGTTGATACGGTTATTACTGGATTTTGTTTCATCGTTCAAATAATAGTTTGTGCTACAGGCGGGCGGTTTCTATTTTTTATTTATTTCTGTGTGGTGTGGTTCAGCTCGGAATTGTTTACCTAACAATTAGCCAGATCGGTAATTTGGTTGCTTCCTTTTGGTTTCTTTAGTCCATGGTGCCTGGCTGCCTGCTCTAACAACATCGGCTTAGTTCTTCTATTATCTGCAACTGTCGTGGTCTAATTTGAGGATGGGTGCTTAACTTAGCGTGAGGCCGCGAGCCATTAAAACCTTTCATCCGTCTACATCGCTGGGTCTGAATTTATGGGATCAGGAGGCATCTTTCGTTACCCCAAGAAAGCACCCGCCTATCATTTTCTGAATATTTTGGTCGGCTTCTAGCTTTTGAGTTACCTCGGCCTGCAGATAAGCTAGGCACTTATCTCACTTCTGTCAATAAATGGGGCGTGCTGTCACTGAACGTTTCCTTCTTACCATCTGGGCTGAACAAAGTGTTACTTTCACGAGCTGCTGACACAGACCAATTTTCGTTTTATCTTCTACTGTTAATAGAGGATCTGAAGCTATATGTAGCTTCCTTGGTATGTAAAAGCAATTTTCTCTAATCTGAAGCTATATGCAGCTTTTTTGTTGACCCAGTAGGTGTTATCATGATGGTAACTGTGAAATAGAAAGTTGAGCCTACCTGTTGGAATCACCACCTTTTAATCAAGTTCTCTATCGATGATGTGTTAACCTGGAAGAATCGTAATGATTCTTGTTGGTGACTTCTTGCAAGTGGCAGCATCAATTATATTTTAACTCGGAATCCACACTTGAATTTAGGTGTTATTGATTCTACTTTATCAAGATCCACATCGATTCAGAGCCGTCTTTCAAAAAGGAAAAAATCACATGAACTTGTGGACCTTCTTGGTCCACTTTGCTTAAGTGTCCATTATTATATTCTAGAACCTTATTTCCTAAAAAAAGCTTCTTGCCATTAATAATCTAAGCAAATGGTGTCTGATATGCTGAATGGAGAATCCTTAGAAGTATATACCTTAGATTTTAGCAGAAGTATAACTGATCTTTGGAGAAGCATCATCTTTTCTCTTGCTAAGCTTGTTTCTTGTTATTGAAGGGGGAATGGTCCCTTTTCTGGAAGTTAAGGGAAGGTCCGGAATAGACATGAGGGTGTTAGTTTCAACCTCAGGATTATGGAAGACATTCATGATAGCACACAAGGCACAGGACACCGAAATATTAAAATTAAGCTTCAAATTATTGAGAAATCAAGAATGCCAGACCTAAAATTTGCATGCCTGCTCTTTCTTTTTTTTATCCTGCTCTGTTTGGTGACCACAGAGTGCTAGATGGAGACATCCATAAACTCCTAGATATGCGAAGCTGTTGATTACTAATAACCTCTTACAAGGTCTTAAGAGGTTATGTTGTCGTTCTTATGAAATACTTCTTACATTAGAAAGGTGAAGTATTTTCACTTGCTATAGCCACACTTAGCTACAGTCAGATCCATTGATGATGAGGACACTGCATCATGCAGTATTATAAACAAAATTATGAAGCCACAGCTGTATTATGACAATTCTGATTGGCTCTATTTGTTTGTTTTGGTACAATCTTGTGCAGCTGCTGACGTACTGTTATGGAAAGACAAGAAGACAACTGCTGTAGTGATTGGTGGCACAACTGTCCTATGGGTTTTGTTTGAAGTACTTGATTACCACCTCTTAACTCTGATATCCCATGTGATGATTGGAGTCCTGGCCGTCTTGTTTCTGTGGTCCAAAGCTATGACCTTTATCAAGAAGTGAGTGAGATATATGGGTTTTTTTTTTTCGTGTTTTGGTTGATACCGCTTCCATGATACAAACAAGTGTTATGTTTCAGGAGTCCGCCGGATTTTCCTGTCATTCAGATATCTGAAGATGCGGCTGTGAATGTGGCACGGGCATTGCGCAATGACGTCAACAGGGCCCTTCATTTGTTCCGGGAGATCGCACTGGGGCATGATCTGAAGAAGTTCCTTGGGGTATGTTTCTGTCATCACAACTACACATAATGGTTTTACTTCTTTCGTTGATTGAGGGTTGTCTAATAGTTATCTTGTGCTCTTTAGGTCATTGCTGCTCTTTGGGTCCTCTCTGAAGTAGGAAGCTGCTGTGACTTCCTCACCTTGATATACGTTGGTAATGCATCTTTTTAATTCAGACACTATTATCAGAAAGTTTGGTGTTAAATGCTACTGTACTGATACATTTGAGATCCCAAACAGCTGTCCTGATGATCCACACCATACCGATCTTGTACGACAAGTACCAGGACAAGGTGGATCACTTCGCCGGGAAGGCCCATACCGAAGCACGCAAGCACTACGAGGTGCTGGATACCAAGGTTCTGAGCAAGATACCCAGGGGACCGGCAAAGGCAAAGAAGCAAACCTAGAAGGCTGGTTTCTCAATTCTCATGCATGCATGCTGGGTCGTTTGTGGTTCCTAATGACAAGATACCGCTATTTGCATTGTGATGTGCATGTATCTAGCTACTGTATATGACTATGCAACCCTAAAAGCTTTCGAATGCTACGTTTCCACTACTGCTGTTCCTTGTAGATACATCTGATGTTGTGTTATGTATGTTCTTAAATCAAAGCCCTGCTGAATGCAGCAGCCACTAATTTATTTATTATCTTGTTGTGACGTGTATGCAACACGTGTGTAACGAATCTGACGCAGAAAAGGCAACTGAAACACTGGTGCTGTAAGATTTGCATGTCATCTCGGATGAACATTCATTGCAGCATATTGGGTAATGTGGTTTTTGTTGGGCAATGAATTTTCCGGTGCTGGAGACCAGATTTTGACACCCAGCTAGCTAGCAAAGATGGAAGCTCATGGTGCCGGATTTTGACACCTAGCTAGCTAGCAAAGATGGAAGCTCATGGTGGCTGGAAGACTCTTGTTAGTGCCTTGATTCCAGCCATGTGCCAGGTGGGAGCTTCATCTACGATTCTTCCCTGAAGTTGATTCGGGCTGCTTTGAGTCTGGTTGAAGATCTGTGATGTGAGGTGATCTTCCAGACTTGCTACTTGCTGATCTTTGGGCTTAAGCTGCATCGCAAGCCTCTCTCGCAAGCGAGAGCTCAGCATCATGGGGAAGGTTGCTGAAAGGCGCCCCCATTTGATGGGGATATGCCTTAGGTGGGCCCATCACCAAGCTCACTTGCCGGTTGGAAGGAAGCCCGGAAAACTCTAGTCGCCGCCGACTGGCCAGAAACCCTGACGACTAAAACCTGAAGGAGAAGCTCAGAAAGCAGGTCAAGACCTTCTGCCCATTTAGCTTGCAGATACCTCTGATCTTATTCACATAAAACCTTGATGACTAAAACCCGAAGGGGAAGCTCATAAAGCAGGTCAAGACCTTCTGCCCATTTAGCTTGCGGATACCTCTGATTTTATCCACATAAACCCTAGACCGGGGGTGTCTATATAAACCTCCGGGCAAAACCCTAAAAGGGATCTAATCTCCCGCCATTCGTACCGCAGAGCTCGCAGTCGCCGTAGCCGACTGGCCAAGCACATCATCAATTAATACCAATCTAGCAAGATGTAGGCCTTTTACTCCTTCAAAGGGGCTGAACCTGGGTAAAAACCTGTGCATCTCGATCCGAAGATGGCTGCGCATCCTTTGCCCACATCAACGAAGTGTTGCACCATGTAGCACCTATTGTGGTCACATCCACAACACTATTGCTGTCTTGATCTTGGTGGCGACATCCTGGACATAACCGCAAGCTCCCAATGTGTAGTTTGTTGTTTCAGTACCATGCTACAAAGAGGGAAAGTTGGGATCTTCTTGGCCAATACATCTGCAGTTAGACACCCCCTTGAAAGGCCAACCAAATGAAAGTTTTAGCTTGCGGAGTTGCTTTGGAGGAGCAAATCAGCTCCTTGTCATCAGATCGAAACCTGCATTTAAACTGAATATGGTAGGCACTTGCAACTGGATATACACTTGTGAATATACACTGTCATTAGTACATTTCCATCTCACCATGTCTTGGTTGTTATCGTTGAACCTGAAGTGTTGAGTGCAGTCCCAGAGTTCACACATTTCTCTCAACACCTGCACCGTGCGGTTTGGTTTTATGTAGCCTCCACTTGTTGTTCTCCACAACTTCTCTGATGGTGAGACGCCTCTTGATGCAATGCTTGAGAAGGATAGGCCATCGATCAATGGGCTGATGGTCGTCCGTCCAACGAGAGGACCATAATGGAGCAAATCTACCATCCCGAATAATAATATGAGTGGAGGCTCGGAAGAGTGCTTCAGTTTCATGATCATTAGGTAGCCGCATTTCTTGCCATGGCCTCGAGTGATCGGTCCAAAGCCGTCATAGCCATCGCAGGAGCAATGCACTGCTGTGCTTTTGGAGGCCAGTCGTGCCTAAGACGTCATTCTCCTTGGTTTGACAAACCAAGGGCTAGGCAACAAGGTATTTGTTACCGGTAGTTGTCTATTCCTTTGCCCAAATAAAGTCCCTTCTAAGCTTGTCCAATCTTCTGCACAACCAAACCAGTGGTGCCTGCGAAGAAGAAGCTCTCCTAGCCGGCCGTGGTGGCGAGGAGGAGGGCCAAATAGGAGCAGCGAGGTGCCCAACCGCTTCTCTCTTGGCCAGCCTTGGTGGCGAGGGGGAGACGAGTCAAGGTGCACAGGCATTGGATCTGGGAGGCAGATCCTGTCCTCTTCGCCGGTGCTACTCGAGGTGGAGAGCTCGGCTGGAACTTCCCCTGGCCTGCCATGGTGGCGAGGAGGGAAGCGGCAACGGAGCGGCTACTCCTCAAGCTCTGCATCAACGATTGCCTTCGAGGTGCTATGGAGCTGCTCTTCCGGGGCTCCTTCGAGCGGAACACAGAGCGTCTTCTATCGACGCTCTCATCCTTAGCCAACATGGCGGCCCCTACTCTACCTCTAGGATGGAGGCCCTTCTTCGCATCCGTCGTCGGAGCCCGACGCTCCTCCACCGCCAAGTGGTTTGTTCCCGGAGGAGCGGCCGGCGTCTGCGGTGCATCGCCGGCTGTCGAACGCTTTGGCATCGGATCTCGACAGGCACGTCTTGAGATTGCCATCGGGAGGTGGCGGCGGCACCCAAGGACCTGATCACTTTTCATCTTTTGTTCTAGGGTGTTTTCTGCATTTCTTCAGGCCCTTTCTTCAAATTTTAGGTTTCTCAGTGCGAGAGATGTTAAAGGGTCTCTTTTTAATATATACCGACAACGTGTGTTCTTCTGAATGAATTGCTGGGATCTTCTAGACCCGTCCTCTGTTTTAAAAAAAGAACATCGGTGCAATTGCCATCATATGATAGATGGCCATGGGAGAGAGGCAAGTCTTCACTTGTTCAACTCGTCCAAGATTATGATGAATCACTAATTTGATGTGGTATTATTGACACATTTTTACAAATTTAGTTGAAGTTTCGAGAGCAATTTCAGGCACGTTTTTTTTTTTTGATAAGTCAATTTCAGCCACGTGAGCGGTAGGTGAACGACACAACGGTGGCGGTACGGCACTACTGCCGTTCCTTTCTTCATTCCTCGTTTTACTTTCTCCGTCTCGTCGCTTGTCCACGCCGTCGAGGGACCGCAGAGCACAGCTGCTTGCATCTGCATTGCAGCTTGCCCAACCAGGCGCTCCCGGCGGCCCGTCCTCCTCCTCCTCCTCCTCCAGTCCTCCTCCTCAGGTACGATTTTTACTTGTAGTTTTTTAGTCACCCAGGTTGCACGGCACCTGTTCGATAAAATGCTTGTGCCGAGGCGTTCTACTCGCTGTGTGCCGTTTGTGCGACCCTAAACCTTACATGTTCCTTTGATTGTGCTGTGTAACAGCCATGTCGACAGCGTTCTCAACCAAGCATCCGCTTCGGGTCGCTACTCCTACGAGCAAAGGTGAGTCTTTTCCGGCCCTTCTATGTTCATCCATGCGTGCCACTTTGTCGGGTGCTTTTGAGTCACTGCAAGTTTGGCACTTCTTGGGGTTTACCAGTAGAAACTACAACTTCCAAGGTAACTAGGATTACCAGCTATGCTTAGTTCTCACACTCATTTTATTGTTTAGGGCGTCCAAGGCTGCCTCTAGTTAAAATGGAATATTCGTCCAGCAAACGAGCTAGCCCTTCCATTTCCTTAACTTCCAGTGCGGTGGATGCGGCAAGAAACGATCCCGTAGTCAAAATGTGTGGCATCACATCTGCTAGAGATGCAGAATGTGCTGCAAAGGCTGGAGCTAAGCTTATCGGGATGATTCTTTGGCCCAACTCCAAGCGATCTGTTCAGCTGTCAGAAGCCAAAGAAATATCCAGAGTAGCAAAGTCTTACGGGGCTGAACCTGTTGGTGTGTTTGTCGATGACGACGAAGAGACCATCTTAAGATTATCCGATGCATGCAACCTTGAACTCATTCAGGTACATTTTCCCAGAGCTGTTTTACTTGGTAGACCTACAATGGACATTTGTGCTTAGGCTTTACTGATCTGTTGCATTTACACAGCTTCATGGAGATAGCTCTCGAGTACTACTTCCTGCTCTTGCCAAGAACAACCGAATTGTATATGTTCTGAATGCTGATGGGGATGGAAAACTTATCAATTCTCCTCCCAGCGAAGAATATGCCATTGACTGGTTTTTGGTGGATAGTGCGGAGGGTGGAAGGTACATAATGTTGCTCATTCTGTTGCTATCTTAATGTTTGTTGTTGTTGTAGTTAGTTAACAATGGGGACTAGTGAAGCTCTTATTTACCATACCAATTACCAACCAAAGAAGAGCAGCATTTCTCTTACAATGGATTCTCTGAGGGTCTAGTAGTCCGAGTAGCGGTCCTGCAGGGGTTTGGTTCATAGGATAGACATCATCGAGGGATATTCACTTTGGCTCATAGGAGCATTTGCTCCCACTATGTGAATCTACATTTTGAAGTGTCAAAAAATTCTAAAGTAAAATTTTTCATGTACATCTACAAATTTTATGTTCGTGCACAAATTTTCAAAAGAAACTAAAAAAAATTGCGGCTCCTGTAAAAAAGACAAATTTTGATGCTATAACACGACTACATACGGGACATTTTTTTGTCTTTTTTGTACACGCCACATAAAATATTTTTTCTCCATAAAAACTTGTGCACTAACAAAGAATGTCACGATGTACACCAAAAAATTTCTGTCAGAATTTTTTGACATTTTTAAAATTGGTTTTTAATTATTTTGTATAATGGGAGCATTTGCTCCTATGAGCCAAAACGCCACCTCCCATCATCGAGTCAATCTTTAAACAGAGTGCACACACACTTGTGTGCTCTGTTGCAAAGTGCATGATCCAAGGCAAGTACTAGTGTGTGTGTGTGGACACGGACGCACGAATATTGCTTCCTTTCATATACTTCCTCACAAAACCACCTTTTCTTTTACATTCATATATTGATGTGAAATTTATAGGTATTTTAAATCGTTCTGTATCTGTTTGCAGTGGCAAAGGATTCAACTGGGAGAAATTTCGAATGCCGCCAGCCAAAAGCAAGAATGGCTGGCTGTTAGCAGGAGGCCTTCATGCGGATAATGTTTGCCAAGCCGCTTCTGCTCTAAAACCAAATGGCGTGGATGTTAGCAGTGGAATATGTTCTACTGATGGTATAAGTAAGGACCCGAATAGAATATCGTCCTTCATGAGAAGTGTACAATCTTTGAGTTCCCAGTGAGGTCTGTGTTTAGACTGAACCTTATATCTTCGTGATTCAGTTTGTGAACAAATTTGCAAATAAGCTGTCCTGAATTATAGCAATGAACAACTTTGGAGCTGAGTTTCTTAGTGTTCATTTGACCAATCATACTACTGTGTAGAGCATGTACAGTTAGATTGATGACAGCCTTCTCTTCTTCATCGTCATTAACAGTGTAAGTGGCGAGCCACCAGGCTGGCAAAACTTGACCAATATTACAAAAAGTACTAATCGCATCAAACAGTCTAAGGACTTGACGTGGCCTAGCTCGCACAAAGATGTAAGGTGGAGTGAATCCGAAAAGGTTGCCTCAGTTCGGATAGTTCTCTGCAGCTCAGGGAACATGAAGTTGAAATTGCTACTCAGCTAAGTCGCCTACCACCTGCAGTTCGATGGCTATTGCGGTTCTGCCTTGAAGAAGCTCATGTGGCAGGTCTGGGCTCTGTTGCTCTGCAAGGTCTTCTCTTGGTTTGCTCCTTCAGAACTGTCTGTACTCTGTAGTGTGCTGATCGGCTGTTGCGCAGAAGCTTGCCAAACTGCTACTTTTGTCAGATGTGCAACCGGGAGCTCGAGTCTGCTTGCCATTTGTTCCTGTCCTTTGTGCAAGCTTTAAAATAGCACGCTATTTCTTCGGTAATAGCGCGCTATAGCATATCTAGAGGGTCCACGCTAAATTTTAGTAATTTTGCTCGCTATGGCGGTATTTGCGAAATAGCATGCTATATCGCGCTAAAACTTCATAGCGTTAGCGCACCAATTTTTCAGGCAAGTTGCTTTCACTTTTTCGTGGTGATGAACTGCAATCTATTGGTTCCACTTCTAAATCGGAAGATAATATCGCTAATGCTAATAATTTTTAATAAATAATTTATACTATATTGTTGCCTTGTGAAATGATGATGTTAACCTTCTAAAATATTTGAGATCTATTTTTATATGTGGTTATGTATGTATGATTCAGTCACTTTTGAACTATATATCCATTCGTTCTAGTAAAATTATTTATTTTTATACTATATTTAGTATTATTTTGGAAACACTATTTAAAATATACCACACTATTAGCACGATATATCGTCCACAGCGTTTGAAAGAGACGCTATTTCATTTCGCACACTATTTTAAACCTTGCCTTCCTGTCGCTTGAGTATCTGGTGCCTGGTATCATTATGGCAGGGCTGTTCCTCCCTCAATCCAAACCCCTAGAGGCGGCAAGGCAACATTTGACGAGGTTTGGAGTTCGGTTGTTAGTGAAACGGCTTCTGAACATGTTAAAAAGATGATTTAGTCGCTGCTCCTATTGGTCTCCTTGGAGAGAGATGTGGCGGCAAAGAAACAGAAAAGTGTTCTGGTATGGGCTGTTGCCTGTGTGGGGAATCATCTTTAACACAGTCACATCATTTGTGATGCATTGGTGTTTTCAAAATATTGCTTGACTTCTTTTCATTGTTTTGATGCCTTCCTGGAAAAATTGTTACCATGATTTTGTGATACCGCAAATTTTTGCTATGCGAGTGGAGGGTATGCTGAGATGAACATGGTTGGACGGGCCAGATGTCACGTTTCATGTTGATCGTAATTGTATCTTGGGCGGGAAGTCCAATTTCTACCTAAATCGGGCGGCCAGCGCTGACAGCCATAAGACTCGACTTATTAGGTACTCTGGAGGTTTTGTGAGGACCATGCCAAATTTCTCTACCATTTTCATATTTTTCACTTTAGCCAATATGAGCTTAGTCGGGATTAATAGCTTTATCGGTAAAAATGTTTTAAAGCGCCAGTTGTTTTTAGCGCGCCTGACTGTGCTCAACTTTTTCCGGGCACTATAAAATGGTGCGCGCGGCAACCAACGCTTTACCATACGCTATATAATGCAGCGTGCGGCAGCACAAACACCAAACATACACAAACATAGAGCAACAAATATCAAACACATACAAAAAATCAACAATAAATAGTTTAGTTATTTATATAGTTCCTCGATACAACAAATAGTTTCTGAACAATACATCAGATTGTCCTACAACAATAAAACAAGCATACAAAAATGAAACTAATTGTTTTGGCGGTCGTTCCATGCCCACCACTCCTCGATAAGATCCTTTTCAAGATTATCATGCACATCGGTTTGTCGAATCGAATGATACGACACAATAAAGCAGGCCACCCTCTCTTCTCTCCTATACACTCACACTGGTCGTCCCATTAAATCGTAGCAGGAGTAGTCTAAATCTTGGCCACTCTAATCTTCGATGATCATGTTATGTATGGTCACACAAGCGTGCATGATGTATCATCCAAGCATGCATGATCACACAATCTTGGCCATAGCCAATAGCAAAGCTGTATTTCTTTTTTACTTCAAGATCCCATTCTTCATCGGAAGAATGGTAGGAGGAACTCATCCACATAATTCGGACTTTATCTAATAAATTCTTTGAACTAGCACAACACTCGTGAAAAATAGCGGCAAGTCGGCAGCGATACATACCTTGCAATGGTTTCACCAAACACCTTGTGGCGCCTAGTGTCGGTGCCGCGCCACGTTAAAATCGAACGATCCAAGCCGTCGGTGGCGGGGAACGTCGGGCGGCTGCGCAAATGGAGGTGGCCGTAGGACGCTAGGGAACGGCCGATGCATGAGTCATGTAGCGACTTATTTAGCGGGGCTCGGTCGTCTGACAAGCTTGGAGGAAATGGAGTGGGGCGGTGGCGCGGGCGTGCGGATGTTTTAGCCTAGTGCGCTGGAGCGGCACACCAAATTTGACTCACGCGATGCCGCAATATCCCGCGCGCCTAAATTTTTTTGCCCCACGCACAATTTTACAGCGTTTGCTGGAGCGCCGGTTTCGCTTCTTACGCTAAATCAGCGGTTTTTCCAGCGTATGTTTATAGAATGTCTGTTAGAGATGCTCTAAGGATCTTTATATAGACTCCAAACTCCGGAAGTTTTCATCTATTTTCAGATAGAACTCAATGACTTGTTAAATCAACCACAATCATTAACAGTTATCTAGTGAGCCCAACTGTTAATCAATTAGGTTCTAAATATGTATGTGCATGCATCAAGTTTAAATTTAAAATCAAATTCACGTGCTTTAACAATCCATAGAGCCAATTCTATCGACAACCTGACATTCCACACTATACTCATCCCGGACATAATTGCAGCATACTCATATAGACCATTCTAGTAATACCGTTCTAGTAGAGCCGTACCAGCTTACTTAAAGGAAAATGATCCAATCCCTCCGGGGGATCTCGCGTTGGCAACCTCCTGGTGCGGTTCCGTCCGATCGAACCGATCGTACGGACGGCCTTTCCCCACGTCCCACCGCCCTCTAAAAAAAACGTGAAACTAGCCTTATCTTCTTCTCATCTTCTCCACCAGACGACGACCGCTCGTTCGTCTTTCTCAGTCACGCGCCGCCGCATCCCCGACCACACGCACCGCCGTAGCTCCGGCCACGCACGATGCAGCCCAGCCTCACGCGCCTCCCTCGTGCAGCAGCAGCGCCGGGGACCATCGGAGGAGCCCCGCAGCGAGAGAGAGAGACTGCCATGGATCCCAGGCAACAGGGCTTCCTCGACGGCGCCGTCGCCTCCCCATCGGCCGCGCGGATCCCGTGCACCGGCGGCGACACCGGCTGATGCCTCAGCGAGATGAGCGCCGGGGACGGGAACTGCGGACGACGGCATCTACCGCTCCGGCTTCTCGGCCATGGCCGCTGCGACCACCGCCGACCGCTTTTCCGCCGCTTGCCGCGACCAATGGCGCCCGCCTCGGCGCCAAGCGGCGTCACTCATGGTAGTAGCAGCTTTGTTGGTAGCCTGCATGCATCGGCTGTAATTTGTCTTCTGTAGATTTGCAGTTAATTACATTGAACAGGAAATCTATAGAAATTAGGCTGTGTGATACAGATGTAATATATAACTTGTGGCGGTAGTTGCTTCAATCGGCGGTGGCGGCAGCAGCTGCTGCTCCAATCGGCGTCGCCAGCGACTGCTCCAATCGGCGTCGCGGCTGCTACAGTAGGCGTCAGTGTCTGCTACAGAGGTCGTCGGCGTCTGCTACTTTGGGCGGCAGTGGCTGCTACACAGGCGGCGTTTTACTACAAGCGCCGATGAATATTGGTACAAGCGGCACCGGCTGTTGCTGCAAACGTCGGTGGCGGTTGCTACCGAGCGCCGCAGTGCTGCAAGGAGTCCGTCGAGACCAACGGCGGTGCTACCACAAGGCGGCGATGAAGCTACAAGTTCAGGAGGCGCTGCTGTATGCGAGGGATTGTGGTGCTGCTGGCGCGAGCAGCGGCGCTGTCGGAGCGAGCATGCGTTCGGGCGACGGCTGCAAGACGGACTACACATCGACGGCGTTGCAAGGTTGTGCGTTGCTGCCGGCGTTGCTACCTTTAAGGGCCAGGCTGTTGTGTAGCCCAATTTTGGAATGCTACTAGTGGCTGTCACTGGTGCTATCAGCCGAGGGCGTCGATGCTACAAGCGGTCGCCGCCGATGCTACCAGCGCTGCCTCCATCTCGCGCTTCTCGGCTTCGTTAGGATTTTTGCTGCCTTAGGCCTGCGGCGTTGCTACCTGCGGAGGTCGGTTTTGCTTTTTTAAGGTGTCCGGCATTGCTACCGGCGGAGGGTGGAGTTTTGCTACCATAGGCATAGGGCGTTGCTACTAGCAGCTTGTGGTTTTGCTGTCCTGGACGGACGGAGTTGCTGCAACCTCGGACGGCGTTGTCTGCCGACCGCGAGCGATGTCTCCGTTGATGTCTTAGAGGATTTGCAGCATATGAATAAAAAAATTTGCTACAATTTATTTGCGGTTTTGCTACATCTGCGTAATAAGTTTGCTACGTGGTCTCCGGCCTCCAGCGAGGTCTCCGGCGAGCCCATCCTTTTTATTTTATTTTCTAAACGAACCGTTTTTTGCTTCAGTCATTTGCTGCCGGGAGTGATTTTTTGCTGCCGGAGATGTTTTTTTGCTACATGCAAATCTAACCGTCAAAATGGTTGATCCGACGGTTGGGGACCCGGGGGCTGGGGAATCAGATCCCCCGGAGGACGCCCAGCAGTTCTTAACTACAATTCCGGTTCAATTGTTCCGTGTTATTCATGAATATATTTTATTTTAATTTCAGAAGTATAATAAGGTAGTAAATAGGTAAAATATTAAAGCCACAAATTCCAACAGAAACGATGCGATGGATCGCCACACGAGCCCACAAGCCTCATCTCTCTATTTCTTCTGGCACCAAAACGAATCGGTTAGTCGGTTAGTCTTCTAATCTGAACCAAACACGGTATCGTAGTGAGTTCTAACACATACGGAGTACATATATACTTGATTCTATACTGTCTTCTGCGACTCCGTATTTCCCATGGAAATAGATTTGCTCACCGATTACCATCCGACCCGGACCGTGTGTCCGATTCTCCCTACGATTGTTCAGACAGTACTACTACTACTATATATACTCAGAACTTCAGAAGAGGTTGACACAATAGCAGCGGAAGATCTTCCAAAGCAAAACAACAGCAAAGTCGAGTCATGTTTTCGATGTTTCCACCGCCGCCGGCTTCTTTCCACGGCCGCGTGCCTCCGCCGCAGACCACGGACCACCCCGTCCCCATGCCGGCGCCACACGTCCCCGTCCTGGTGCACCCCGTGTGGGCCTGGAGCTTCCACCAAGAGGCGGCCAGGCTCCGCCACTTTGCCGAGGGCGCCCGGTACGTCGCCGTCAACGTGCACTACCCGGGCCTCGTCCACCATCCCGGCAAGGACCAAGACGCCCTCACCGACGAGAAGCGCTA
The DNA here is from genome assembly GCF_022539505.1 of Lolium rigidum. Classification (NCBI taxonomy): domain Eukaryota; kingdom Viridiplantae; phylum Streptophyta; class Magnoliopsida; order Poales; family Poaceae; genus Lolium; species Lolium rigidum. Next base: position 250,824,141 of record NC_061508.1, on the reverse strand, counting down.
CCCCATCCTCAAGGCCAACGTGGACGCCCTCAAGCCGCTCCAGGTCGGGATCGCCGTCTGCGACCGCGACGGCAAGACCGAAGCTTGGGAGTTCAACCTCCGGGACTTCCGCCGCCACTCTGATCCGCACGACGCGAACTCCCTAGCCTATCTAGCCGGCCGTGGCCTCGACGTGGACACGTTCGCGAACCACGGCGTCGACGCCTGGAGCCTCGGCGCCATGCTGCTAAATTACTCCGGCCTCATCGGGCCTTGGCGCGGCCTCTCGTGGGTCACCTACACCGGTGCGTACCACGTCGCCTACCTGCTCAAGATCATCACCGGCGGCTGCCCGCTCCCGAACGACTTGGCCGGGTTCGTGGGCGCGGTGCGGCACTTCCTCGGCGACCAGGTCTACGACGTCGCCGGGATGGCCGCCGAGTGCCCGAAGTTGCCCGTTGGGCTGGAGCGCATCGCCGCCCACCTCGGCTTCCATCCGCCCTGGAACAGCCCCAGGCTCGCCGCCGCCGCCGGTGTACGCGCGCTCCAGGTGTTCAGGAGCTTGGAGGACGGAGAGTTCCGAGGCAAGGTCAGCAGATACAGAGGTGTGCTTCAAGGCCTGCATCACTAGTTCGATCGGACACAGACACCAACGATCGATGTGTTGGAATTAACCAAACATGTTTGATTAGTTTCCTAGTATGAGTCTAGTCCAGTCTAGGAATAGTGCATCCCAAAAAAAAAAAAGTCAGTATTAGTGCTAGTCGGTTTGTATTTTTTTGGTTTCCTTGTACCATGTCAAGCACCGTCTATTGGGTGCTATAAATAAAAAAATCTAAAAAAAAAAACCGATGAAGCCTACGGGCAGAGGAAAAACATATCTTCTTCTCGTGGCTTGTGTCTGCTCGTCGATTCGGTTCAGGCACTATAAGTCTTTGGTACCGGTTCCTTTACGAACCGGTGCAAGTGCCAAAGGGTTTTTTGCACCGATTTGGGGGTTAAGGTAGGCGAGGAGCTATGGCACCGGTTCGTGTTACGAACCGGTACGAAAGGTCTTTGGCCAGAATTACAGGCGCGTGGCGCGTGGGTGCCACCATATAATCACACCGCGAGCCCGTCCCTGGCTCCTTCATCTCATTTTCTCTTCTTCCTCTCTCACACTCTAAATTTTTTTACACCTCTCACACTCCAACAAATCTCTATTTTTTCTCCACCATTTTAACAAGATTAAGGGCATACATCTATCCAAGGGTTAGCAATATCATCCTTCCTTCCGGCGTTCCTAATTTATCTCATTTCTTTGGTAGTTTTAACTCGTACTATTTTTCTAGTGCTAGGAAGGTGTTCAATGAAATGCGTAAGTTAGGGATTTTATTTTTTTATATGCAATTTGAGCTGAAATTATGGTATGTTTTGTAGGTTTTAATTAGTATCATCCCCGTCCTCACCGTCGTCGATCGCCAGCGTCGTCCCCTAGCCGGCACCGTACCACCTCGGTGAGCCTCTTCTTTTTTATAAAAAAATATTAGTTTTATGTGATGAAGTTGGTCACTCATATATCCATGATGTTGTGTAATTAATGATTTTTGATATACATATATAACGCAGATGAGTCGACAATGGATGTACGGTGACCGGTGCCATCCCCACTTCATTAATGGCATGCATTATTTTCTCAACGTGGCTGAGGCAAACAGGCAGTCGAATGGTTTCATCTATTGTCCATGCAGTTCCTGTAAGAATATGAAGGATTACTCTACCTCAAAGACCATTCACGTCCACCTGCTGGAGAACGGTTTCATGCCCAGCTATAATTGCTGGACCAAGCACGGAGAAAGAGGGGTTATATTGGAAGACAACGAAGAAGAAGAGGATAGTGACAACTATCCTATATTCACTGAAGACGGTGATAGTAGAATGGGGGAAGACGAAGCTGAAGAAGAGTCCATTTTTGATGAGCCGATTTTTGATGACCCGGATGACGATTTGGGTCGGGCCATTCTTGATGCGAAGATGAACTGCGGAAGTACAAAGGAGAGGTTGAAGTTGGAGAAAATGTTAGAGGATCACAGCAAACTGTTGTACCCAAATTGCGAAAATGGCCAGAAAAAGCTGGGTACCACGCTTGAATTGCTGCAATGGAAGACAGAGAATGGTACTTCTGACAAGGGATTTGAAAAGTTGCTGAAAATAATAAAGAAGATGCTTCCAGGGGAGAACGTATTGCCCTCTAGTACGTACGAAGCAAAGAAGGTTGTCTGCACTCTAGGATTAGAGGTGCAGAAGATACATGCATGCATCAATGACTGCATCCTCTACCGCAAGGAGTACGAGAATTTGAATGCATGCCCGATATGTAGTGCATTGAGGTATAAGATCAGGCGAGATGACCCTGGCGATGTTGAGGGCGAGTCCAACCCCAGGAAGAGGGTTCCTGCGAAGGTGATGTGGTATGCTCCTATAATACCACGGTTGAAATGTTTGTTCCAGAACAAAGAGCATGCCAAGTTGTTGCGATGACACAAAGAGGACTGTAAGAAAGATGTGATGCTGAGACACCCCGCTGACGGGTCGCAGTGGAGAAAAATCGACAGAGAGTTCAAGTCATTTTCAGATGACGCAAGAAACTTAAGATTTGGTCTAAGTACAGATGGCTTTAATCCTTTCGGGGAGCAGAGCTCCAGTCATAGCACCTGGCCAGTGACTCTATGTATCTAGAACCTTCCTTCTTAGTTGTGCATGAAGCGGAAGTTCATTATGATGCCAGTGCTCATCCAGGGCCCGAAGCAACCCGGCAACGACATTGATGTGTACCTGAGGCCATTGGTTGAAGAACTTTTAGAGTTGTGGCGTGAAGAAGGTGTACCCGTGTGGGATGAGCACGAACAAAAGGAATTTAACCTACGAGCGTTGTTATTTGTAACCATCAATGATTGGTCTGCTCTTGGTAACATTTCAGGGCAGTCAAACAAGGGATACAATGCATGCACACATTGTTTAGGTGAGACTAACAGTAAATATTTGGGAAACAAGAATGTGTACCTGGGGCATCGTCGATTTCTTCCAAAACAACATCACGTAAGAAAGAGAGGAAAGCATTTCGGAGGTGAGGCAGATAACCGAACGAAGCCTACCCGTCCTACTGGGAAAGTTATATATGATATGGTCAAGGATTTAAAAGTGATCTTTGGAAAGGGTCTTGGCGGACAATCTGTTCCGCATGATGTTGACGGACACGTACCCATGTGGAAGAAGAAGTCGATATTTTGGGAGCTACCCTACTGGAAATTCTTAGAGGTTCACTCTGCAATCGACGTGATGCACGTGACGAAAAATCTTTGCGTGAACCTACTAAACTTCTTGGGCGTGTATGGGAAGAAAAAAGATACACCAGATGCGCGGCAGGACCAACAAAGTATCCACGAAGGAAACAACCTGAATCCAGAGAAGTATCAAGGTCCTGCCAGCTACGCTCTCACCAAAGAGGAGAAGGAGATCTTTTTTGAAGTCCTGAGTAGCATCAAGGTCCCGTCTGGATTCTCGTCGAATATAAAGGGAATAATAAACATGTCAGAGAAAAAGTTTCAAAACCTAAAGTCTCATGACTGCCACGTGATTATGACACTTCCGGTTGCATTGAGGGGGCTTCTGCTGGAAAATGTTCGAGTAACCATTGTGAAGTGATGTCTACGCACGCTTCTATTCCTGTAGACAGTGTTGGGCCTCCAAGAGCAGAGGTTTGTAGAACAGCAGCAAGTTTCCCTTAAGTGAATCACCCAAGGTTTATCGAACTCAGGGAGGTAGAGGTCAAAGATATCCCTCTCAAGCAACCCTACAATTAACATACAAGAAGTCTCTTGTGTCCCCAACACACTATACACTTGTCAGATGTATAGGTGCACTAGTTCGGCGAAGAGATAGTGAAATACAAGTAATATGGATGATTGTAAGCAGTAATTGCAATCTGAAATAAAAATGGCAGCAATCAAACATGTAGCAGAACTTGTTGGAAACGGGGTTTCAATGCTTAGAAACAAGGCTTAGGGATCATACTTTCACTAGTGGACACTCTCAACAATGATCACATAAATAAATAACTTCTCTTCACTTGTGCTACTTTCTCACACTCTCTTGTTGGATAACAAACACCATTCATTGTGTAGGGCTATAAAAGCACACCTCAAGCCGGAGTAAACAAGCTCCACAACTTCACGGAGTTCATATTAAAGTAACCTCTAGAGTGCATAATAGACCGTTGCAATTTAGACCGAGTACTAACATAGCATACACACCGTCAACAATAGCTATGAAAGGGGGAATAGATCACATCAATACTATCATAGTAATAGTTAACTTCATAATCTACAAGAGATTACAATCATAACCTATGCCAAGTACTACATGATGCACACACTGTCAACTTTACATCATGGAGGAGGAATAGACTACTTTAATAACATCACTAGATTAGCACATAGATTAATAGTGATACAAAGCTCATGATCACATAAAGATCACACCATGGGAGAGAGAGATGAACCACATAGCTACCGGTAGAGCCCTCAGCCTCGGGGGAGAACTACTCCGTCCTCATCATGGGAGACAGCGATGGCGATGAAGATGGAGGTGGTGTCGATGGAGATGACTCCCGGGGGCAATTCCCCGTCCCGGCGGCGTGCCGGAACAGAGACTTCTGTCCCCCGAAACGAAGTTTCGCGATGGCGGCGGCGTCCCTGGAGTCTTTCTGGAGTTTCGTCAATTAGTGTAGGGTTTTTACGTCGCGAGGGATTTTATATGCGAAGAGGTGGCACAAGGGGGTGCCTGGGGGGCCACACCACACCTGGGCGCGCCCCCCTCTAGGCCGCACCGCCCTGTGGTCTGGGGGCCCTGGGCCTCCTCTCCGTCTCCCCTTCGGTGTTCTGGTCCGTCTCGGTGAAATAAGATGTTTGGCTTTTGTTTCGTCGAATTCTGAGAATATTGCTCGAACAGCCTTTCTGGAACCAAAAACAGCAGAAAACAGGAACTGGCACTTCGGCATCTCGTTAATAGGTTAGTTCTGGAAAATGCATCAAAACGATATAAAGTATGGATAAAACATGTAGATATTGTCATAAAACTAGCATGGAACATAAGAAATTATAGATACGTTGGAGACATATCAAGCATCCCCAAGCTTAGTTCCTACTCGCCCTCGAGTAGGTAAACGATAACAAGGATAATTTCTGAAGTGACATGTTATTATCATAATCTTGATCAATACTATTGTAAAGCATATGAGATGAATGAAGTGATTCAAAGCAATGGTAAAGATAATGACTAAACAACTGATCATATAGCAAAGACTTTTCATGAATAGTACTTTCAAGACAAGCATCAATAAATCTTGCATAGGAGTTAACTCATAAAGCAATAAATTCTTAGTAGAAAGTTTTGAAGCAACACAAAGGAAGATATAAGTTTCAGCGGTTGCTTTCAACTTCAACATGTATATCTCATGGATGTATATCTCATGGATGATTGTCAACACAAAGTAATATGATGAATGCAAATAAGCAATTATGTAGGAATCAATGCACACAGTTGACACAAGTGTTTGCTTCTAAGATAGAAGGAAGTAGGTAAACTAACTCAACATAAAGTAAAAGAAAGGCCCTTCGCAGAGGGAAGCATGGATTACTATTTTTGTGCTAGAGCTTTTCATTTTGAAAACATAGAAACAATTTTGTCAACGGTAGTAATAATTCATATGTGTTATGCATAAGACATCCTATAAGTTGCAAGCCTCATGCATAGAATACCAATAGTGCTCGCACCTTGTCCTAATTAGCTTGGATTTCCATGGATTATCATTGCATTACATATGTTTCAACCAAGTGTCACAAAGGGGTACCTCTATGCCGCCTGTACAAAGGTCCAAGGAGATAGATCGCATTTGATTTCTCGTTTTTGATAGATCTCAACTTAAGGACATCCATACCGGGACAACATATTAAACAGATAATGGACTCCTCTTTAATGCATAAGAATTCAACAACAGATAATATTCTCATAAGAGATTGAGGATTAATGTCCAAACTGAAACTTCCACCATGATACATGGCTTTAGTTAGCGGCCCAATGTTCTTCTCTAACAATATGCATACTCAAACCATTTGATCATGATAAATCACCCTTACTTCGGACAAGACGAACATGCATAGCAACTCACATGATATTCAACAAAGGTGTAATAGTTGATGGCGTCCCCGAAACATGGTTACCGCTCAACAAGCAACTTATAAGAAATAAGATACATAAGCTACATATTCTTTACCACAATAGTTTTTAAGGCTATTTTCCCATGAGCTATATATTGCAAAGACAAGGAATGAAATTTTAAAGGTAGCACTCAAGCAATTTACTTTGGACTGGCAGAGAAATACCACATAGTAGGTAGGTATGGTGGACACAAATGGCATAGTTTTTGGCTCAAGGATTTGGATGCACGAGAAATATTCCCTCTCAGTACAAGGCTTTGGCTAGAAAGGTTGTTTGAAGCAAACACAAGTATGAACCGGTACAGCAAAACTTACATAAGAACATATTGCAAGCATTATAAGACTCTACACTGTCTTCCTTGTTGTTCAAACACTTCACCAGAAAATATCTAGACTTTAGAGAGACCAATCATGCAAACCAAATTTTAACAAGCTCTATGGTAGTTCTTCATTAATAGGTGCAAAGTACATGATGCAAGAGCTTAAACATGATCTATTGAGCAAAACAATTGCCAAGTATCAAATTATTCAAGACAATATGAAGCATTTTCTGTTTCCAACCATATAACAATGAACGAAGGAGTTTCAACCTTCGCCATGAACATTAAAAGTAATGCTAAGAACACCAGTGTTCATATGAACGAGCGGAGCGTGTCTCTCTCCCAAACAAAGAATGCTAGGATCCGAATTTATTCAAACACAAAAAAAAATAAAAGCACACAGACGCTCCAAGTAAAGTACATAAGATGTGACGGAATAAAAATATAGTTTCACTAGAGGTGACCTGATAAGTTGTTGATGTAGAAGGGGATGCCTTGGGCATCCCCAAGCTTAGATGTTTGAGTCTTCTTGAAATATGCAGGGATGAACCACGGGGGCATTCCCAAGCTTAGACTTTTCACTCTTCTTGATCATATTGTATCATCCTCCTCTCTTGATCCTTGAAAACTTCCTCCACACCAAACTCAAAACAAACCCATTAGAGGGTTAGTGCATAATAAAAAATTCACATATTCAGAGGTGAAATAATCATTCTTAACACTTCTGGACATTGCTAAAAGCTACTGAAAGTTAATGGAACAAAGAAATCCATTTAACATAGCAAAAGAGGCAATGCGAAGTAAAAAAGGCAGAATCTGTCAAAACAGAACAGTCCATAAAGACGAATTTTTTAGGGGCACTTAACTTGCCCAGATGAAAAAGCTCAAATTGAATGAAAGTTGCGTACATATCTGAGGATCACACACGAAAATTGGAAGATTTTTCTGAGTTACCTACAGAGAGGCCTACTCAAATTCGTGACAGCAAGAAATCTGTTTCTGCGCAGCAATCCAAATCTAGTATCAACCTTACTATCAAAGACTTTACTTGGCACAACAATGCAATAAAATAAAGATAAGGATAGGTTGCTACAGTAGTAACAACTTCCAATACACAACAAAACAGTAGCAAAATAAAACATGGGTTATCTCTCAAGAAGTGCTTTCTTTATAGCCATTAAGATGAGCTCAGTAATTTTAATGATGCACTCGCAAGAAATAAGAGTTGAAGCAAAAGAGAGCATCAAAAGCAAGTATGAAACACTTTTAAGTCTAACCCACTTCCTATGAAAAGGAATCTTGTAAATAAACAAGTCATGTAAGCATAATGCAATAAGCATAGAAAGGCAATACAAGCGCAACTTCAAGATTCTCAACATAAAGAGGGGAAACTTAATATTATTAAGATGCATATAACCATGTTTCCCTCTCTCATAATAACTTTCGAGTAGCGTCATGAACAAACTCAATAATATAACTATCACATGAAACATTCTTATCATGAGCTACATGCATAAAATTATTACTCTCCACATAAGCATAGTCTTTACTATTAATTGTAGTGGGAGCAAATTCAATAAAATAGCTATCATTATTATTCTCATCACCATAATCATCATATATAGGAGGCAAAATATCATCAAAGTAAATTTTCTCCTCCATGCTTGGGGGACTAAAAATATCATGCTCATCAAAACAAGCTTCCCCAAGCTTAGAGCTTTCTGTATCGTCATGGGAAGAAACATGGATAGTATTAACACTATGGCAGTTATTAACATCCTCATTTTCAGAATTAGTTCCAGAGATTTTCAATATCAAAAGTAGTGTGCTCTTCTAAATCATAATCACTAATATAGGTAAAGGGCATAGGAAGATCATTGTACTCAGATTCATTATCATAATAATCATTAGGAGCAACATACTTACGGTTACCTATCGTTATCTCATACACGCGGGGATATGTCGTTACCTCTTTCTTTTTATCCCCCCTCCTCTTCTTCTTCTTCGTTCCCTTCTTCTTCTTCTTTTCCTTCTCCCCGTTCCCTTCTTTAGGAGGAAGAGGCTCGAGGGGAGGCTTCTCCACATATCCTGATTTATTTCCAGAAACAATGGAAGAAACTTGGGAGGATTCTCCTTTTCATTAATAAGTTCAAAACACACAACGGTCCTATCATATTTTGGCAAAGTGTCATCTTCTAAAATATTTTGTATGTAAGTAGTTGTGTAGCAATTATCAATGCAATAAGAAAGACACCCATGCAGGACACTTTTAATATCAAGAGCACTCATATCCACCAAAGAAGTTTTTCTCAATAACTCTTCACACTCCAAAAATAATGTAAGTTCATCATGCTGATTAGGAGTGATTTCATCATCACAATACAAATTTGCAGCACTCATGTGGTTCGAATTATCATTGGAGGAGCATTGAAAATTAAAATGACCCACTCTATGGCAAAGTTCACACATAAAAGGATAGAGGGCACAAACTTTTTCACCAAGATCATCTAGAGCCCTAGACCACTTTCTAGTTTTTTCATTCCTGTGATGGATACAATATTCTTCTTCAATTTTATTCTTTTCACAAGGTCTATGAACTCCACAAAAATTAACATGCTTATAGGAAACAACATTTTCAGAAGTTTGAGCATGTTTATTGCAATCATTAACAACAATTTCATTTTCCATGCAAGCACCTTTAAAAGGTTCATGATACATGTACCAATTTTCTTTAGGAACACTAATATGAGAAGCAAAGGCTCTATAGCAATCAACCATAATTTGAGGATCAAGACCATATTTAGCACTAAGCTCTTGAAAATCAGCAGTTTCAATGAATGACTTAATGCATTCATATTCATAGTTTATACCTGGTTCTTTTCCTTTGTCGTTCTCCCAATCTTCAGTATTCTCCTGAATCCGATCAAGAATGTCCCATCTAGCTTCAACCTCCTTGCTTGTGAAAGATCCCTCCAAACAGGCATCTAGATTGTCCTTGTGATGTCCTGAAAGCCTTGCATAAAAATTATTAATAATAACATTACGGGGGAGCTCATGAATGGGACATTTGAGCATTAGTGACTTCAATCTCCCCATGCTTGGGAAATACTCTCTCCATCACGAGGATAAAAGTTATAAATGTAATTCCTATCAACATGCACTTCGTGAGGAGGATAAAATTTAGAATAAAAGAGAGGTACAATTTCCTCCCAACCAATAGATCGACCATTCTTCAGCATCTTATACCATTCTGCAGCTCTGCCCTTCAGAGATATAGAGAATAGCTTCCTCTTAACTTGGTCCTTTGAAATACCTGCATTCTCGAACAACTCGCATAATTCATGTATAAAGAGTAAATGATCACTAGGATGGACAGTCCCATCTCCAAAATAGCAATTGTTCATAACAAGTTTAACAATTTTCATAGGTATCTTGAAGGGAATACTTTCAGTAGGTGGATTTAAAATATCAGAAGCATCATTAGAGTTATCGCATATGGGAGATAAAGCATTATCAGAGCAAATTTTCTCCCCTAAAGATGGGAAGCTAAAAAGATCATAAGAACTAGCTTCCCCAAGCTTAGACTTTTCCATAGCATTAGCAGTAATTGCATTCATACTAATAACGTTGCTACTATCATGCAAATAAGGTTCCATAGGTTTTTTAATTTTTGCATCAAACCATTCATGTCTTAACTCAGGAAATAGATTATAAAGCTCACTGTTGTTTTCCATTATGCCTAACTAGTGAAAAATAAAAACAAGAAACAAAAAGATGCAATTGCAGGATCTAAAGGAAATAGCTTCGAGCACTCACACACCGGCAACAGTGCTAGAAATAGCTTAGTAGTCGGAGGATGTGAATACCTTTTACCTTACCTCCCCGGCAACGGCGCCAGAAAATAGCTTGATGTCTACGCACGCTTCTATTTCCCTTAAGTGAATCACCCAAGGTTTATCGGACTCAGGGAGGTAGAGGTCAAATATATCCCTCTCAAGCAACCCTGCAATTAAGATACAAGAAGTCTCTTGTGTCCCCAACACACCTAATACACTTGTAAGATGTATAGGTGCACTAGTTCGGCGAAGAGATAGTGAAATACAAGTAATATGGATGATTGTAAGTAGTAATTGCAATCTGAAATAAAAATGGCAGCAAGCAAACATGTAGCAGAACTTGTTGGAAATGGGGTTTCAATGCTTAGAAACAAGGCCTAGGGATCATACTTTCACTAGTGGACACTCTCAACAATGATCACATAAATAAATAACTTCTCTTCACTTGTGCTACTTTCTCACACTCTCTTGTTGGATAACAAACACCATTCATTGTGTAGGGCTATAAAAGCACACCTCAAGCCGGAGTAAACAAGCTCCACAACTTCACGAAGTTCATATTAAAGTAACCTCTAGAGTGCATAATAGACCGTTGCAATTTAGACCGAGTACTAACATAGCATACACACTGTCAACAATAGCTATGAAAGGGGGAATAGATCACATCAATACTATCATAGTAATAGTTAACTCCATAATCTACAAGAGATTACAATCATAACCTATGCCAAGTACTACATGATGCACACACTGTCAACTTTACATCATGGAGGAGGAATAGACTACTTTAATAACATCACTAGAGTAGCACATAGATTAATAATGATACAAAGCTCATGATCACATAAAGATCACACCATGGGAGAGAGAGATGAACCACATAGCTACCGGTAGAGCCCTCGGCCTCGGGGAGAACTACTCCCTCCTCATCATGGGAGACAGCGATGGCGATGAAGATGGCGGTGGTGTCGATGGAGATGACTCCGGGGGCAATTCCCCGTCCCGGCGGCGTGCCGGAACAGAGACTTATGTCCCCCGAAACGGAGTTTCGCGATGGCGGCGGCGTCCCTGGAGTCTTTCTGGAGTTTCGTCAATTGGTGTAGGGTTTTTACGTCGCGAGGGATTTTATAGGCGAAGAGGCAGCGCAAGGGGGTGCCTGGGGGGCCCACACCACATCTGGGCGCGCCCCCCTCTAGGCCGCGCCGCCCTGTGGTCTGGGGGCCCTGGGCCTCCTCTCCGTCTCCCCTTCGGTGTTCTGGTCCGTCTCGGTGAAATAAGATGTTTGGCTTTTGTTTCGTTGAATTCTGAGAATATTGCCCGAACAGCCTTCTGGAACCAAAAATAGCAGAAAACAGGAACTGGCACTTCGGCATCTCGTTAATAGGTTAGTTCCGGAAAATGCATCAAAACGATATAAAGTATGGATAAAACATGTAGATATTGTCATAAAACTAGCATGGAACATAAGAAATTATAGATACGTTGGAGACGTATCATGAAGCTATGTGCGTTCCTCAATGCAATTTCTCAGAAGGTGATCAATCCACTTACTCTACAAAATTTACAGAAGGATGTGGTACAATGTCTAGTCAGCTTCGAGTTGGTGTTCCCACCATCCTTCTTCAATATTATGACACATCTCCTAGTTCACCTGGTCGAAGAGATTGGCGTTCTCGGTCCTGTATTTCTACACAACATGTTCCCCTTTGAGAGATTCATGGGAGTCTTAAAGAAGTACGTTCATAACCGTGCTAGGCCAGAAGGAAGCATCTCCAAGGGCTATGGAACAGAGGAGGTCATTGAGTTTTGTGTTGACTTTATTGCTGACCTTAAGCCGATCGGTGTTCCTGAATCGCGCTATGAGGGGAGACTGCATGGAAAAGGCACGCTAGGAAAGAAAGAAACAACGTGTATAGACGGACATTCTTTCACTCAAGCACACTACACAGTTCTACATAATTCCATCTTGGTGGCTCCGTACAAAGAGGAACACAAGGATATCTTACGCTCTAAATACCCGGAGCAACGTGAAGATTGGATTGATGGAGAACACATGAAGACTTTCGGCGGTTGGTTGCAAACACGTCTCATGAATGTCACCGATGACGAGCAGCTGTACTTGTTGGCCAAGCAACCATCTTCTACTATATCGACTTTTCAAGGGTACGAGATCAATGGGAACACATTTTACACGTTCGCCCAAGACAAAAAGAGCACCAACCAAAACAGTGGTGTCCGCTTTGATGCAGAAGATGACAATGGGAACAAGGTCACATATTATGGGTACATAGAGGAGATATGGGAACTTGACTATGGACCTAATTTCAAGGTCCCTTTGTTCCGGTGCAAATGGTTCAACCAGAAAGACGGGGTACATGTAGACCCGTGATGTCTACGCACGCTTCTATTCCTGTAGACAGTGTTGGACCTACAAGAGCAGAGGTTTGTAGAACAGCAGCAAGTTTCCCTTAAGTGAATCACCCAAGGTTTATCGAACTTAGGGAGGTAGAGGTCAAAGATATCCCTCTCAAGCAACCCTGCAATTAAGATACAAGAAGTCTCTTGTGTCCCCAACACACCTAATACACTTGTCAGATGTATAGGTGCACTAGTTCGGCGAAGAGATAGTGAAATACAAGTAATATGGATGATTGTAAGTAGTAATTGCAATCTGAAATAAAAATGGCAGCAAGCAAACATGTAGCAGAACTTGTTGGAAACGGTGTTTCAATGCTTAGAAACAAGGCCTAGGGATCATACTTTCACTAGTGGACACTCTCAACAATGATCACATAACCGAATAAATAAATGCTACTCTTAAACACTCTCTTGTTGGATAACAAACACCATTCATTGTGTAGGGCTACAAAAGCACACCTCAAGCCGGAGTAAACAAGCTCCACAACTTCATAAAGGAATCACACACGATGCGCACACTGTCACCGTCACACCGTGGAGAGTGAATCCGAAGTTCATATTAAAGTAACCTCTAGAGTGCATAATAGACCGTTGCAATTTAGACCGAGTACTAACATAGCATACACACTGTCACCAATAGCTATGAAAGGGGAATAGATCACATCAATACTATCATAGTAATAGTTAACTTCATAATCTACAAGAGATTACAATCATAACCTACGCCAAGTACTACTGATGCACACACTCGTCAACTTTACATCATGGAGGAGGAATAGACTACTTTAATAACATCACTAGAGTAGCACATAGATTAATAGTGATACAAAGCTCATGATCACATAAAGATCACACCATGGGAGAGAGAGATGAACCACATAGCTACCGGTAGAGCCCTCAGCCTCGGGGAGAACTACTCCCTCCTCATCATGGGAGACAAGCAACGGCGATGAAGATGGCGGTGGTGTCGATGGAGATGACTCCGGGGCAATTCCCGCCCGGCGGCGTGCCGGAACAGAGACTTCTGTCCCCCGAAACTTGTGTTCGCGATGACGGCGGCTACGGAACTCTTCATGGAATATCGTCGATTCTTTTAGGGTTTTCGGAGACGGAAGAATATATAGGCGAAGGGGTGATGTCGGTGGAGTCCCGAGGTGCCCACCCCATAGGGCAGCGCGGCCAGGGGTGGGGCCGCGCCCCCCTAGGGTGTGGCCGCCTCGTGGCTCCTCTTCGTCTCCTCTTCGGTGTTCTGGAAGCTTCCGTGGAAAATAAGACCGTGGGCTTTTGTTTCGTCCAATTCCGAGAATATTTCCTGTGTAGGATTTCTGAAACCAAAAACAGCAGAAACAGGAACTGGCGTTTCGGCATCTTGTTCATAGGTTAGTACCGGAAAATGCATCAAAATGATATAAAGTATGAATAAAACATGTAGGTATTGTCATAAAACTAGCATGGAACATAAGAAATTATAGATACGTTGGAGACGTATCAAGCATCCCCAAGCTTAGTTCCTACTCGCCCTCGAGTAGGTAAACGATAACAAGGATAATTTCTGAAGTGACATGCTACTATCATAATCTTGATCAATACTATTGTAAAGCATATGACATGAATGAAGTGATTCAAAGCAATGGTGAAGATAATGACTAAACAATTGAATCATATAGCAAAGACTTTTCATGAATAGTACTTTCAAGACAAGCATCAATAAGTCTTGCATAAGAGTTAACTCATAAAGCAATAGATTCTTAATAGAAGGTTTTGAAGCAACACAAAGGAAGATTTAAGTTTCAGCAGTTGCTTTCAACTTTCAACATGTATATATCATGGATAATTGTCAACACAAAGTAATATGATGAGTGCAAATAAGCAAGTATGTAAGAATCAATGCACACAGTTGACTGATGTCTACGGGAGCTTCTATTCTTGTAGACAATGTTGGGCCTCCAAGAGCAGAGGTTTGTAGAACAGCAGCAAGTTTCCCTTAAGTGGATCACCCAAGGTTTATCGATCTCAGGGAGGAAGAGGTCAAAGATATCCCTCTCATGCAACCCTGCAACCACAAAGCAAGAAGTCTCTTGTGTCCCCAACACACCTAATAGGTGCACTAGTTCGGCGAAGAGATAGTGAAATACAGGTGGTATGAATAAGTATGAGCAGTGGCAACGGCACCGGAAAAGTGCTTTGCCCGGGACAGGTAAACAAGTAGTAGTAACGCAGCGGTAGTAACGCAGCAGTAGTAACGCGATAGAAACGATGAAACAAGCAGCGATAGCGATATTTAGGAACAAGGCCTAGGGAATAGACTTTCACTAGTGGACACTCTCAACATTGATCACATAACGAGAATAGATAAATGCATACTCTACACTCTTGTTGGATGATGAACACATTGCGTAGGATTACACGAACCCTCAATGCCGGAGTTAACAAGCTCCACAATTCAATGTTCATATTTAAATAACCTTAGAGTGCAAGAAAGATCAACACGACTAAACCAAGTACTAACACAGCATGCACACTGTCACCTTCACGCTATGTAGGAGGAATAATACACATCAATACTATCATAGCAATAGTTAACTTCATAATCTACAAGAGATCATAATCATAGCATAAACCAAGTACTAACACGGATGCACACACTGTCACCATTACACCGTGTAGGAGGAATAAACTACTTTAATAACATTGCTAGAGTAGCACATAGATAAATTGTGATACAAAACACATTGCAATCATAAAGAGATATAAATAAGCACTTCACTATGCCATTCATAACAGTGAGTAAGTATTTTGTGAAATATAGCCTAAGAGACCCACACGGTGCACACACCTGTCACCTTTACACACGTGGGACAAGGAGTCTCCGGAGATCACATAAGTAAAACTCACTTGACTAGCATAGTGACATCTAGATTACAAGCATCATCATATGAATCTCAATCATGTAAGGCAGCTCATGAGATTATTGTATTGAAGTACATAGGAGAGAGATGAACCACATAGCTACCGATACAGCCCCGAGCCTCGATGGAGAACTACTCCCTCCTCATGGGAGCAGCAGCGGTGATGAAGATGGCGGTGGAGATGCCGGCGGTGTCGATGGAGAAGCCTTCCGGGGCACTTCCCCGCTCCGGCAGGGTGCCGGAACGGAGACTCCTGTCCCCCGGATCTTGGCTTCGCGATGGCGGCGGCTCCGGAAGGTTTTCCGTATCGTGGTTTTTCGCATCGGGGTTTTCTCGACGGAGGCTTTAAATAGGCGGAAGGGCAGCGTCGGAGGGTCGAAGAGGCGGCGGCACCATAGGCTGGCGCGGCCGGGGCCCGAGCCGCGCCACCCTATCATCTGGGGCCCACAGGGCCCCCCTCTGGCGGCTCTCGGGTGTTCTGGATGCTTCCGGTGAAAATAGGAACCCGGGTCTTGATTTCGTCCGATTCCGAGAATATTTCGTTACTAGGATTTCTGAAACCAAAAACAGCAGAAAACAGGAACTGGCACTTCGGCATCTTGTTAATAGGTTAGTTCCAGAAAATGCACGAATATGACATAAAGTGTGCATAAAACATGTAGGTATCATCAATAATATGGCATAGAACATAAGAAATTATCGATACGTCGGAGACGTATCATTGACATAAGTGTTTGCTTCTAAGATAGAAAGAAGTAGGTAAACTTACTCAACATAAAGTAAAAAAAGGCCCTTCGCAGAGGGAAGCAGGGATTACTCATGTGCTAGAGCTTTTTATTTTGAAAACATGGAAACAATTTTGTCAACGGTAGTAATAATTCATATGTGTTATGCATAAAACCTCCTATAAGTTGCAAGCCTCATGCATCGAGTACCAATAGTGCTCGCACCTTGTCCTAATTAGCTCGGATTTCCATGGATTATCATTGCATTACATATGTTTCAACCAAGTGTCACAAAGGGGTACCTCTATGCCACCTGTACAAAGGTCCAAGGAGATAGATCGCATTTGATTTCTCAATTTTGATAGATCTCAACATGAGGACATCCATACCGGGACAACATAGAAAATAGATAATGGACTCCTCTTTAATGCTTAAAGCATTCAACAACAGATAATATTCTCATAAGAGGTTTAAGGATTAATGTCCAAGCTGAAACTTCCACCATGATACATGGCTTTGGTTGGCGGCCCAATGTTCTTCTCTAACAATATGCATACTCAAACCATTTAATCATGACAATTCACCCTTACTTCAGACAAGACGGACATGCATAACAACTCACATGATATTCAACAAAGGTGTAACAGGTTGATGGCATCCCCAGAAACATGGTTACCGCTCAACAAGCAACTTATAAGAAATAAGATACATAAGCGACATATTCATTACCACAATAGTTTTTAAGCTATTTTCCCATGAGCTATATATTGTAAAGACAAGGAATGAAATTTTTAAAGGTAGCACACAAGCAATTTACTTGGAATGGCAGAAAAATACCACATAGTAGGTAGTTATGGTGGACACAAATGGCATAAGTTTTGGCTCAAGGTTTTGGATGCACGAGAAGCATTCCCTCTCAGTACAAGGCTTTGAATAGCAAGGTTGTTTGAAGCAAACACAAGTATGAACCGGTACAACAAAACTTACATAAGAACATATTGCAAGCATTATAAGACTCTACACTGTCTTCCTTGTTGTTCAAACACTTTTACCAGAAAATATCTAGACCTTAGAGAGACCAATCATGCAAACCAAATTTCAACAAGCTCTACGGTAGTTCTCCACTAATAGGTTTAAACTACATGATGCAAGAGCTTAAACATGATGTATTTGAGAGCTCAAAACAATTGCCAAATATCAAATTATTTAAGACAATATACCAATTACCACATGAAGCATTTTCTGTTTCCAACCAAATAGCAATAAATTCAGTAGCTCTTAACTATTGCCATTGAACATTAAAAGTAAAAGCGAAGAACACTAGTGTTCATATGAAAAAGCGGAGCGTGTCTCTCTCTCTCACGCAAGGATTGCTAGGATCCGAATTTATTCAGAGAATGAAAATAACAAAACGAAAATAAAAGCACACAGACGCTCCAAGTAAAGCACATAAGATGTGACGGAATAAAAATATAGTTTCATTAGAGGTGACCTGATAAGTTGTTGATGAAGAAGGGGATGCCTTGGGCATCCCCAAGCTTAGATGCTTGAGTCTTCTTGAAATATGCAGGGATGAACCACGAGGGCATCCCCAAGCTTAGACTTTTCACTCCTCTTGATCATATTATATCATCCTCCTCTCTTGACCCTTGAAAACTTCCTTCACACCAAACTCAAAACAATCTCATTAGAGGGTTAGTGAATAATAAAAAATTCACATGTTTAGCAAGGACACAATCATTCCCAACACTTCTGGACATTACCCAAGGTTACTGAAGTTTAATGGAGCAAAGAAACCCGCTCAAACACAGTAAAAGAGGCAATGCGAAATAAAAGGCAGAATCTGTCAAAACAGAACAGTCCGTAAAGACGAATTTTTTCGAGGCACTTAACTTGCTCAGATGAAAAAGCTCAAACTGAATGAAAGTTGCGTACATATCTGAGGATTACTCATGATTTTTTGCAGATTTTGTAGACTCTCCTACAGAGAGATCAACTCAAATTCGTGACAGCTAAAAATCTGTTTCTGCACAGAAATCCAAATCTAGTATCAACTCTCTATCAAATACATTACTTGGCAAAACAATGCAATAAAATAAAGATAAGTAGAGGTTGCTACAGTAGTAACAACTTCCATGACACAACAAAACAGTAGCAAAATAAAAACATGGGTTATCTCCCAAGAAGTGCTTTCTTTATAGCCATTAAGATGGGCTCAGTAATTTTAATGATGGTCTCGCAAGAAATAAGAGTTGAAGAAAAAGAGAGCATCAAAAGCAAATAAGAAACAGTTTTAAGTCTAACCCACTTCCTATGAAAAGGAATCTTGTAAATAAATAAGTCATGTAAGCATAATGCAATAAGCATAGAAAAACAACACAAGCGCAACTTCAAGATTCTCAACATAAAGAGGGGAAACTTAATATTATTAAGATGCATATAACCATGTTTCCCTCTCTCATAATAACTTTAAGTAGCATCATGAACAAACTCAACAATATAACTATCACATAAAGCATTCTTATTCACATGCATAAAAGTATCATTACTCTCCACATAAGCATAATCAATTTTATTAGTAATAGTGGGAGTAAAACTATCACAACCATCATTGTAATCATCATAAATTGCAGGCACGGTATAATCATAATAAACTTTATCCTCCATAGTAGGTGGCACCAAAATACCACTATCATTATAATCATCAGAAATGGGAGGCAAAGTATCATCAAAGAAAATTTTCTCCTCAATACTTGGGGGACTAAAAATATCACAACCAGCTTCCCCAAGCTTAAATTCTTCCATAGCATTAGCAATAATAGTGTTCAAAGAGTTCATGCTAATAACATTGCTACAACTATATATTTTGCAAACAAAGTTCCATGGGTTTTTTAATTCTCTCTTCAAACACATCATGTCCTAATTCAATATAAAGTTCATAAAGATCTGTAATTTTTTTGTTGTTTTCCATTAAGCCTAACTAGTGAAAATAAAAACAAGAAACAAAAAGATGCAATTGCAGGATCTAAAGGAAATAGCTTCAAGCACTCACACACCGACAACAGTGCTAGGAAATAGCTTAGTAGTCGGAGGATGTGAATACCTTTTACCTTACCTCCCCGACAACGGCGCCAGAAAATAGCTTGATGTCTACGCACGCTTCTATTCCTGTAGACAGTGTTGGGCCTTGATACGTCTCAAACGTATCTATAATTTCTTATGTTCCATGCTACTTTTATGATGATACTCACATGTTTTATACACATTATATGTCATTATTATGCATTTTCCGGCACTAACCTATTGACGAGATGCCGAAGAGCCAGTTGTTGTTTTCTGTTGTTTTTGGTTTCAGAAATCCTAGTAAGGAAATATTCTCGGAATTGGACGAAATCAACGCCCAGGGTCTTATTTTTCCACGAAGCTTCCAGAAGACCGAAAGGATTACGAAGTGGGGCGACGAGGCGACGCCACACCAGGGCCGCGCGACCAAGGGTGGGTCCGCGCCGCCCTGGTGTGTGGGGACCTCGCGTCGCCCCTAAACCTACCCTTCCGCCTACTTAAAGCCTTCGTCGCGAAAACCCCAGTACCGAGAGCCACGATATGGAAAACCTTCTAGAGACGACGCCGCCGCCAATCCTATCTCGGGGGATTCAGGAGATCGCCTCCAGCACCCTGCCGGAGAGGGGAATCATCTCCCGGAGGTCTCTTCATCACCATGATCGCCTCCGGATCGATGTGTGAGTAGTTCACCCCTGGACTATGGGTCCATAGCAGTAGCTAGATGGTTGTCTTCTCCTCATCGTGCTATCATGTTAGATCTTGTGAGCTGCCTATCATGATCAAGATCATCTATTTGTAATGCTACATGTTGTGTTTGTTGGGATCCGATGAATATTGAATACTATGTCAAGTTGATTATCAATCTATCATATATGTTGTTTATGTTCTTGCATGCTCTCCGTTGTTAGTAGAGGCTTCGGCCAAGTTGATACTTGTGACTCCAAGAGGGAGTATTTATGCTCGATAGTGGGTTCATGCCTCCATTGAATGCGGGACGATGACGAGAAAGTTCTAAGGTTGTGGATGTGCTGTTGCCACTAGGGATAAAACATCAATGCTTTGTCTAAGGATATTTGTGTTGATTACATTTCGCACCATACTTAATGCAATTATCTGTTGTTTGCGACTTAATACTGGAAGGGGTTCGGATGATAACCTGAAGGTGGACTTTTTAGGCATAGATGCATGCTGGATAGCGGTCTATGTACTTTGTCGTAATGCCCTGATTAAATATCATAGTACTCATCATGATATATGTATGTGCATTGTTATGCCTTCTTTATTTGTCAATTGCCCAACCGTAATTTGTTCACCCAACATGCTATTTATCTTATGGGAGAGACACCACTAGTGAACTGTGGACCCCGGTCCATTCTTTACATCTGAAATACAATCTATCGCAATTGTTCTTTACTGTTCTTCGCAAACAAACATCATCATCCACACTATACATCTAATCCTTTGTTTACAGACAAGCCGGTGCGATTGACAACCTCACTGTTACGTTGGGGCAAAGTACTTTGATTGTGTTGTGCAGGTTCCACGTTGGCGCCGGAATCCCTGGTGTTGCGCCGCACTACACTCCGCCACCAAGAACCTTCACGTGTTCCTTGACTCCTACTGGTTCGATAACCTTGGTTTCTTACTGAGGGAAAACTTGCTGCTGTACGCATCACACCTTCCTTTTGGGGTTCCCAACGGACGTGTGTCAACTACACGCCAGCAAGATATTTTCTGGCGCCGTTGCCGGGGAGATCAAGACACGCTGCAAGGGGAGTCTCCCACATCCAATCTCTTTACTTTGTTTTTGTCTTGCTTTACTTTACTTTATTTACTGCTTTGTTTGCTCTCTATATCAAAAACACAAAAAAATTAGTTGCTAGTTTTACTTTATTTACTGTCTTGTTCTCTATATTAAAAACACAAAAAAATTAGTTACTTGCATTTACTTTATTTACCTTTTGTTTATTTCATCATGTTTCCTCCTAAGTACACTCTAAAAGACATACCGGTGGGACGAGGATCTATAATTGGAAGAGATAATATAGAAGCATTTTTCACCCATGTTAGTATGGATGAAGATTTTGAAGATACACCCTTAGTAAAAGTTGCTCCTACTTATGAGAGTGCTACTGCTCGTTTGATACACATGTTGGAAACTAGATTTGTTAATCTCAATCCTATAATTTAACATATGTTTCTTACACTCTCTGATATGGAAAGGGGAGAAAAGAGAAATTTTGTTCTAAAAGTCCTTCGTAGAGAATTTGAAGATATAGCTAAAGAAGCTAGAAAAGTTTTTATTAAGCATAAGAGGCTTGGCTTTTATACCGACTTTGCAAGAACACTTGAAAAGATGGACATGGATAGAATAAAGTACACTAATAATGTTAATGATGGAGGGGAGATTAAAGTACCGATACCTAGTAAGCTCCTAGGAATGCATGAAGCTCTAGAAAATAACTATGGTTGGCTTGTTACCGAAAATTTGTTTGATGAGAATAGCAAGCCTAAGAGTAATGAAAAAGGAGTCTCTGAAACTTACATATAAGATACAATGCATAGTTGAGAAAACTCCAAACCCCTCTGTTGATGCTTCATCTCTTGATAATACTTGATTCACACTTTCTACGCCTAGCTGAAAGGCGTTAAAGAAAAGCGCTTATGGGAGACAACCCATTATTTTACTTCTGCACTTTTTGTTTTATATTTGAGTCTTGGAAGTTGTTACTACTGTAGCAACCTCTCCATATCTTTATTTTATTGCATTGTTGTGCCAAGTAAAGTCTTTGATAGTAAAGTCAATACTAGATTTGGATTACTGCGCAGGAACAGATTTCTTGCTGTCACGAAATTGAGCCGCCCCTGCTGTAGAAAATTTAGAAAAATCTGCCAATTTAAGTGCGTGATTCTCAGATATGTACGCAACTTTCATTCAATTTGGGTATTTTCATCTGAGCAAGTCCAGTGCCTCTAAAAAAATCGTCTTTACGGATTGTTCTGTTTTGACAGATTCTGCCTTTTATTTCGCATTGTCTGTTTTGCTATGTTTGATGGATTTATTTGTTCCATTAACTTTCAGTAGCTTTGTGCAATGTCCAGAAGTGTTAAGAATGATTATGTCACCTCTGAATATATGAATTTTCAATTATGCACTAACCCTCTAATGAGTTTGTTTTGAGTTTGGTGTGGAGGAAGTTTTCAAGGGTCAAGAGAGGAGGATGATACAATATGATCAAGAAGAGTGAAAAGTCTAAGCTTGGGGATGCCCCGTGGTTCATCCCCGCATATTTTAAGAAGACTCAAGCATCTAAGCTTGGGATGCCCAAGGCATCCCTTCTTCATCGACAACTTATCAGGTCACCTCTAGTGAAACTATATTTTTATTCCGTCACATCTTATGTGCTTTACTTGGAGCGTCTGTTTGTTTTTGTTTGAATAAAATCGGATCCTAGCATCTATTTCGTATGAACACATATGTTCTTAGCTTTATTCTTAATGTTCATGGCGAAGGGTGAACTACTTCGTTCATTATTATATGGTTAGAAACAGAAAATGCTGCATGTGGTAATTGGTATAATGTCTTGAATAATTTGATACTTGGCAATTGTTGTGCTCATATAGATCATGTTTAAGCTCTTGCATCATGTACTTTGCACCTATTAATGAAGAACTACATAGAGCTTGTTAAAATTGGTTTGCATGATTGATCTCTAGAGTCTAGATATTTTCTGGTTAAGGTGTTTGAACAACAAGGAGACGATGTACAGTCTTATAATGCTGACAATATGTTCATATGTGAGCTTTGCTGCACCGTTTTATACTTGAGTTTGCTTCAAACAACCTTGCTAGCCTAGCCTTGTATTGAGAGGAATTCTTCTCGTGCATCCAAATCCTTGAGCCAAAACCTATGCCATTTGTGTCCACCATACCTACCTACTACATGGTATTTCTCTGCCATTCCAAAGTAAATTACTTGAGTGCTACCTTTAAAATTCTATTATTTGTCTTTGCAATATATAGCTCATGGGAAAATAGCCTTAAAAACTATTGTGGTGAAGAATATGTACTTATGTATCTTATTTCTTAATAAGTTGCTCGTTGAGCGGTAACCATGTTTCTGGGGACGCCATCAACTTTTACCTTTGTTGAATATCATGTGAGTTGCTATGCATGTTCGTCTTGTCTAAAGTAAGGGCGATTTTCATGATCAAATGGTTTGAGTATGCATATTGTTAGAGAAGAACATTGGGACGCTAACTAAAGCCATGATCCATGGTGGAAGTTTCAGTTTGGACAATTAATCCTCAATCTCTTATGAGAATTTTAACTGTTGTTGAATGCGTATGCATTAAAGAGGAGTCCATTATCTATTGTCTATGTTGTCCCGGTATGGATGTCTAAGTTGAGAATAATCAAAAGCGAGAAATCCAATGCGAACTTTCTCCTTAGACCTTTGTACATGCGGCATAGAGGTACCCCTTTGTGACACTTGGTTGAAACATATTCTATGCAATGATAATCCATGTTAATCCAAGCTAATTAGGACAAGGTGCGAGCACTATTGGTATACTATGCATGAGGCTTGCAACTTATAGGATATCTTATACATAACACATATGATTTATTACTACCGTTGATAAAATTATTTCTTATTTTCAAAATGAAAAGCTCTAGCACAAATATAGTAATCCATGCTTCCCTCTGCGAAGGGCCTTTCTTTTACTTTATTGTTGAGTCAGTTCACCTATTCTTTCTATCTCAGAAGCAAACACTTGTATCAACTGTGTGCATTGATTCTTACATGTTTACCTATTGCACTTGTTATATTACTTTGTGTTGACAATTATCCATGAGATATACATGTTGAAGTTGAAAGCAACTACTGAAACTTATATCTTCCTTTGTGATTCAATGCCTTTACTAAGAATCTATTGCTTTATGAGTAACTCTTATGCAAGTCTTATTGATGCTTGTCTTGAAAGTACTATTCATGAAAAGTCTTTGCTATATGATTCATTTGTTTACTCATTATCTTCACCATTGCTTCGAATCGCTGCATTCATCTCATATGCTTTACAATAGTATTGATCAAGATTATGATAGCATGTCACTTCAGAAATTATCTTTGTTATCGTTTACCTACTCGAGGGCGAGTAGAAACTAAGCTTGGGGATGCTTGATACGTCTCAAATGTATCTATAATTTCTTATGTTCCATGCTACTTTTATGATGATACTCACATGTTTTATACACATTATATGTCATTATTATGCATTTTCCGGCACTAACCTATTGACGAGATGCCGAAGAGCCGCTTGTCTGTTTTCTGCTGTTTTTGGTTTCAGAAATCCTAGTAAGGAAATATTCTCGGAATTGGACGAAATCAACGTCCAGGGTCTTATTTTTCCACGAAGCTTCCAGAAGACCGAAAGGATTACGAAGTGGGGCGACGAGGCGACGCCACACCTGGGCCGCGCGGCCAAGGGTGGGGCCGCGCTGCCCTGGTGTGTGGGGCCCTCGCGTCGCCCCTAAACCTACCCTTCCGCCTACTTAAAGCCTTCGTCGCGAAAACCCCAGTACCGAGAGCCACGATACGGAAAACCTTCCAGAGACGCCGCCGCCGCCAATCCCATCTCGGGGGATTCAGGGGATCGCCTCCGGCACCCTGCCGGAGAGGGGAATCATCTCCCGGAGGTCTCTTCATCACCATGATCGCCTCCGGATCGATGTGTGAGTAGTTCACCCCTGGACTATGGGTCCATAGCAGTAGCTAGATGGTTGTCTTCTCCTCATCGTGCTATCATGTTAGATCTTGTGAGCTGCCTATCATGATCAAGATCATCTATTTGTAATGCTACATGTTGTGTTTGTTGGGATCCGATGAATATTGAATACTATGTCAAGTTGATTATCAATCTATCATATATGTTGTTTATGTTCTTGCATGCTCTCCGTTGCTAGTAGAAGCTCTGGCCAAGTTGATACTTGTGACTCCAAGAGGGAGTATTTATGCTCGATAGTGGGTTCATGCCTCCATTGAATCTGGGATAGTGACAAAAAGTTCTAAGGTTGTGGATGTGCTGTTGCCACTAGGGATAAAACATCAATGCTTTGTCTAAGGATATTTGTGTTGATTACATTACGCACCATACTTAATGCAATTGTCTGTTGTTTGCAACTTAATACTGGAAGGGGTTCGGATGATAACCTGAAGGTGGACTTTTTATGTAGTGACCTCACCCGGTAGGGTGCCGATCCCTGTGCTTTAAGGTGCTAGTCCCTGGATCAATCGCTAGCACACACAGTTTAAGATGTAATACCAAGAAATAGAGGTCTTTGTTACATCGCATGATCCATATATACATAATGACTTACAAATTGCATAGCACAAGGCTAGCATTATGTCAGAGTTTTTACAACGAACAAACATATAGCATGGAGTCCTTCATCTTCATGTGCCACAGGCGAGCATGTTGAGGATAGTCTCGTAACCCTATTCGAACCTTACTCGTCGAAAATCTGCAACAGGTAAAGTTACAGCCAAAAACATTTGGTCAATACTTTGAATGTATTGGCAAGATGTCACTATTTAGTGGACACAAATGGCGCCTAATACCTACATGTATATTTGGCTGGTGGAGTTTAGGCTCTTTGCAGAAAAGCGGTCATTTTCCCTATCTTTTTGCAAACAACATTTTTCTTTGAAAATATAACCCTAAAAGCATGATCCCAAGTTCTGATCACGCTGGCTCACCAGGGATAGACACTAGAGTCCAGCTTAATGCTACCCAAGTTTACCCATCAAGTTTTATTATGAAATTGGGATGAGAGAGATCTTCCAACAGCTCCAGGTCCAATTGCTCAAAGTTGTCCGTAACCGGGGACACGACTAAGTACTTAGTTTTTAACACTCTGCAGAGGTTTGTACACTTTACCCGCACGACTTAGTCAGCCCCTTTTCCACCATGATGCTCATTTTGCTCAAATGGCCGGGAGAAGACTAAGACGAGACTATTTTCGGAAGTAAGGCCCTGAGCCCTCTGGACGGACCCGTACCAACCTACACATCTACATCTGCTGGTCACGTCGGGACAGGTCCCTATGATGTCTACGGGTGCTTCTATTCTTGTAGACAGTGTTGGGCCTCCAAGAGCAGAGGTTTGTAGAACAGCAGCAAGTTTCCCTTAAGTGGATCACCCAAGGTTTATCGAACTCAGGGAGGAAGAGGTCAAAGATATCCCTCTCATGCAACCCCGCAACCACAAAGCAAGAAGTCTCTTGTGTCCCCAACACACCTAATAGGTGCACTAGTTCGGCGAAGAGATAGTGAAATACAGGTGGTATGAATAAGTATGAGCAGTAGTAACGCAGCAGTAGTAACGCGAAGAAACAAGAAACAAGCAGCGATAGCGATATTTAGGAACAAGGCATAGGGATTACACTTTCACTAGTGGACACTCTCAACATTGATCGCATAATAAATAACTCTTTCTCATATGTGCTACATACACTCTTTTGTTGGATGACAAACACCGGTCGTTGTGTAGGGCTACAAGAGCACCTCAATGCCGGAGTTAACAAGCTCCACAACATTCGATATTCATATTTAAATAACCTTAGAGCATAATAGATCATTGCAAAATAAACCAAGAACTAACATAGCGCACACTACTGTCCACATTACACTATGAAGGAGGAATAGATCACATCAATACTATCATAATGATAATTAACTCCACAATCTACAAGAGATCATGATCATAGCCTACGACAAGAACCACACGGTGCACACACTAGTCACCTTTACACCATGCAGGAGGAATAGAATACTTTAATAACATCACATGAGTAGCACACAACTAGTAGCGATACAAAGCTCATCATATGGATCTCAATCATGTAAAGCAGCTCATGAGATCATTGTATTGAAGTACATATATAGGAGAGAGATTAACCACATAGCTACCGGTACAGCCCCGAGCCTCGATGGAGAACTACTCCCTCCTCATGGGAGACAGCAGCGTTGATGGATATGGCGGTGGTGTTGATGGAGAAGCCTTCCGGGGGCACTTCCCCGTCCCGGCGGCGTGCCGGAACAGAGACTCTTGTCCCCCAGATCTTGGCTTCGCGATGGCGGCGGCTCTGGAAGGTTTCTCGTACCGTGGCTTTTTTTCGTCTCGAGGTTTTAGGTCTGGGACCTTTATATAGGCAAAGAGGCGGAGTCGGAGGGTCGAAGGGGCGACGACACCATAAGGTGGCGCGGCCAGGGCCTGGGCCGCGCCGGCCTATCATCTGGGGCCTGTGTGGCCCCCCTCTGGCGACTCTCGGGTGTTCTGGATGCTTCCGGGCAAAATAGGAACCTGGGCGTTGATTTCGTCCAATTCCGAGAATATTTCGTTACTAGGATTTCTGAAACCAAAAACAGCAGAAACCAGGAACTGGCCCTTCGGCATCTCGTCAATAGGTTAGTTCCAGAAAACGCATAAATATGACATAAAATGTGCATATAACATGTAGATATCATCAATAATGTGGCATGGAACATAAGAAATTATCGATACGTCGGAGACGTATCAGCATCCCCAAGCTTAGTTCTGCTCGTCCCGAGCTGGTAAAACGATAACAAAGATAATTTCTGAAGTGACATGCCATCATAACCTTGATCATACTAAGCATATGTAATGAATGCAGCGATCAAAACAATGGTAATGACATGAGTAAACAAGTGAATCATGAAGCAAAGACTTTTCATGAATAGCACTTTCAAGACAAGCATCAATAAGTCTTGCATAAGAGTTAACTCATAAAGCAATAATTTAAAGTAAAGACATTGAAGCAACACAATGGAAGATTAAGTTTCAGCGGTTGCTTTCAACTTGTAACATGTTGTTATCACCAGAATTTGACCGAGTCAGAGGTGGGCCGCGATCAAGATGGGTTTGAAGAATATACATGGAAGAAATACGTGAATCGGCCTTGTGTACCAGGTTTGGGCTAATTGCTCGTGTATCCGTACC
>NC_061508.1:250545234-250795514 GCF_022539505.1 Lolium rigidum | reverse complement strand
ACACGCCATCATACGTCACAAACGTATCTATAATTTTTGATGCTCCATGCTTGTTTTACACCAATTCATATGTTTTTTTTGTCTACACTTCGTTGCACTTTTACATGATTTTCGACACTAACCTATTAACAAGATGACACGATGGCGGTTCCCTCGTTTTATGCTATTTTTGTATTTCGAGAAAATTTGTACAGGAAATGTTCTCGGAATTGAACGAAACAAAAGCCAAAGTCAATATTTTAACGAAACGAAGATGAAGTCCGAAGGGGGGGTCGAAGAGGCGCAGTAGGGTGCCCAAACCATCCCTAGGCGCGGCCTGGACCTGGCCCGCGCCTAGGGTGGGTGTGAGGCCACCAGGCACCCCACCGACCTAAATCCTCCGCCTATATAAATACTTCGACGAGAAAACCTTGAATATACTAGTCTCCGTCCATGAAAAGTTCCGTCATCGCCGCCATCGTCTAGACGAGTTTCGGGGTCGAAGTTCTCGTTCCGGCACCTCGCCGGGACGGGGATTGACCCCCGGAGCCATCTCCATCGACTCCACCGCCTCCAGCTCGAATCCATGACGAGTTCGTGAGTAGTTCCCCCCGGGACAACGGGTCTCGGCTTTAGCTAGTTGGTACTCTCTCTCCCATGTAGTTCAATACAATGATCTCATGAGCTTCCTTACATGATTGAGATCCATATGATGTAATCGGTGCTGTGTTTGTTGGGATCCGATAAATTGTGGAATTGTGATCAGATTGTTCTTCATATTATCATACTACTGTTATTTAAGATCTTTCATGCTCTCTGGTACTTGTAGTTACCTTGATCAAGTAGTTGCATGTATCTCCAAGAGGAAGTATTTATGCTCGATAGTAGGTTCATGCCTCTAGTTTTCTGGGAGAGTGACTTTTAACTTCTAAGATTGTAGATGTCGTCGTTGCTACTAGGGAGAAAACAACAATGTTTTATCCGAGGGTAATTCTATTGTTTACTTTACACACATTGCTTAATGCGGTAGTCCGTTGCTTGCGGCTTAATACTGGAAGGGGTTCGGATGATAACCTGAAGGTGGATTATTAGTCATAGACGCAGTTGGATTACTGTCTATCTATTATGTTGTAATGCACAATTAAATACTACAATAACCTTTATCCTATCATAGCATGTATTGTCATGCCCTCACAATTATCAATTGCCTAACTATAATTTTTTCACCCAACACATGTTATTTGGAGAGTTACCACTAGTGTAGATAGCTGGGAATCTCGGTCCTTCTATCATCATCATTGCTCTACAATCAACTAAGCACTCGGAATATTTTCTAGTGACATCTCCTCCGTACTACTGCTCATCGTGTTACTATTGCCATTGCTCTCATATTACTTCTTCACATCACCCCTATTACTAGAGCTTTTCCAGGTGCAGCTGAATTGACAACTCCGTTGTTAAGGCTTATAAGTATTATTTACCTCCCCTTGTGTCGAATCAATTAATTTGGGTTTTACTTCCCTCGAAGCTGGTGCGATCCCCTATACTTGTGGGTTGATACGTCTCCGACGTATCGATAATTTCTTATGTTCCATGCCACATTATTGATGATATCTACATGTTTTATGCATACTTTATGTCATATTTATGCATTTTCCGGCACTAACCTATTAACGAGATGCCGAAGAGCCGATTCTTTGTTCTGCGCTGTTTTTGGTTTCAGAAATCCTAGTAAGGAAATATTCTCGGAATTGGACGAAATCAACGCCCAGGGTCCTATTTTTGCACGAAGCTTCCAGAAGACCGAGGGGGAAAGGAAGTGGGGCCACGAGGCGCCGCCACAACAGGGCGGCGCAGCCCAGGCCCTGGCCGCGCGGCCCTGCTGTGTGGGGCCCCCGTGACGCCCTTTGACCTGCCCTTCCGCCTACTTAAAGCCTCCGTCGCGAAAACCGAGAGCCACGATACGGAAAACCTTCCAGAGACGCCGCCGCCGCCAATCCCATCTCGGGGGATTCAGGAGATCGCCTCCGGCACCCTGCCGGAGAGGGGAATCATCTCCCGGAGGACTCTTCACCGCCATGGTCGCCTCCGGAGTGATGAGTGAGTAGTTCACCCCTGGACTATGGGTCCATAGCGGTAGCTAGATGGTCGTCTTCTCCTTATGTGCTTCATTGTCGGATCTTGTGAGCTGCCTAACATGATCAAGATCATCTATCCGTAATGCTATATGTTGTGTTTGTCGGGATCCGATGGATAGAGAATACTATGTTATGTTGATTATCAATCTATTGCCTATGTGTTGTTTATGATCTTGCATGCTCTCCGTTATTAGTAGAGGCTCTGGCCAAGTTTTTACTCTTAACTCCAAGAGGGAGTATTTATGCTCGATAGTGGGTTCATGCCTCCATTAAATCTGGGACAGTGACGGAAAGTTCTAAGGTTGTGGATGTGCTGTTGCCACTAGGGATAAAACATTGATGCTATGTCCGAGGATGTAGTTATTGATTACATTACGCACCATACTTAATGCAATTGTCTGTTGTTTGCAACTTAATACTGGAAGGGTTCGGATGATAACTTAAAGGTGGACTTTTTAGGCATAGATGCATGTTGGATAGCGGTCTATGTACTTTGTCGTAATGCCCAATTAAATCTCACAATACTTATCATATCATGTATGTGCATTGTCATGCTCTCTCTATTTGTCAATTGCCCGATCGTAATTTGTTCACCCAACATGCTATTTATCTTATGGGAGAGACACCTCTAGTGAACTGTGGACCCTGGTCCATTCTTTTACATTGAATACAATCTCATCGCAATACTTGTTCTACTGTTTTCTGCAAACAATCATCATCCACACTATACATCTAATCCTTTGTTACGACAAGCCGGTGAGATTGACAACCTCACTGTTTCGTTGGGGCAAAGTACTTTGGTTGTGTTGTGCAGGTTCCACGTTGGCGCCGGAATCCCTGGTGTTGCGCCGCACTACATCCCGCCGCCATCAACCTTCGACGTGCTTCTTGGCTCCTCCTGGTTCGATAAACCTTGGTTTCTTTCTGAGGGAAAACTTGTTGCTGTACGCATCACACCTTCCTCTTGGGGTTCCCAACGGACGTGTGATTTACACGCCATCATGGGTCATCAAGACTATTTTCTAGCGCCGTTGCCGGGGAGGCATAGCTCTACTCATAAGTTCACCTGGGGAGTTACACTTTACTTTTCTCTCTGTTTTTATTTTATTTTGTCTTGTCTAGTTTATTAGTTTATTTCTGTTTAGTTGTGTTTTGTTTAGTTTACTTTTGTCTAGTTTATTTTTATTTTATTTTTCTTATATACTTGAAAATCCATAAAAATTTAAAAAACCAAAAATCTAAAACATCGTTGTTATGGAAGAACCTTCCGGACTCTCTATGGAGAAATTTATAAAGTATAGAGAATCATATAAGGGTAAAGTCATGAGAGTCGTGTTAAAAAAGTTGGATCTAATTGCTAAAATTTTGCTTGAACGCCATGATATAAATTATTTCTCTGAACATGATACTAAACATCTTAAATTCCAATGTGGCTTTAGTAAAGAAGTTTTAATTGTGAACTACTATTGGAATAACTATACTCATCTTGGGTTTGAAGAAGTAGAACAATTTGTCTTATTTATGGGAGCTTCTGAAATAGAATCCTTCATGTCTAAAAATTATGAAACCTGTGTTGCTTGTAAAGACCTTAAAGAATATGTCTCTTCTATCCTTGATTATTGCATACAAAATTTCAGCAATAATTTTTATATCATTGATTATAAAGAGAAACTCAGTAATGCACAAGAATGTATCCACAATTTGCAGGAACCTGTGGAAGAAGAAATGACTGAACCTGAAAGCTCATTAGATGAAAAAGATGAGGAGAGTGATAAACAAAAGGAGGAAGAATGGAGTAGCTACCCATGCCTACCTTCTAATGAGAGTAACTCTTTATCCCTTACATTATTTGATTGTCCCCATGCTTACCAAAGGAGGATGCATGTTATGTTCGTGTGAATTCTCTTGAAATATCAACTATAAGAAAAACTTGTGATAATAATTATGCTCCTGTTATTTATGATAAAATCCATGCTATTTTGATAAATCTTATGATAATCCTATATTTGTGCCTAATTTCGAAATTCATGGTACTAAAGAGTTCTGCTTAGAAAATGTTTATGATAAAGCTCTAGATGATGGTCCTATATTGGTTGATAAAAATTATGTGCTTGTAGATCATGAAAAGCATGTTTTATATGATAGTTATATTGTTGAGTTTATTCATAAGGCTACTGAAAATTATTATGAGAGAGGAAAATATGGTTGTAGAAGTTTTCATGGTACTAAAACACCTCTCTATATGCTAAAGTTTTGAAGTTACTCTTGTTTTGTCTTCCTATGCTTGTCATTTTGTTTTTTTTGAATTTATTTGTATACAATATTCATATGCATAGGAAGTGGGTTAGACTTAAATGTGTTTCATATTTGCTCCTTGATGCTCTCTTTTTCTTCAATTCATATTTTTTATGTGAGCATCTTCTCAAATTACCGAGCCTAGCTAAAAGGCATTAAAGAAAAACGCTTACGGGAGGCAACCCATTGTTTTATTTCTGTAATTTTCTTTCATGTTGAGTCTTGGAAGTTAATAATAAGCTCTCCTTATCATTTTTATTTATTTTTTGCGCCAAGAATAGCCTCTAATAGGAAGAAAGTAAGATTTGGGGAAGTTGCTGTCATGAAAACAGATTCTGTGCTGTCACCATAAATATTCGTATGAACAGCCAGACCGGAATTTTGACTGCCATTTTTTATGCATATGCCCCAGGTTATTATCTAACTTTTGTTAGTTGACCACTTTTCGAGCTGAGCAATAGAAGATTTTCGGAAAAATAGATCTTTACCTGTTATTCTGCTTTGACAGATTTCTATCACCATTTGCATTTGCCGCTTGATCTCTTTCTTATTTTTGAGTTCTTTTGAGAGAAGGATCTTTTCAAAGAAATTTCTACAATAGCTAAATGTTTTAATGGATGTTCTATTTGTGTTAGAACTGAACCAAGTGGATTTTTTTATTTTGATTATACTAATGCTGCTAATAAGAATTGTGTTAAGTTTTGTATGAAGGAAGTTTTCAAGTGTAGGGAAAGAAGAATGATGTGATGAGATGAAGAATGGACAAAAGCTCAAGCTGGGGGATGCCCATGTCACCCCAAGAAATATCCAAGAGGTACAAGCATCAAATCTTGTGGATGCCCAAGGCATCCCGTTCTTCATCAACAAAGTGTCAGTTCATCTTTCAATACGCTATATTTTTATTGATCCATATGTTATGTGCTGTTCTTGGAGCATCTTTGTTTGTGTTTTTAGTTTTATTTAGTTTTGTTTGCTGTATCATATGGTTGGACCTTAACATATTTGTTTTGGAGAGAGACACACTCCGTTTTCATTGCATAGAATGTTCCGATTTTCACTCTTATTGTTCTCGGGTGTTCTAGTTTTCTAGTACTATATTTAGCTCTTGGTTTATTCCAATTTTGTTCAGAGCTCGTTAGTATTCTTTATTTATGTATGATTAGCTCTCTGGTCCATACTGTTTTTCATCTCTTAGAGCTATTTCAAATAAGTTGTTTGGTGTTGGAGATGAGTAAAATGTTTCATGCTTATAGTAATGTAAAAGGAAGCTTGTCTAGACTGTGGCATAGACTTTGGCGTGTCATGTTGGATGTTATTCTTATTATATGCTTAGTGGTTATTGTTGTAGCATGACTTGTCTCAAATATCTGAGAGTTCTTAATGCGCCATTGAAAGAATCATGTGTTGTTTCCATCATACAAAAGCATAGTATTGTGGTATTCTCCCTTGATGTTGTTATTGGGTCGACTTGGCACATGCTTACACCATGTTATGACTACAAACCAGTCACCTAAAGCCTCTATGATAATTTAGTTTTTAACTTGTAATATCACTTTATGCTTTGATTAATAATGTTTTGTCGCTATGCATGATTATGGCCATTACTGTTCTCTTGGTTGGTCACTCCCAGTGTTTTGCTAGCCTTCATTACATACCGAGTATGAGCTCTACTCGTGCATCCAACCACCAAAAGCCAAAGTTTGTCAAATGTGTCCACCATACCTACCTATGTGTTGTATTTCACCGCCACTCCAAAGTAAATTGCTTGTGTGCTACCTTTAAACCTTTAAAATAACTACCTGTTTTGTGTTTCGTTTTAGCTCATGAGGAATTATTAAATGGTTTATTGTATTTTCATGACTTCACACCTTGACTAAGCATGAATAATGTGCTAAAGTCCCCTAATATTGCAAAAAGAGCGAGGCAACTGGGTGCCCATCCCAAACAAAATATAAAATAAACAAATAAATGCTCCGCAAATTATGTACTGGAGAGATCGTAAATAATGGTGTGCAATGGAGAACTACATGGTAGCCGCTCTTGAGGTCACTATATGAAAGGATGATAGATTGTTTGATGCCGTTCGTTGACATAGACATGCATACCTCTCGAAATACATTTTCATCACTCCTATTGCATTTCAAAATAAAAAGCTCTAGCACATGAGTGAGCCCTACTTCCCTCTGTGTAGGGTCTTTCTTTTACTTTTATGTTGAATCTTCATCTTCTTGCTTTATGCACCACTAAGAGAGCATAGTGATTATTCTGAGTATAATATGCATAGTCCCAAAATTTATTATTGATTGATTCATGAATATGATTATTGCATGTTCTCAAATTATTTTTATCTAGTCACCCTCTAAACTTTAAAGGTGTCCTTGTATTTAAGTTTTGCTTCTCCATGAAGGACAAGCTGAATACCACTTTTCTATGTTTTCTTTATGCCCATAAACAAACAAGTTGCTTTCAGCGCATTAATATTCATGATCTTTTGTTTGAGTTACTTCTCATGTTATAACATATAGTTGCTAAGCTCTATGGTTAGAATTATATTTATCATGCCTATGTTTAGAGTACTTTGATCTTAGCTCACAATGCTTTTACAATAACTTGATCAAGACTGTGTTGGCCTCATGTCATCTCAAAAATTATCTTTGTTATCACTTACCTACTCGAGGACGAGCAGGAGTTAAGCTTGGGGATGCTTGATACGTCGCAAACGTATCTATTATTTTTGATGCCCCATGCTTGTTTTACACCAATTCATATATGTTTTGTCTACACTTCGTTACACTTTTACATGATTTCCAGTGCTAACCTATTAACAAGATCGATGCCACGGTGCCGGTTCACTGTTTTCTGCTGTTTTTGTATTTCAGAAAAGTTGTAAAGGAAATATTCTCGGAATTGGACGAAACAAAAGCCGAATTCAATATTTTACCGAAACAAAGACGAAGTTCGAAGGGGGGGTCGAAGAACCGCAGCAGGGCGCCCAAACCACCCCTAGGCGCGGCCTGGACCTGGCCCGTGCCTAGGGTAGGTGTGGGGCCACCAGGCACCCCACCGACCTAAATCCTCCGCTTATATAAAGCATTCGACGAGAAAACCCTGAATATACAAGTTTCCGTCCATGAAAAGTTCCGTCGCCGCCGCCATCGTCTAGACGAGTTTCGGGAGTCAGTAGTTCCTGTTCCGGCACCCTACCGGGACGGGGATTGACCCCCGGAGTCATCTCCATCGACTCTATCGCCTCCAGTTCGACTCCATGATGGTTCGTGAGTAGTTCCCCCGGGACTACGGGTTCTCGGCTATAGCTAGTTGGTACTCTCTCCCATGTACTTCAATACAATAATCTCATGAGCTGCCTTACATGATTGAGATCCATATGATGTAATCGGTGTTTTGTTTGTTGGGATCCGATAAATTGTGATCAGATTGTTCTTCATATTATCATACTACTGTTATTTAAGATCTTGCATGCTCTTCGGTACTTGTAGTTACCTTGATCAAGTAGTTGCATGTATCTCCAAGAGGGAGTATTTGTGCTCGATAGTAGGTGATACGTCTCCAACGTACTGATAAGTCTCCGACGTATCGATAATTTCTTATGTTCCATGCCACATTATTGATGATATCTACATGTTTTATGCATACTTTATGTCATATTTATGCGTTTTCCGGAACTAACCTATTGACGAGATGCCGAAGGGCCAGTTGCTGTTTTCTGCTGTTTTTGGTTTCAGAAATCCTAGTAAGGAAATATTCTCGGAATCGGACGAAATCAACGCCCGGCATCTTAGGATTGCATGAAGCTTCCAGAACACCCGAGAGCCGCCAGAGGGGGGCCACAGGGGCCCACACATGGTGGCGGCGCGGCCCGAGGGGGTGCGCCGCCCCTAGTATCTGGTGGCCCCGGACCCCTTCGACGCCGCCTCTTCGCCTATAAGAAGCCCCTCGACCTAAATCTTCGATACGGAAAAGCCACGGTACGAGAAACCTTCCGAGCCGCCGCCATCGCGAAGCCAAGATCCGGGGGACAGGAGTCTCTGTTCCGGCACGCCGCCGGGACGAGGAAGTGCCCCCGGAAGGCTCCTCCATCGACACCACCGCCATCTTCATCAACGCTGCTGTCTCCCATGAGGAGGGAGTAGTTCTCCATCGAGGCTAAGGGCTGTACCGGTAGCTATGTGGTTCATCTCTCTCCTATGTACTTCAATACAATAATCTCATGAGCTGCCTTACATGATTGAGATTCATATGATGATGCTTGTAATCTAGATGTCATTATGCTAGTCAAGTGGGTTTTCCTTATGTGATCTCCGGAGACTCCTTGTCCCACGTGTGTAAAGGTGACAGTGTGTGCACCGTGTGGGTCTCTTAGGCTATATTTCACGAGAATACTTATTCACTGTTATGAATGGCATAGTGAAGTGCTTATTTATATCCCTTTATGATTGCAATGTGTTTTGTATCACAATTTATCCGTGTGCTACTCTAGTGATGTTATTAAAGTAGTTTATTCCTCTTGCACGGTGTAATGGTGACGAGTGTGTGCATCGTGTAGTACTTGGCGTAGGCTATGATTGTGATCTCTTGTAGATTATGAAGTTAACTATTGCTATGATGGTATTGATGTGATCTATGCCTCCTTTCGTAGCGTGAAGGTGACAGTGTGCATGCTATGTTAGTACTTGGTTTGGTTATGTTGATCTGTCATGCACTCTAAGGTTATTTAAACATGAACATCGAATATTGTGGAGCTTGTTAACTCCGGCATTGAGGGTTCGTGTAATCCTACACGGTTAGTGGTGTTCATCATCCAACAAGAGAGTGTAGAGTCTAGCATTTATCTATTTATTCTATTATGTGATCAATGTTGAGAGTGTCCACTAGTGAAAGTATGATCCCTAGGCCTTGTTCCTAAATATCGCTATCGCTGCTTGTTTCTTGTTTTACTTGCATCTCTACTGTCCGCAATATTACCACCATCAACCACACGCCGAGTCCTGGGCAAAGCACTTTTCTCGGTGCCGTTACTACTGCTTATATTTATTCATACCACCTGTATTTCACTATCTCTTCGCCGAACTAGTGCACCTATTAGGTGTGTTGGGGACACAAGAGACTTCTTGCTTTGTGGTTGCAGGGGTTGCATGAGAGGGATGTCTTTGACCTCTTCCTCCCCGAGTTCGATAAACCTTGGGTGATCCACTTAAGGGAAACTTGCTGCTGTTCTACAAACCTCTGCTCTTGGAGGCCCAACACTCGTCTACAAGAATAGAAGCACCCGTAGACATCAAGCACTTTTACGGCGCCGTTGCCGGGGAGGAAAGGTAAAAGGTACTCACACTCCGGATCTCGGCTACTAAGCACTTTTCCGGCACCGTTGTAAGTACTCAAAGCTATTTCCTTTAGATCTTGCAATTGCATCTTTTTGTTTCTTGTTTACACTAGTTTGGCATAATGGACAACAATGAGCTTCTTATTCTATTTCCTGATTTAAGACATGGATGGTTCGATGCGAAAATTAAAAAACCCATGGAACATATTAGTATGAACACTTTGAATACCATTGTTGCTAATGATATAGAAAGTTCTAAGCTTGGGGAAGCTGGTTTCGATGAGCATGATCTTTTTAGTCCCCCAAGCATTGAGGAGAAAATTTACTTTGATGATACTTTGCCTCCTATTTATGATGATTATAATGATAGTAGTCTTTTAGTACCGCCTGTTATGGAGGATAAATTTGATTATGATTACAATATGCCTCCTATATTTTATGATGAGAATAATAATGATGGCTACTTTGTTGAATTTGCTCCCACTATTACCAATAAAATTGACTATGCTTATGTGGAGGGTAATGATACTTTTATGCATGTGAATAAAGATGTTTTATGTGATACTTATATTGTTGAGTTTGCTCATGATGCTACTGGATATTATTATGAGAGAGGAAAATATGGTTGTAGAAATTTTCATGCTACTAAAACACCTCTATATATGCTGAAATTTTTGAAGTTACACTTGTTTTATCTTTCTATGCTTGTTGCATCATGCTTCATGAATTTGTTTATTTACAAGATTCCTTTTCATAGGAAGCATGTTAGGATTAAATGTGTTTTGAATTTGCCTCTTGATGCTCTCTTTTGCTTCAAATACTATCTCTTGCGAGTGCATCATTAAAACTGCTGAGCCCATCTTAATGGCTATAAAGAAAGAACTTCTTGGGAGATAACCCATGTGTTTATTTTACTACAGTAATTTTCTTTTTTATTTTGAGTCTTGGAAGTTGTTACTACTGTAGCAAACTCTCCTTATCTTAGTTTTGTGCATTGTTGTGCCAAGTAAAGTCTTTGATAGTAAGGTTCATACTAGATTTGGATTACTGCGCAGAAACAGATTTCTGTCTGTCACGAATTTGGGCAGTGTTCTCTGTAGGCAACTCAGAAAAATCTGCCAATCTACGTGAGTGATCCTCAGATATGTACGCAACTTTCATTCAATTTGAGCATTTTCATCTGAGCAAGTCTGGTGCCTCTTAGAAATTCATCTTTACGAACTGTTCTGTTTTGACAGATTCTGCCTTTTATTCCGCATTGCCTGTTTTGCTATGCTGGATGGATTTCTTTGTTCCATTACCTTCCAGTAGCTTTGAGCAATGTCCAGAAGTGTTAAGAATGATTGTGTCACCTCTGAACATGTGAATTTTTTATTATGCACTAACCCTCTAATGAGTTTGCTTTGAGTTTGGTGTGGAGGAAGTTTTCAAGGGTCAAGAGAGGAGGATGATATACTATGATCAAGAAGAGTGAAAGCTCTAAGCTTGGGGATGCCCGGTGGTTCACCCCTGCATATTTCAAGAAGACTCAAGCATCTAAGCTTGGGGATGCCCAAGGCATCCCCTTCTTCATCGACAACTTATCAGGTTTCTTCTCTTGAAACTATATTTTTATTCGGTCACATCTTATGTACTTTACTTGGAGCGTCTGTGTGCTTTTATTTTTGTTTTGTTATTTTCATTCTCTGAATAAATAAATGCTTGTGTGGGAGAGAGACACGCTCCGCTGTTGCATATGAACACATGTGTTCTTAGCTCATAATGTTCATGGCGAAGGTTGAAACCGCTTCGTTAATTGTTATATGGTTGGAAACAGAAAATGATGCATGTGGTAATTGGTATA
This sequence comes from Lolium rigidum, assembly GCF_022539505.1. Lineage (NCBI taxonomy): Eukaryota > Viridiplantae > Streptophyta > Magnoliopsida > Poales > Poaceae > Lolium > Lolium rigidum. Next base: position 250,783,918 of record NC_061508.1, on the reverse strand, counting down.
ATGTCTTGAATAATTTGATACTTGGCAATTATTGTGCTCATATAGATCATGTTTAAGCTCTTGCATCATGTACTTTGTACCCATTAATGAAGAACTACATAGAGCTTGTTAAAATTTGGTTTGCATGATTGGTCTCTAGAGTCTAGATATTTTCTGGTTAAGGTGTTTGAACAACAAGGAGACAATATAAAGTCTTATAATGCTTACAATATGTTCATATGTGAGTCTTGCTGCACCTTTTATACTTGAGTTTGCTTCAAACAACCTTGCTAGCCTAGCCTTGTATTGAGAGGAATTCTTCTCGTGCATCCAAATCCTTGAGCCAATAACCATGCCATTTGTGTCCACCATACCTACCTACTACATGGTATTTCTCTGCCATTCCAAAGTAAATTACTTCATGTGCTACCTTTAAACAATTCAAAACTTTATTACTTCTTATTTTGTGTCAATGTTTTATAGCTCATGAGGAAGTATGTGGTGTTTTATCTTTCAATCTTGTTGGGCAGCTTTCACCAATGGACTAGTGGCTTCATCCGCTTATCCAATAATTTTGCAAAAAGAGTCAGCGCGGGGTTCCCAGCCCCCAATTAATCAACCTTCATTAATAATTCTCTTCACATGTTTGCTCCGATTCATCAGTAAGCAACTTAATTTTGCAAATAGACACTCCTTCATGGTATGTGAATGTTGGAAGGCACCCGAGGATTCGGTTAGCCATGGCTTGTGCAAGCAAAAGGTTGGGAGGAGTGTCAACCATAAATAAAACTAAAATACATGTGTAAACAAAAGAGAAGAGGGATGATCTACCTTGCTGGTAGAGATAACGTCCTTCATGGGAGCCGCTCTTTGAAAGTCTGTTTGGCAAGGGGGTTAGAGTGCCCACTACCATTCGTTGACAACAACAAACACCTCTCAAAACTTTACTTTTATACTCTCTATATGATTTCAAAACTTAAAAGCTCTAGCACATGATTTAATCCCTGCTTCCCTCTGTGAAGAGCCTATCTTCTACTTTATTGTTGAGTCAGTTTACCCATTCTTTCTATCTCAGAAGCAAACACTTGTGTCAACTGTGTGCATTGATTCTTACATGTTTACCTATTGCACTTGTTATATTACTTTGTGTTGACAATTATCCATGAGATAAATATGTTGAAGTTGAAAGCAACCGCTGAAACTTATATCTTCCTTTGTGTTGCTTCAATGCCTTTACTTTGAATTTATTGCTTTATGAGTAACTATTATGCAAGTCTTATTGATGCTTGTCTTGAAAGTACTATTCATGAAAAGTCTTTGCTACATGATTCATTTGTTTACTCATTATCTTCATCATTGCTTCGAATCGCTGCATTCATCTCATATGCTTACAATAGTATGATCAAGGTTATGATGGCATGTCACTCCAGAAATAATCTTTGTTATCGTTTACCTGCTCGGGACGAGCAGAAACTAAGCTTGGGGATGCTGATATGTCTCCGACGTATCGATAATTTCTTATGTTCCATGCCACATTATTGATGATATCTACATGTTTTATGCATACTTTATGTCATATATGCGTTTTCCGGAACTAACCTATTGACGAGATGCCGAAGGGCCAGTTGCTGTTTTCTGCTGTTTTTGGTTTCAGAAATCCTAGTAAGGAAATACTCTCGGAATCGGACGAAATCAACGCCCAGCATCTTAGGATTGCATGAAGCTTCCAGAACACCCGAGAGCCGCCAGAGAGGGACCACAGGTGGCCCACACATGGTGGCGGCGTGGCCCAGGGGGGGGGCGCCGCCCTAGTGTCTGGTGGCCCCAGACCCCTTCTGACGCCGCCTCTTCGCCTATAAGAAGCCCCTCGACCTAAATCTTCGATACGGAAAAGCCACGGTACGAGAAACCTTCCAGAGCCGCCGCCATCGCGAAGCCAAGATGCGGGGGACAGGAGTCTCTGTTCCGGCACGCCGCCGGGACGGGGAAGTGCCCCCGGAAGGCTCCTCCATCGACACCACCGCCATCTTCATCAACGCTGCTGTCTCCCATGAGGAGGGAGTAGTTCTCCATCGAGGCTAAGGACTGTACCGGTAGCTATGTGGTTCATCTCTCTCCTATGTACTGATGACCCACAAGTATAGGGGATCGCAACAGTCTTCGCGGGAAGTAAAACCCAAATTTATTGATTCGACACAAGGGGAGGTAAAGAATACTTATAAGCCTTAACAACTGAGTTGTCAATTCAGTTGCACTGGAAAAGCACTAGCAACGGGGTTGATGTGAAAGTAGCGATGATATGAGAGAAATAGTACATGATAATACAGCGACGATAATAGTAATATGAGAGCAATGGCACCAGAAAATAGTTGATACTACTTCCAATGACATGTAGAACGAGTATATAATGATGAAAGATGGACCGGGGTTCCCAGCTATCTACACTAGTGGTAACTCTCCAATAACAAGTTTTGGGTGAACAAATTACAGTCGGACAATTGATAGGATTGAAATAGCATTAAGACAGAACATCAAGATCATTAATCATGTAGGCATGTTTTCCAATTATAGTCGTACGTGCTCGCAATGAGAAACTTGCACAACATCTTTTGTCCTACCAGCCGGTGGCAGCAGGGCCTCTAGGGAATCTCATTGGAAATTAAGGCACTCCTTTTAATAGAGCACGGAGCAAAGCATTAACACTCCGTGAAAACATGTGATCCTTATATCTAAGCCTTCCCCTCCGAGTTGTCCCAATTTACTGTCACTTTGGGGCCTTTGGTTCCGGACATAGACATGTGCATACAACTTGTAGATACAATCTAAGCAATAAGTATAGAGCTTAAATCTAAGATCATGCCACTCGGGCCCTAGTGACAAGCATTAAACACAACAAGATTGCAGCAACAATAACTTCATAAACTTTGTAGATAGACAATCATAACGTAACAATCCATCGGATCCCGACAAACACAACACCGATTACATCAGATGAATCTCAATCATGTAAGGCAGCTCATGAGATCATTGTATTGAAGTACATGGGGGAGAGAATACCAACTAGCTACGGCTAGAACCCGTAGTCCATGGGGGAACTACTCACGGAGCATGATGGAGGTGATGGCGTCGATGGAGATGGCTTCGGGGGCACTTCCCCGTCCCGGCAGGGTGCCGGAACGAGAGAGTTCTGTCCCCGAATTGGAGTTTCGCGACGGTGGCGGCGCCCCTGGAGTCTTTCTGGAGTTTCGTCAAGTGGTACGGTGTTTTTAGGTCGAAAGGGGTTTTATAGGCGAAGAGGCGGCGCAGGGGGGCACATGGGGGCTCCCCACCATAGGCCGGCGCGGGCCCAGGCCAGGCCGCGCCGCCTTATGGTGTGGTGGCCCTCTGGCCCCTCTCCGACTCTTCTTCGGTGTTCTGGAGCCTTCCGGGAAAAATAGGAGGTTTGGCGTTGATTTCGTCCAATTCGAGAATATTGCCCGAACAGCCTTTACGGAACCAAAAACGAGCAAACGAGAAGCGCACTGTGGCATCTTGTTAATAGGTTAGTTCCGGAAAACGCATAAAAACATTATAAAGTGCAAGCAAAACTTGTAAGTATTGTCATAAAACAAGCATGGAACAGCAGAAATTATGGATACGTTGGAGACGTATCAGCATCCCCAAGCTTAGTTCCTGCTCGTCCCGAGCAGGTAAACGATAAAAAGAATAATTTCTCTAGTGACATGCTACTTGCATAACCTTGATCATACTATTACAAAGCACATGAGATGAATGAAGTGACTCAAGGCAATAATCTATAGTTGCTAACAAATAGATAACATATAGCAAAACTTTTCATGAAGAGTACTTTCAAGACAAGCATCAAAAGTCTTGCATAAGAGTTAACTCATAAAGCAATAAATTCAAAGTAAAGGCATTGAAGCAACACAAAGGAAGATATAAGTTTCAGCGAGTTGCTTTCAACTTTCAACATGCATATCTCATGGATAATTGTCAACATAAAGTAATATGATGAATGCAAATATGCAAGTATGTAAGAATCAATGCACAGTTGACACAAGTGTTTGCTTCTAAGGTGGAAGGAAGTAGGTAAACTGACTCAGCATAAAGTAAAAGAAAGGCCCTTCGCAGAGGGAAGCATTGATTGCTATATTTGTGCTAGAGCTTTGGTTTTGAAAACATAAAGAGAGCATAAAAGTAAAGTTTTGAGAGGTGTTTGTTGTTGTCAACGAATGGTAGTGGGCACTCTAACCCCCTTGCCAAACAAACCTTCAAAGAGCGGCTCCCATTTTATTTTTATTTTTGTGTGGCACTCCTTCCAACCTTTCTTTCACAAACCATGGCTAACCGAATCCTCGGGTGCCTGCCAACAATCTCATACCATGAAGGAGTGCCTTTTTATTTTAGTTTTATTATGATGACACTCCTCCCCACCTTTGCTTTCTCAAGCCATGGCTAACCGAATCCTTCGGGTGCCGTCCAACAATCACATACCATGGAGGAGTGTCTATTTTTGTTAATTAATTTGGGACTGGGAATCCCATTGCCGGCTCTTTTTGCAAAATTATTGGATAAGCGGATGAAGCCACTAGTCCATTGGTGAAAGTTGCCCAACAAGATTGAAAGATAAACACCACATACTTCCTCATGAGCTATTAAACATTGACACAAATCAGAGGTGATAAATTTTGAATTGTTTAAAGGTAGCACTCAAGCAATTTACTTTGGAATGGCGAGAAAATACCACATAGCAGGTAGGTATGGTGGACACAAATGGCATAGGTTTTGGCTCAAGGTTTTGGATGCACGAGAAGCATTTCCTCTCGGTACAAGGCTTTGGCTAGCAAGGTTGTTTGAAGCAAACACAAGTATGAACCGATACAGACAAAACTTACATAAGAACATATTGCAAGCATTATAATACCCTACATTGTCTTCCTTGTTGCTCAAACACTTTTACCGGAAAATATCTAGACCTTAAGAGAGACCAATCATGCAAACCAATTTCAACAAGCTCTACAGTAGTTCTCCACTAATAGGCTTAGACTACATGAAAAAACTTAATCATGATCTACTTGAGAGCTCAAAACAATTGCCAAGTGTCAAATTATCCAAGACATGATGAGGCATTTTCTGTTTTCAACCAAATAACCAATAAGTATTGTAGCTTCCAACTTTTATCATTGAACATTAAAAGTAAAACGAAGAACAAGTGTTCATATGAAAAAGCGGAGCGTGTCTCTCTCCCAAACAAGGATTGCTAGGATCCGAATTTATTCAAACAAAACAAAAACAAAAGCACACAGACGCTCCAAGTAAAGCACATATGATGTGACCGAATAAAAATATAGTTTCAATAGAAGAAACCTGATAAGTTGATGAAGAAGGGGATGCCTTGGGCATCTCCAAGCTTAGACGCTCGAGTCTTCTTGAAATATTCAGGGATGAACCACGGGGGCATCCCCAAGCTTAGACTTTTCACTCTTCTCGATCATATATCATCCTCCTCTCTTGACCCTTGAAAACTTCCTTCACACCAAACTTCTCATAAACTTCATTAGAGGGGTTAGTACTCAAAAAATTGAATCCACCTTGGTCCTGTAGTGACACATTGCAATAACTCAATAAAACATTAGCTACAGCCCTCTACGTCTAGAAAACCTCGCTTAAAGTCCACAACAGACAATGCAAAAAACAGAGACAGAATCTGCCAAAACAGAACAGCCAGTAAAGACGAATTTTAAATAAATACTTCCGTTGCTCAAATCAGAAAACTCAAAACTAATGAAAGTTGCGTACATATCTGAGGCACACGCACGTAAATTGGCATATTTTTCTGTGTTACCTACAAATAAAACAGCCCAGATTCGTGACAGATAGAAATCTGTTTCTGCGCAGAAATCCAAATCTAGTATCAACCTTCGATTAGAGGTTTCACTTGGCACAACAATACACAAAACTAAGATAAGGAGAGGTTGCTACAGTAGTAAACAACATCCAAGACACAAATATAAAACAAAGTACTGTAGCAAAATAACACATGGGTTATCTCCCAAGAAGTTCTTTCTTTATAGCCATTAAGATGGGCTCGGCGGATTTCGATGATGCACTCGCAAGAAACAGATATTTGAAGCAAAAGAGAGCATCAAGAGGCAAATCCAAAACAAGTTTAAGCCTAACATGCTTCCTATGCATAGGAATCTTGTACACAAATAAATTCATGAAGAACAAAGTGACAAGCATAAGAAGATAAAACAAGTGTAGCTTCAAAATTTTAAGCATATAGAGAGGTGTATTAGTACCATGAAAATTTCTACTACCATATTTTCTTCTCTCATAATAATTTTCAGTAGCTTCATGAACAAACTCAACAATATAACTATCACATGCAGCATACTTTTCATGATCCACAAACATATAATTTTTTATCAATCTCAAGAATAGTGGAATTAAAACTTTCAAACTTACTTTTATTAATAATATAACAAGGTAGTTGATCAATCTCAATAGATATGGGACTCATAGAATAAGTCAAGAACTCTCCAATCCCATTTTCATTAGTAGTACAATTAATATTATCAAGTAACATAGGACCATCATCTAGAGCTTTATCATAAACATTTGCCAAGCAAAATTCTTTAGTACCATGCATTTCGACATCGAGGCACAAACAAAGCATTATCATAAGATTTATCAAAGTAGCATGGATTATCATAAATAACAGTAGCATAATTATTTTCACAAGTTTTACTCATAGGCAATACTTCAAGAGAATCCACGGGAACATAACATTCAACCTCTTCAGGTAAGCATGGAGGACAATCAAATAGTGTAAGAGATAAAGAGTTACTCTCATTAGAAGGTTGGCATGGGTAGCTAATCTATTCTTCCTCCTTTTGTTCATCACTCTCCTCTTCTTTTTCATCCAATGAGCTTTCAAGTTCATCAATTTCCTCCTCTTTTTCATCCAATGCGCTTTCAGGTTCATTAATTTCTTCTTCCACCGGTTCCTGCAAATTGTGAGTGCATTCTTGTGCATTAATGAGTCTCTCTTTATAATCAATGATATAAGGATTACCACTGTAGCATTCTATGCAAGAATTAAGGATAGTAGAGACATAATCTTTAAGGTCCTTACAAATAGCACAAGTTTCATAATTCTCAACCATGAAGGATTCTATCTCGGAGGCTCCCATAAATAAGACAAATTGTTCTACCTCTTCGAACCCATAATGAATATAGCAATTCCGATTATAGTTCGTAATTAAAAATTCCTCACTAAAGCCACATTGAAATTTAAGATGTTTAGTATCCTGTTGAGAGCAACAGTTTATATCATGGCGTCTAAGCAAGATTCTAGCCATTGTATTCAATTTTTCTATCATAGCACTCATTATTTTACCAGTTCTTGATTCTCTATAATTATTATAGCATTATATAAGATCCAAGTAGGTTGTAGGTTCTCCCATAACAACAGTTTTTAATTTTTTGAATTTTCAAATTTTTATGGATTTTTGGGTATATGAGAAAAGTAAAACAAGACAAAAAGAAACTAGACAAAAATAAACTAAGCAAAATAATACTAGGCAGAAATAAACTAAGCACAAATAAACTAAACAAAAGTAAACTAAGCAAGACAAAATAAAATAAAACAGAGAGAGAGGTAGAGTGTACTCCCCAGGTGAACTTATGAGTAGAGCTATGCCTCCCCGGCAACGGCGCCAGAAAAAGAGCTTGATGACCCACAAGTATAGGGGATCGCAACGGTCTTCGCGGGAAGTAAAACCCAAATTTATTGATTCGACACAAGGGGAGGTAAAGAATACTTATAAGCCTTAACAACTGAGTTGTCAATTCAGCTGCACCTGGAAAAGCACTAGCAACAGGGTTGATGTGAAAGTAGCAGTGATATGAGAGCAATAGTAACAGTAACACACCAGCAGCAATAGTAATATGAGAGCAATGGCACCAGAAAATAGTTGATACTACTTCCAATGACATGTAGAACGAGTATATAATGATGAAAGATGGACCGGGGTTCCCAACTATCTACACTAGTGGTAACTCTCCAATAACAAGTGTTGGGTGAACAAATTACAGTCGGGCAATTGATAGGATTGAAATAGCATTAAGACAGAACATCAAGATCATTAATCATGTAGGCATGTTTTCCAATTATAGTCGTACGTGCTCGCAATGAGAAACTTGCACTACATCTTTTGTCCTACCGGCCGGTGGCGGCAGGGCCTCTAGGGAATCTCCTGGAAATTAAGACACTCCTTTTAATAGAGCACGGAGCAAAGCATTAACACTCCGTGAAAACATGTGATCCTCATATCTAAGCCTTCCCCTCCGAGTTGTCCCAATTTACGTCACTTTGGGGCCTTTGGTTCCGGACATAGACATGTGCATACAACTTGTAGATACAATCTAAGCAATAAGTATAGAGCTTAAATCTAAGATCATGCCACTCGGGCCCTAGTGACAAGCATTAAACACAACAAGATTGCAGCAACAATAACTTCATAAACTTTGTAGATAGACAATCATAACGTAACAATCCATCGGATCCCGACAAACACAACACTAATTACATCAGATGAATCTCAATCATGTAAGGCAGCTCATGAGATCATTGTATTGAAGTACATGGGGGAGAGAATACCAACTAGCTACAGCTAGAACCCGTAGTCCATGGGGGAACTACTCACGGAGCATGATGGAGGCGATGGCGTCGATGGAGATGGCTTCGGGGGCACTTCCCCGTCCGGCGAGGTGCCGGAACGGAGAGTTATGTCCCCCGAATTGGAGTTTCGCGATGGTGGCGGCGCCCACAGAGTCTTTACGGAGTTTCGTCAAGTGGTACGATGTTTTTAGGTCGAAAGGGGTTTTATAGGCGAAGAGGCGACGCATGGGGGCACACGGGGCTCCCCACCATAGGCCGGCGCGGGCCCAGGCCAGGCCGCGCCGCCTTATGGTGTGGTGGCCCTCCGGCCCCTCTCAGACTCTTCTTCGGTGTTCTGGAGCCTTCGGGAAAAATAGGAGGTTTGGCGTTGATTTCGTCCAATTCCGAGAATATTGCCCGAACAGCCTTTCCGGAACCAAAAACGGCAGAAAACGAGAGCTGGCACTGTGGCATCTTCTTAATAGGTTAGTTCCGGAAAACGCATAAAAACATTATAAAGTGCAAGCAAAACATGTAAGTATTGTCATAAAACAAGCATGGAACGACAGAAATTATGGATACGTTGGAGACGTATCATGTACTTCAATACAATAATCTCATGAGCTGCCTTACATGATTGAGATTCATATGATGATGCTTGTATTCTAGATGTCATTATGCTAGTCAAGTGGGTTTTACTTATGTGATCTCCGGAGACTCCTTGTCCCACGTGTGTAAAGGTGACAGTGTGTGCACCGTGTGGGTCTCTTAGGCTATATTTCACAAATACTTATTCACTCGTTATGAATGGCATAGTGTAGTGCTTATTTATATCCCTTTATGATTGCAATGTGTTTTGTATCACAATTTATCCGTGTGCTACTCTAGTGATGTTATTAAAGTAGTTTATTCCTCCTGCACGGTGTAATGGTGACAGTGTGTGCATCGTGTAGTACTTGGCGTAGACTATGATTGTGATCTCTTGTAGATTATGAAGTTAACTATTGCTATGATGGTATTGATGTGAGCTATGCCTCCTTTCGTAGCGTGAAGGTGACAGTGTGCATGCTATGTTAGTACTTGGTTTGGTTATGTTGATCTGTCATGCACTCTAAGGTTATTTAAACATGAACATCGAATATTGTGGAGCTTGTTAACTCCGGCATTGAGGGTTCGGGTAATCCTACACAGTTAGTGGTGTTCATCATCCAACAAGAGAGTGTAGAGTCTAGCATTTATCTATTTATTCTGTTATGTGATCAATGTTGAGAGTGTCCACTAGTGAAAGTATGATCCCTAGGCCTTGTTCCTAAATACTGCTATCGCTGCTTGTTTACTGTTTTACTGCATCTCTACTGTCCGCAATATTACCACCATCAACCACACGCCAGTCCTGGGCAAAGCACTTTTCTGGTGCTGTTGCTACTGCTTATATTTATTCATACCACCTGTATTTCACTATCTCTTCGCCGAACTAGTGCACCTATTAGGTGTGTTGGGGACACAAGAGACTTCTTGCTTTGTGGTTGCAGGGTTGCATGAGAGGGATATCTTTGACCTCTTCCTCCCCGAGTTCGATAAACCTTGGGTGATCCACTTAAGGGAAACTTGCTGCTGTTCTACAAACCTCTCGCTCTTGGAGGCCCAACACTGTCTACAAGAATAGAAGCACCCGTAGACATCAAGCACTTTTCTGGCGCCGTTGCCGGGGAGGAAAGGTAAAAGGTACTCACACTCCGGATCTCGGCTACTAAGCACTTTTCCGGCACCGTTGTAAGTACTCAAAGCTATTTCCTTTAGATCCTGCAATTGCATCTTTTTGTTTCTTGTTTACACTAGTTTGGCATAATGGACAACAATGAGCTTCTTATTCTATTTCCTGATTTAAGACATGGATGGTTCGATGCGAAAATTAAAAAACCCATGGAACATATTAGTATGAACACTTTGAATACCATTGTTGCTAATGATATAGAAAGTTCTAAGTCATTGGAAGTAGTATCGACTAAAACATAGATACCAATTGACGAAACTCCAGAAAGACTCCGGGGGCGCCGCCACCATCGCGAAACTCCAATTTGGGGGACAGAAGTCTCTGTTCCGGCACCCTGCCGGGACGGGGAAGTGCCCCCGGAAGCCATCTCCATCAACGCGATCGCCTCCATCATGCTCCGTGAGTAGTTCCCCCATGGACTACGGGTTCTAGCTGTAGCTAGTTGGTATTCTCTCCCCCATGTACTTCAATACAATGATCTCATGAGCTGCCTTACATGATTGAGATTCATCTGATGTAATCGGTGTTGTGTTTGTTGGGATCCGATGGATTGTTACGTTATGATTAGTCTATCTATAACGTTTGTGAAGTTATTGTTGCTACAATCTTGTTGTGTTTAATGCTTGTCACTAGGGCCCGAGTGGCATGATCTTAGATTTAAGCTCTATACTTATTGCTTAGATTGTATCTACAAGTTGTTTGCACATGTCTATGTCCGGAACCCGAGGCCCCGAGTGACGAAGCAATCGGGATAACTGGAGGGGAAGGCGTAGGTATGAGGATCACATGTTTTCACCAAGTGTTAATGCTTTGCTCCGGTGCTCTATTAAAAGGAGTACCTTAATTGCCAGTAGATTTCCTTGAGGCCCGGCTGCCACCGGCTGGTTGGACAAAAGATGTTGTACAAGTTTCTCATTGCGAACACGTATGACTATATATGGAAAATATGCCTACATGATTAATAATCTTGATGTTCTGTCTTAATGCTATTTTAATCCTATCAATTGCCCAACTGTAATTTGTTCACCCAACACTTGTTATTGGAGAGTTACCACTAGTGTAGATAGCTGGAAACCCCGGTCCATCTCTCATCATCATATACTCGTTCTACATGTCATTGGAAGTAGTATCAACTATTTTCTGATGCCATTGCCTCTGTGTTACTATTACTGCTGATGCGTTACTGTTATTACTGCTCTCATATCACTGCTGCTTTCACATCACCCCTGTTACTAGTGCTTTTCCAGGTGTAGCTGAATTGACAACTCAGTTGTTAAGGCTTATAAGTATTCTTTACCTCCCCTTGTGTCGAATCAATAAATTTGAGTTTTACTTCCCTCGAAGACTGTTGCGATCCCCTATACTTGTGGGTTATCAGTAGGTTCATGCCTCTAGTTTTCTGGGAGAGTGACTTTTAACTTCTAAGATTGTAGATGTGCTCTTTCTACTAGGGAGAAAACAACAATGTTTTATCCGAGGGTAATTCTATTGTTTACTTTACACACATTGCTTAATGCGATAGTCTGTTGCTTGCAACTTAATACTGGAAGGGGTTCGGATGATAACCTGAAGGTGGATTATTAGTCATAGACGCAGTTGGATTACGGTCTATGTATTATGCTGTAATGCCCAATTAAATACTACAATAACTGACAAGGGATAAACTTGTCAATGCTTACGGATTGTAGACTTAGGGTTTCGTAGAAAGTAGAGGGCAAGTAGATCTCGAAGGTTCAGCCAAAAAGGTGCTCGCGCTGGTCGCACACCCGATGAAATATGAGGAAGAAAAAACAAGACAAGGACAAGACAATATAGAAGTACAGACGAAGAATTTTCATCATACATCTTCGAGTTACACATAACTCATCATGTACTCCATCGGGAGGTAAAGATATTGTCATCTGACAACTCGAAGAAATTCATAATTCCAGCAGCCGATAAAGGCATTCGACAATATATTCTCAGAGCGCGTCCGCCGCGGTAAAAACTCTGAATGCCGTAACATTTTACAAAGGTAAGCCCCCAGGATCTGTCATGCGTGGCGTGGTATCGTACCCGAATGCGCTCTACCACTTCATCTGTATCAACAGATGCGAAGAAAAATCCTAGCGGATGCGTTAGGTACTCGATAAAACATAACTGGGATTCGATTCACGATAAGTCCTTACGCGGCGCGTGTTGAATTACACCAGTATCCCGAGTTCACGTCCAGAGACTTGAGCTTGAAGTAGGTTTATGTGGGTTTGCCACAAGAGCAGCTAACTGGTACCTGATCTGTCAGATGAACCAGCCCCATCTACCAATATCCATGCACAAAATTAATGTTAATAAAAAATGTTCGGCTCGTTGATAAATAAAGATACGACTCAATTCTACGATGAAGATTTTGCTTGATTCTACGATTCAAACAAAATCTTGGGGGCTACTGACATAGGAATCCCGAATGGGTCTGCCGAATAAGGTACCCGAGGTTACATGGAGGCCCACGACTCGAAGCTTTCAAGGCCCAGAAGCCCGGCAAACATCAATAAGGAATGTAGAGTTATATTTGGAATCACGAATCATGTAATCATACGGGAAAGACCCGGATAGTTTCCCACAACTTGTAACTTGTACGACATGAAATACCTTTGTTTTCCTCCTATATAAAGGGGAGCCGAGGGAAGAGGAAAGAATCGAATCTATTGTCAACATACACCCTAGTTTTCTTAGTCGAGCACCTTTTCGGCTGAACCTTCAAGATCTACTTGCCCTCTACTTTCTACGAAACCCTAAGTCTATAATCTGTAGGCATTGACAAGTTGATCCCTTGTCAATAACCTTTATCTTATCATATCATGCATTGTCATTCCCTCACAATTATCAATTGCCTAACTGTAATTTGTTCACCCAACACATGTTATTTGGAGAGTTACCACTAGTGTAGATAGCTGGGAACCCCGGTCCTTCTGTCATCATCATTGCTCTACAGTCAACTAAGCATTGGAATATTTTCTGGTGCCATCTCCTCTGTGCTACTGCTGTTGTGTTACTATTGCCATTGATCTCATATTACTGTTGCTTTCACATCACCCCTGTTACTAGTGCATTTCCAGGTGCAGCTAAATTGATAACTCTGCTGTTAAGGCTTATAAGTATTATTTACCTCACCTTGTGTCGAATCAATAAATTTGGGTTTTACTTCCCTCGAAGACTGTTGTGATCCCCTATACTTGTGGGTCATCACTCGTCCACGTGTAGGTAAGTGATAACAAAATAATTTTTGAGGTGGCATGAAGCCAACACAATCTTGATCAAGTTATTGTAAAGCATTGTGAGCTGGGATCAAAGTACTCTAAACATAGGCATGATAGACATAATTCTAACAATAGAACTTAGCAAATATGTTATCACATGAGAAGTAGCTCAAACTAAGGATCATGAATAATTGTGCATTGAAATCAACTGTTTGTTTATGAGCATAGAGAAAACATAGCAAAGTGGTACTCAACATGTCCTCTATAAATGCTAGGACACCTTTAAAGTTCAAAGGGTGACTAGATACAAGTAATTTAAGAACTAACAATAGCATAATCATGAATCAATCAATAATAATTTTGGGACTATGCACATTGTACTAAGAATGACAACTATGCTCTCTTAATTGGTGCATAAAGTAGAAGATGAAGACTCAACATAAAAGTTAAAAAAGAATCTTTGCAGAGTAAGCAAGATTAACAAGTTTTATAAACCTTCCAAAAAGTATGGTATTCATTAGCTTTGAGCTCTCATTTCCCCTATCATAAGCATCTTGAATGGTTAAATTTAATGTGAGGGCAAATATGAGTTATATGCTTGACAAATCACAAGTTGAAAATCTCGTGCCCCTTGAATACGAGTACCTAAACCTCATGCTACTCAACTTAGGTCCTAAATAAGTTCTTTTCATTGTAAGTATACATGTATCATCGAGAACGCCAACGGGTACCTCTTGCCCCATGATATGGAAGTACTCTTGTAGGAGCAATCCCATGCCAAAATGACAAGACAAACATACAATGAAGATCTCATCAATCCTTTTTATTTACTATGGGCATAGTTTTTTTTATTGAAGATGCTTCATAGAATGCTCACTATGGTTCGCTGCAAATTTCCACCATGAATGATGCATGGCTTAAATTGACGGCCCAGGCGTTTCTCTAACACATATACAAACTCCATGGAATTAAAAGTTTCCATTTTATTTTTCACTGCTAGGCATCCATAAACAAAATAACACGACATCAACTAAATAGAAATAAGTGCAATGTTGAAAGTGTTCCCCATGAAAGCATGGTTGTGCTAACTCCCAACTCACAATTTGCAAGCATATAAACTTCATAAGATAGTCACAATGATCAATTTTATTAAGTGCAAGAAAGTAAACGTGCCATCAAGTTCGTGAGATTTTTAGTGACTAATTTTCTCATGCCAAAATTTGGAAGATAAATAAAAGCATGATGAATATACTTGGAATATCAATAATGCTAATAGGCAGATATGGTGAACACAATTGGCAAACTTTGATTTTTAGTGGTTGGATGCACGAGTAGAGCTCATACTCAGTACAAGCGAAGGCTAGCAAAAAACTGGGAGCGACCAACTAAGAGAGCAGTAATGGACATAATCATGCATAGCGACAAAACATTATAAATCAAAGCCTAAAGTGATATTACAAGTCAAAAACTAAATGATCATATAGGCTTTAGTTGACTGCTTGTAGTCATAACATGACGTAAACATGTTCCAAGTGAACCCAATAAAGCATCAAAGGAGAATACCGGAATATGCTGATTTGTATGATGGAAACAACACATGATTCTTTCAATAGCACATTATGCACTCTCATATATTTGAGACAAGTCATGCTACAACAATAAATACTAAGCATATAACAAGAAGGGATTTCTAGTTTCGTGCCCCTGGTTCGTTAGTTGTACTCAGTTTTCCCCAGCCCCTTAGTTTTTCCTCAGTTTCCCCCTCCCTCTAGTTTGAAACCCGTCGCAGACGCTCAGACGGGAGGGTTGCCGTCTGGTCAGAGGCCTTCACCGTTACCGGTGACGGCTAGGGAGCTGCGTTGGTGTTGAATTGACCGTTTCTTTCGAACTGTGTTGATCTGTTGACCGGAGCTCACCCAAAGCTTTCCACTCCGCCCGAGAGCCGGAGGAGCTCACACACCGCCCCTCCGCCGCCACGCCGTCCTCGCCCTCCTACCTTATGGCGTCGTCCGCCGCCGAGCCGCCCCCGCCCCCACCACCACCCCGGGAGGCGGAGAGGGCTCCGCCTCCACCGAGATCTAGATCTACCCCTTTCGTGGAGTTTGTATGTCCATCTGGTGTGCCAACTGTTCGCATCAGCCGCGGAGAAGATTGGGAATCGGAGGGATCTAACGCATGGATTCCATCTGGGTAAGCATCGTCTGCCTATGTGAATTAACAGTAGGCAGTTTTTGAGCGCCAATCGTTGTTGCTCAACTAACTGCGTTGCTTTTCGAATAGGATTGATCCAGCGGCGGCTTTTCGGCTGGTGGTTAGGCTGGATTCTAGCTTTACGCGTGATTCTAAATGCTATAAGAATGGGTTTTACTTCGCTGCGGTGGTTGCAACCACCATCTCGTTGAGGAATTTGAAAGCTAACATCTACGCTCAGTACAGCTGGAGCCCTCACGACGCAGTTCATTTCGAATATTTGCACAACAAGGAGGGAAGATTTGTTCCACTAATTTCCGACGACGATCTGGGAATTCTTTTTGCTTTGAATGCTTCTTGCCGGTTCGGTAAAATTGGTATCCATGTGGACAGGGGCCGGGCATCATCTCTCTCTGGTGCTGGGGCATCATCGGGTGGTCGGGCATCATGTCTCTCTACTGCTGCTGCCTCTTCTAACAGTGTGCGCCGCGGCGCTCCTTGTAGGTCCACAGCAGCACCATCTATCCCCAGTGCTAGTGGTAGCCAGATCGTTCGTACGGTCGATGTGGAGGACGATGCAGACCTTGAGGATCAGTCTCCTCAAGATGACGAGGATGAGTTGATGTTTCCTGAATTGGTAGATCGATGCAGTAAGCAGGCAATGGAGGATCAATACATGGAAGATATTGCTTTTGGTGCCAGATTTGATGACACTGATGATGAAGAGAAGAATGAGAATGATGACAGCCTCGTTTTAGCCGATTACGAAGGTGAAGACTTGCCAACAATTGAGTGGAACAGGGAGGATCCCCGGCTTGCGAAGGCACCGTGTTTCAAACGATGATGGACTGCCGTAATGCAATTACTACATATCACATTCTCACTAAGAATAATTTTGAGGTTGTTAAAAGTGAGCCGGGTAGGTTCACAATTAAATGCCCATACCTAAGGTGTAGGTTTAGGCTGCATGCATCCACGGTGCGCGTGAGCGACTTGGTTCGGGTACTACGCCAACCGAGTTGTGTATTTAGATCACGGTGTAAAATTTGTTATCTATTACTGACATCCCTTATCATTATGTTTCAGATAAAGAAGAATAACGAGATCCATAGGTGTCCACCTCTAGGGGAGAGCCGAGCTGAAAACAAAGCTAGCGAAGACTAGGTGGTTGGAAGATATAATCCTAGATTGGCTGAGAGAAGATCCTTCACTTGGTCCAACGGCACTCGTAAAAAGGTGGTTGAGAAGTATAAAATGAAAGTACCTTACATGAGGATGTTCTATGCAAAGGAAATGGCTCTTGACAAGATCAATGGTCCATGGAATGAAAGCTTTCGGTTGCTTTACACTTTCAAAGCTGAAGTGGAGATGGCTAGTCCGAGTCTGTGTTGTAGCGATAGACAAGCATACAGTTCCCTACAAATTGAAAAGCGGGAAGGTAATGCACAAGGAATGTTTCGAAGGGCTTTTGTTTGTTTCAAAGCTTGTTGGAAAGGCTTTTTGGACGGTTGCGAGGCCTTATTTGGCCGTGGATGCATCAGCTCTTCATGGCGGGTTTAAAGGACAGCTAGTTTACGCTACTTGCAGTTGATGGACATAATTGGATGTTCCCTGTTGCTTATGGGGTTTTGGAGGTTGAGTCACGGGAAAGTTGGACTTGGTTTCTGCAGAATTTGCGCGACCTTATAGGTCATCCACCGGGACTTGTTATCCACACGAGACGCTTGCAAAGGTTTGGAGGCTGCGGTAGAAGCAGTATTCCACGGAGTGGAGCATAGGGAATGTATGCGACACTTGGTACAGAATTTTACAAAGAAATTCAAGGGTAAAGTTTTTATCGACAACCTATGGCCAGCTTCATACACATGCAGCTCTAGGAAGCATTTGTTTCATTTGGATGTGTTGTATAAACAAAAACCTGGGGTGAAGGAGTACTTGGATGAACATCATGGTAGGGTGTGGTCAAGAAGCCAATTCAATGAAATTTGCAAGGTAGACTATGTAACAAGTAACCTTGCGGAGAGTTTCAATTCAAAGGTCAAGTCATTGAAAGGGCTTATGCTTTGTGGCAAATATTTGATAAGATTAGGCGGATGATCATGATAAAGATCGATCTGCGTCAAAGAATTGCATCCACAAATTATGTTGGCCATCTCATGCTCCCATCTTTGATTAAGTCTTTGCATGAGAGGGCAAAACAATTGAGGATGCAATGCGTCAGAAAAGGAATGGAGGTTGAGGTAACCTACAGCGACAGTAAAAACATGCAGTGGAGGTATCCAGTGAGTTTGGTTGATAGGACATGCCATTGCAGGGGATGGCAGATCCGTGGGATACCCTGCATACACGCATTGTTTTTCATGAGTGTTATAGGGGGTGAAGATGGTGAAGTTGATCGGTATGTGTCGGAGTATTTCTCGTTGCCAAATTTAGGGCTGCATATGCTATGAATGTTCCTACCTTGTTGGGAAAAGACCAATGGATGAAAGTCGATCCAGGCTTCAAAGCTGTACTCTCCGAGTATTGACTAGACCGGCAGGTAGGCCGAGGAAGAATAGGATCGAGCTAGTGCGAGAGGGTGGTGCACCGATTCGAAAACGTAAGTGCAAACGTTGTGGAATCCCTGGACACATTGCTAGGCTTTGTAAAAATGCAGTTGACCCAGCTTTTGGAATGGAAGATCAGGCGGGAGCAGAAAATGCAGAGGAGAATGAAGCAGCAATTCAACTTGAGATTGAAGCAGCAGTTCAACATGAGGTGATTGAAGCAGCAAATGCAGAGGAGATTAAAGCAGCAATTGAACATGAGGAGATTTAACGATGGATCGAGAGCGGAGGGAACAGATGGATGTAGAATTGCTTCAACCGATGAGTCTAGAGGAGAGGGAACAGTATAGTCGAGAATGCCTCGAAAGTACTAAGGCCATGATAGACGCTAACTTCGAAGAGTACATGGCAGAAGAAAAAGCACAAGCTTTGGAGAAGAAGAAGAACAAGAAAGAGGGCAAAAAGAAGGTAGACACCGGTAATATCCCTGGTAGGGTTACCCGGAGTAAGGTGGTGGCCCGGCGAGTCACACCAGGAGCAAGAGAAAGATTTTATTCTGAACAACTAATTTGAATTTGTATGAACAATTTGTATTGGGGTTCCCTTTGTATTGGCGATCCCTTTGTGTTGAACAATTTTTATTGGGGTTCCCTTTGTATTGAGGATGCCTTTGTGTTGAACAATTTGAATTTGTATGAACAATTTGTATTGGGGATGCCTTTGTGTTCAACAATTTGATATTGTATGAACAATTTGTATGCCACATTTAAGCCACATTTATCATTTTCTCTAGGGTTTAGGGTTTTAGGGTTTTAGGGTTTAGGGTTTTAGGGTTCAATTCAAAATAATTCAAAACATGGTGGAACCTTCCCATGGAGCCTTGTTATGTTACCTACAACCTAGAGAAATAATAATGGAAAAGGAAATATAGAGATATGAAGTTTTTATGCCAAAAGCTTCAAAACCACTTCCTAGTCCATGACCTACTAGATATGAAGATGCAAGGCTTTCTACTCAATACACCCCCCAAATACCCACTATGCTTACAAACTTTGTCCAAATGAGTCCAAATTCGTCACACTTGTGTATCTTTGAGTTGCAAACAATATCTAGTCGGCCAAAATGTAATATATTGTTCAAATAACACAATTTTACAATTTTTATGCCAAAAGCTTCAATTTCCCTTAGTCCCTTTATTATTTGGGTGCCCCTGTTTTACTTAGTGTTACTCAGTTTTCCCCCTCCGGGCCCACTTGTTTTACTCAGTCCTACTCAGTTTTGCCCTTCCGATAAACATTTCCTCACTTTCCCCCTCTTAGTTCTACTCAGTTTTCCTAACTTGTACTCGCTGACTGATCTCTGATTGGTCGAGATGTATGTCACACGGATCTTGGTTGGTTGAAAGCTCAACAAACGCTTGCACCGTTCGATCATTTATGATCGGACGGCCTGTATCTCTCTCTCTACCACGATGGACGCATACGGAGACAAGAGCAGAGCACATACCAACCAACCCTAGCAGTCGCATATTCCAGTCGCATCTTCCTCTCTCGTATTTCCTCTCTTACTCCGGCGGTCGCGGCGGCGCGGATCTAACCGTGCGTGCGGCGGAGTGCGGCGGCGCGGATCTAACCGTGCGTGCGGCGGCGTGCGGCGGCGCGGATCTAACCGTGCGTGCGGTGGCGTGCGGCGGCGCGGATCTAACCGTGCGTGCGGCGGCGCGGATCTAACCGTGTGTGCGCCGTGGATCTAAGAGTGCCGGTGAGGATCTAACCGTCAGAAATAGTTGAAATGTCTCTCTCTGTCTCACTTTCGATTCTATTCTCAGATCTGTTGAATGATGAAGAACACCAAGACGGCGGCCGTGCCGACAGTGGCCATCGATGCCACGAACATTGAAGCCATCGCCTACAACATCGCTTCGACGGCGCGGACCCAGCCTTCAATGTCGGAGCCTGTTGATGTCTCACTTCCGGTGCCGAGAGTGCGAATCGATGCCAAGACGATTGAAGCCATCGTCTACAACCGCGCTGCAAAGCTACCGATCCAGCCCTCTGCAGATCCGTCGCTGATGAAGTACACCAAGACAGCTGCGGTTCCGACAATGGTCATCGATGCCACGAACATTGAAGCCATCGCCGATAACTTCGCTTCAACGGCGGATGGCGCAGATGACCACCCCTCAGCCGCCCGTCGTCCCGACCTTTCTTGCCCATCGCTGCGCGGCCGTGTTCGACGCCGCAAATTGGGATAAATTATGATAAATTTGTATTTTTCAATTTCCAATTGGGATAAAATTGTTCGAACTACTACCTCCGTCTCAAAAAAAGTTTCTCAATGTTCATGCATGCTAAAATTACCGTGCGCATTACTTAGCACAAGTAGGAAATTGTACACCAAAATACAGTGCTTAGAGCCACAACAAAATACAGTGGTTAGAGCCATCTACTGAATAACAGTTCTATACTAAATCGTCTACCAGAACCACATAACTGCTAGGACAGGGATGACACCTAATAAAACTGCACGAGATGAATCTAGTTTTCTCCTCTCCCATCACTTTAAGTTCATGTTCTAGATTTTCTACCACTTGATCAAATACGGCAAGATCTGTCTCAACTCTCAACTTCTCCTTGCGAATAAGCTCTGAATTCTTCTTTTCTTCCTCCACAATACGCTTCAGCTCGAATATCATCAGGTTTTTACGGGCCAATTCATCACCTAAATTGGCCACCTTCTCCTCCAAATCCATCCTCCGGCTACACCACCGGGTTGATTCATCTTGGTATGCAATGTACCATGGATCATCGGCTTGCCTGGCTAAGCTCGTAACAATAATGGAAAAAAGAACAACTGAAATCACTCCAACAGGCCATGGCGGAACTTCAAATTCAACGGTAGTACAGAGAGCTGAAGCTAGATACCTGCACTTCCGACGAGGTAGGAGAAGTAGAACGTGGCCACGACATGATCGAATCGCCACCCTCGCCGGTGTACCCGCTACGACCAGACATTGAGGACTATTTCGTACCTGCAAACTCCAATTACGGGAACCGAATCGATTAGGGGGCGGGGAGGCGAAGCGGAGGTCTTACCAAGCTATACCAATTGGTGCGCGGAACAAATCCCGGTCGTCGTGGGCGGCGGATGCTGCTTGCGGCGGACTTTCCTGCGGTGGGTACAATGCGTGCGAACGAAAGAAGTGTTGGAGCCGTGGTTGACGTGCAGCGCCGCGGTTCGTCCGACGCCGCGGGGGACGGAGCCGGCGGCGCGACGAGGCGCCGGCGATGGCTGCTCCGTCCGACGGTGGGGAACGAGCTGCCGGCGGTTCTCCGGTCTAGCTTAAGAATAATTAATTAGCGAACTTGTTGCTTCTCTCTATGATATTCTCTAAAGACATATATCGGAGC
The DNA here is from genome assembly GCF_022539505.1 of Lolium rigidum. Taxonomy (NCBI): domain Eukaryota; kingdom Viridiplantae; phylum Streptophyta; class Magnoliopsida; order Poales; family Poaceae; genus Lolium; species Lolium rigidum. The sequence goes on along the minus strand of NC_061508.1, from coordinate 250,762,118 downwards.
GGCAATATGTGAGTTTTCCTGAAAAATAGACGACCCCACTGGTCATTGGCTGCGCAGGCCCCACAGAGCGGCAATATATGATTTTTTCTCTCTAACTAAATAGACGACACCACTGGTCATTGGCTGCGGCAGCCCCACAGAGCGGCAATATGTGTCTTTTCCTGAAAAATAGACGACCCCATTGGTCATTGGCTTCGGAGGCCCCACAGAGCGGCAATATATGATTTTCTCTAAATAAATAGAGGACCCCACTGGTCATTGGCTGCGGCAGCCCCACAGAGCGGCAATATATGTGAGTTTTCCTGAAGAATAGACGACCCCACTGGTCATTGGCCGCGGAGGCACCACAGAGCGGCAATATATGAGTTTTCCTGAAAAATATACGACCCCACTAGTCATTGGCTGCGGCAGCCCTATAGAGCGGCCCCATTTGTCATTGGCAGCACCGCGTATAAAATCATGAAATAAAACGGCCCACACGTCGGCGATAGATGGATGGCTGCTCCGACGTGTCTCCCGACCCTACCCGTCGGGGAGGAGCTGCCCCGTGCGGCCCCACCCGGTCGGACTAACGGTTAAGGCCTCGACCGACGGCTACCGGCCGTTCCAACACTTGTGCGTGTTTCAAACTAGAGGAGGGGAAAACTGAGGAAAAACTAAGGGACTGGGGAAAACTGAGTACAACTAACGAACCAGGGGCACGAAAATAGAAATCCCTAACAAGAATAACATCCAACATGATATGCCAAAGTCTATGCCACAATCTAGACAAGCTTTCTTTTGCATCACTATAAGCATGAAATATTTTACTCGTCTCCAACACCAATCAACTTATTTGAAACAACTCTCAGAGATGAAAAACAATATGGAACAGAGAGATAATCATACATAAATAAATAATACTAACAAGCTTTGAACATAAAGGACAAGAGCTAAACGCAGTACTAGAAAACTAGAACACTCAGAGAACAATAAGAGCGAAAACTAGAGCGTTCTATGCAATTAAAACAGAGCGTGTCTCTCTCCAAAACAAATATGCTGGGGTCCAACCATATGCTATAGCAAAAAAACAAAACTAAACTAAAAACAAAAATAAATACGCTCCAAAAACAACACATAGCATATGAAGCAATAAAAATATAGAGCATAGAAAGATGACATGATGCTTTTTTTGATGAAGAGGGGATGCCTTGGGAATCCCCAAGCATTGACGCTTGTACCTCTTGGATATTTCTTGGGGTGACATGAGCATCCCCAAGCTTGAGCTTTTTTCCATTTTTTATCTCATTACATCATTCTTCTCTCCCCGGTTCCTACACTTGAAAACTTCCTTCATACAAAACTTCGTACAAAACTTTATTAGCAGCATTAGTACAATCAAAATAATAAATCCACTTGAGTTCAGTTCTAACATATATCAAACATCTATTAAAGAATTAGATACTGTAGAAACCTCTTAAAAAAGATCTTTGATCAAAAGAATTTAAAAAGAAAGAGATTAAGAGGCAAATGCAAATAGTGGTAGAAATCTGTCAAAACAGAACAATATGTAAATATCGATTTTTTTAAAAAATATTATGTTGCTCAGATCGAAAAGTGTTCAACTAATGAAAGTTAGATACTAGCATGGGGAATATGCACAAACATTGGCAGCTCAAAATTACTCTCTGGCTGTGGGTACGAATTTTTATGGGGACAGTACAGAATCTGTTTCAGTATAGCAACTTCCACAAATTTTACTTTCTTCCTATTAGAGGCTATTCTTGGCACAAAGACGAAATAAAAATGATAAGGGGGGGTTATTACAGAGTTAATAACTTCCAAGACTCAGCAAAAGAAAAATTACAAAAATAAAACATGGGTTATCTCCCAATAGTGGTTTTATTTAATGCCTTTCAGCTAGGCGCAGAAAAAGAGCTAGCATCAAGTATTATCAAGTGAAGAAGCATCAAGATCAATCACTTTCTGGAGATGATTCAAACACGACTTGTTAAAATAGGCTCGTTATATACCCCTGGAGATGATTCAACATGTAAAGCATTCTTAGTTGTACTGAAAGTTTTATCAGTTTTAAACATATTATAGGGTTTGGGTTTAGGTGCCTTGGAAACATACATAATTTTTTGCTCTTTTCCCACAAAATCTTTCTCCTTCTTAAACCCAAGAGAGGAAAAGGTTGAACTTAAAGTTTCCATAGCTTCTTCTAATATACCAATCCTAAGATTTATACTATCATGGGTATTGCTAGCCTCTAAAACAGTGCTTTTATTGATATTTTCTATTGATTCATTAATTTGGCTAGCATTATCGAGGCAATTTGGCAAAATTTTCTCTAGAGAGCTCAGTCTTTCTATAACATCTTCCAAAGTGATCTCAGTTTTAACAACATTAGTAGGTGGTATTCCTACTAAGGTTTCAATTAAATTACAGGCTTCCAAAGCGGGAGTACCCAGAAAATTACCCCCCATGAGAGTATCCAAAACATATCTATTCCAGCTAGACAAACTAACATAAACATTTCTAAGGAGGAGCATGGTAGAATATTTTTTAGTACATCTATGACGAGCATTACTTATTATATACCAAGCATCTTTCAAACTTTCCCCCCCTTGTTGCTTAAAAGAACGAACTGCAACTTCACGAATACTCATTTTAGCTAAATTAAAACAGAACAATTGAAATAACAGCTATAATAGAAACTACTCCCTCTATTCCATTCTATAGTGCCTATAGTTTTTTTGCACGGAAATTAGCGCAAGAGTATTTTTTACACAAGACCCCTAGCTAAACGATTTGAGATCAACGTAAAATTTGGGAAATCCATATCTTCCTAACTTACCATAATAAATTTGGGAGCTGAACGATTTGGGAGCTGAACGGGGAGGGGGTGATTGAAAAAAAGCTAAGCTACAACCTTATATTCTGAAACAAATGCCAAAAATCTATAGGCACTATAGAAAGGAACGAAGGGAGTATTTTTTTGTGTTTTTGATATAATAAAGAAAACAATACAAAATAAAATAAACTAAGAAAAACTGTAACAGAGTAAATAGATTGGAGATGAGAGACTCCCCTTGCAGAAATCCTCTTTCTTCCCGGCAACGGCGCCAGAAAATCTTGTTGATGGCGGTTGACGGGCTTGATGGAGTGTCTTGATTCGTTCCCCGGAAACGGCGCCATAAAATCTTGATGAATGTTACTGTCGGAATTGGCAATCTCGTTGGGGAATCCCAAGACGAAGGTATGATGAGCACATCAGAAAGTTTTCGCTCACTAAGAAACCAAGATTTAATCGACCAGTAGGAGAAAGACGTGACATCCGAAGGTGTTGCTAGCTGACTTGTGGCAGGGCGAACTACCAGTGTCAGCAACAATGTGGAACCTACACACAACACAACCAAAGTACTTCAATATTCATCAGATCCCAGCAAACACAACATGTAGCATTACATAAGGATGATCTTGATCATGTTAGGCAGCTCACAAGATCTAAATATGAGGCACAAATTGGAGAAGACAACCATCTAGCAACTGCTATGGACCCATAGTCCAGGGATGAACTACTCACGCATCACTTCGGAGACGAGCATGTCGATGTAGATGCCTGTGGCAATGATCTCCATCTCCGGCAGGGTGCTGGGAAGAGCTTCAGAACCCTCCCGAGCTAGGGTCTGCGATGGCGGCAACGACAGAACTTTTCATGGATGGAGGCTCGGGGTTAGATTTTTCCCGAGATCGTGAATAAATAGGCGGAAGGGCGAGGTCGGTGGAGGCCAGGGGGGCCCACACCACCCCTTGGCGTGGGCCAGGCCAGGCCGCGCCAAGGCATGGTCTGGCCGCCCTGCGCCTCTTCTTCGTTCCCCTCTGGACTCTGTCTTCGTTACGGTAAAATATTGATTTCAACTTTTGTTTCGTCTAATTCCGAGAATATTTCCTGTACAACTTTTCTGAAATACAAAACAACATAAAATAGAGAACTGGCACTGTGACATCTTGTTAATAGGTTAGTGCCGGAAAATGTATAAAAGTGCAACGAAGTGTAAGTAAAACATATATAAATTGGTATAAAACAAGAATGGAGCATACAAAATTATAGATACGTTTGCGACGTATCAGTGGCCCATATGGAACCTTCTAGAAGCTTCCAAATCTTCCACCGGAAAGTTCCCGAACTTTTCTGAACCTCGAAAAATAACTTGCCTTATATGAATCTTATTCTCCGAACCATTCCGGACCTCCTCGTGATGTCCTAGATCCCATCCGAGATTCTGAACAATATTCAGCCTCCAACTCATATTCCATATCTACTATACGACATCGAACCTTAAGTGTGTCACCCTACGGTTCATGAACTATGCGGACATGATCGAGACACCTCTCCGATCAATAACCAATAGCGGAACCTGGAGATCCATAATAGCTCTCACATATTTAACGATGACTTCATGATCGAATAAACCATTAACATACGATACCGATTCCCTTTGTCGCGTGATACTTTACTTATCCGAGGTTCGATCATCGGTATCTCTATACCTAGTTCAACCTCTTTACCGATAATAATCTTTACTCGTACCGTGGTATGACATCCCTTGTAACCTTGTCACATGCTTGCAAGCTAATTAGATGATATTTCACCGAGAGGCCCAGAGTATATCTATCCGTCATCAGGATGGAAAAATTCCACTCTTGATCCATGTGATTCAACTCATACTTTCAGAATACTTAATCACATCTTTATAACCACCCATTTACGAAGTGATGTTTGATGTAATCAAAGCATCCATCTGGTGTAAGTGATTAACACGATCTCATGGTCGAAGGATTAGGTTACTATGTATTGAAAGCTTATAGCAAGACGAACTTAATGACTTGATCTTATGCTACGCTTATTATGGGTGTGTGCCCATTACATCATTCTCCTAATGACATAACCTTGTTATTAATAACATCTAATGTTCATGATCAGGAAACTATGATCATCTATTAATCAACAAGCTAGTTTAACAAGAGGCTTACTAGGGACTCTTTTATGTTTACAAAGCACACAAGTGTTAATATTTTCGGTTAATGCAATTTTAGCATGGGATGCAAACATTTATCATAAATACAAAGATATAATAATAACCACTTTATTATTGCCTCTTGGGCATATCTCCAACACATATACTCTATTCTCGAACCGTAAACACGATGCAGACGATTTTGGCACCAGAAATTCAAACTAGATTAAGCAGCTCATCAGAGTTCATCCTAATTATACAAATTTTTGCAAAAGAAGGAACTAAAGGTTCCTAAACCTAGGTTAAGGTAGTTCGGGATTTAGAATACTATCATTGGGGCTTGGGGCGTCAACCGGCGGCGACGATTCACTCCTCCTCTTCCACGCCGTCCTCGTCGGTGGTCCGACTCGTCAGAGGAGTACTCAACAATCGATGACGAAGCCGTGCCTCGCCATCTCCAAGCGGATGGACGCGCGCTTTGCCTTGCGCACCTCCCGCTCCTCCTCCTCGGCGTCATCGCAGGCCCGCTTGATCTTCACCCACACATCGGTGACAACGGTGGTGAGGCAGTTCCGGCAGGCCATGGCGAGGTGGCGCGCCTCCCGTGCAGCGTCTTCCTCGTCCTCGTCACTGCCCGAGTCTAGCTCGATCGGTGGGACTCGGGAGTGGAGGAACAACCCGCGTCGCCGCCGCGGAAGACCCCACTTCACCCTCATGCGCGCCGCGCGGGAGGAGGCCAACCCACGCGGGTTCTGGCGGGAGAGCGTGCCGCGGTGGTGCGCTTGGTCGGCGATGCGCGCCGTGCGGTTGGGGGCTGTCTCCGGCGCTTGGCGGCTCAAGGATGACCCGCATCAAATACTGCTGCCGCAACGGTTGAAATTGCGGCGCCATGGTGGTAGGTGGTGGAGGGGGTGGATGCGTGGCTGCTGGGGTGGCGATTTGGCTTTGGTGGCCGGAACCAGCGGAGATCAGCGCGGCAGTGGCGGACGGAGGGAGAGGAGGAAATGGATAGGATTTTCCGCATCACTCTTGCTTTTATAGCGTTTTGATGGGCCGCGATGGGTAGTGCTGCATCGCATTTTGTCATCCGTGCCGAAATGCGGTGTCGGTTCGAGCCGTTTTATGGGCTAAAACCGGGGAAAACGCGATGCAGCGTGGAATGAGGGATACGGTATCTCGGTGTTGAGCTCCGGCTAAAAAAAAGTGTAGGCTATTGAGCCGGTGGATTACAAATTCCGATGCCCCTGGAAAGGAAATGATACTACTCGCAAAAGACGCAGCATGGTCGAAAGAAGCAATACCATGGGCTCTTTTCAGCCCACTGCCTACTTGTCGGCAACCTTGGTTTGCTACTTCTGTATACTACCATCAGTGTGTAACACCAGTATTATTGAACTCCAAGTGTCCTCATCCAAGATCTAGGAATCCCTTTTTCCGTTTTAGCGCGGGCCTTGCTACTTATAGCATCCATAACTGAAGTCATGCATTTCCTCATTTGCTCTTGTCAGTCGCCTGTTCTCTCGAGGGTGATGTCTGAAGTCTGTATTTAGGCCATCACAATTCAGATACAGTTACAAACGATCTCTCAACTCTGAAGACTGTTCGTTCTCTCCTCCGAGTGCACTGCTTCACAAGAAGGAGCTGATCCGCCGACCACGTTTCTGTTTTAGTTACATGTAAGTTATATATCATCTGTATCTCGTCTCCTCTTTGTTTTACCATGTGTATGTATTGTGGAGGAAATATTTCTATTGCTGTTTTTGGGATCAGTTCCTGACTTCCTGTCTGCCGAGCAAGGAAATCTTGCACAAAAGCCATGTCTTCTGAATGTGCACGTAACTTCATAACCAAATCCATATATTTATTTTATAGAGAGAACCGAATATAAACTCCTCATAGATAATCTTTGTCAAGAGACAAACTGAGAGCTATTCGCATTGCCAAAAATAGTTACAGTAGAACTTGAAGGAAAAGAAGAGGTGATAGTGATTCTGATCCTTGGATTTCTAGTAGTGATCCTGCATTTTGTATGTTAGAAAATTTTGTGAGTACCTCTAGAGCAAAATTAAAAATGATCGACATCAAGAGGGCTGGAGATTTTGCTATGTTCCTTAGGATGTTGATCATGAAAAATCCCCCAGTGTCCAGATAGGGGAAAGACAGGTGCAGGTTTTTTCGATAAGAAAAAAAAAAACCGGGCGATTCTTTTTACCAATGGTGGATTCAATCATTCTATGAAGAATCAGGAGCCCCAAAACCAGTTCAACATTCCGGCATGCATTACCGGAATCGGTGCAAGCAGTCGTTTTCTGAAAGGAAGGACTAGATACCATACATTGTTTATGAACTATACTTGATTGGCACTCACGTTGCAGCTAAACAATTTAGAGTACGAAGGCCCTACCAACTTGCATGTTTTTTTTCCCTGCAAAGGGACAACTTGCATGGTATTTAGCTTTGCTTGTGCTACCACCTATGGGTTTCTCTATCTTAGCTTGAGAACTCTTGAAATGCAACCTAACTTAAATTGGCGTGTAGCCCAATCGCTGTCATGGCCGCATAGATACAGGAACTATATGATCAAGTAGTGCAAATTGCAGCCTAGAATACACAATTCCGGCGGCTCATGGAAACCACCGGCCGGTAGCCCTTAGGTGCCCACCGGATTGAGCGGCGGTTTCTTGCATTCATTTGAGAACAGGTCATCCGAAGTCCTGGACAAAGAACAGAGAATTCTTTGCAAGCTACAGTATGCCATGTGTTTTTCTGAACTTACTGAGGTATCACTGATCATAGACAGTCCTAACTAATTTTCTGGTCAAATATTTCTTGCGACCGCGTCTTCAGAGCTGGATCTTAAGGTTCATTCAGTTTTGTTGTATTCTTTCTCTGTTATTACTCTCGTATAAGAGGTCTCTTCTCGTAACGACGTTCCAAAAGAAAGGTGACTGTTCAAACAAGAGGAGTTAAGGGGAAACCATCAAATCCATGGCTGCTTACGTAGGGATATATACATCAAGCAGATGATCGTTAGTCACCTTGCCACGGTTGTTGTGTGATTGTGTCGCCAACTTTCTTCCGGTTCATCCTTGTCTTCTGTTTTTCCATTTTCAGACTTTTTTTTGCGGTAACTTTGTATGTTGAACCTTTTTTTTCCTGTTTTATTTTGTGGCCCGAAAGGATGAAGTTCTTTTTTGCCGTGGACACTGAGACATACAAACTGCCCATTCGGGCGAATTTGAGGTTTTTCATCTAGAATTGTCCAGCTTAACTGAACCCAGAAACTTGCGAACATACATAATCCAACTCAATATGTCATGATGAGTAGGTTACACAACATCACAAACTTATTTGGTACAGTATTAACCATCAGACAAGCACAAGCACAATAATAGATGGCATCGCCGACATGATCACTTGGTAGGACTATTGATCAGCAGTATGAAAGGGTGGCTCAAATCATGACATGGTACAATACAGTTTGATCAGCCGGCCATACACAGTCTGACGAATAAACTCCAACTGTAGAACGTAGAATATATTCTGATGAGCAACAAAGCAACCATGATCTTTGGCCCAGGAACGTTGTAGTAGGAGCCTTCTGCAAACATCCAAAGTTCCAACATTTGAGCAAGGTTTATTGCACATTCGCACCAACATTTACAAGGAACAAGAGGCCAGATGGAGTTTCTTACAACTGATCGAGTGCATCACACGGACAACGTCAGAAAAGGGCGCCGTCCATGGGGAAGTCATCGAAGCTCCAGAGGCTGACGCCGTCCATGCCGCTGTTCACGCCGGTGCCATCCTGGATGTTAGCGTCACCGGCGAAGAAGCTGTCGATGGATCCGTAAGTGTCCGAGCAGGGGAGCTGGAACAACATGAACGGATCGAACCCCAGCTCGTCCGCGAACGCCAGCGCGGCGGCGCCGCTGCTCGCCTCGGACGAGTCCTGGTCGACCATCGGCTTCTTCGCGGGGCTGTCGGCGAAGGAGCTCTCCATGACCGGTGGAAACACGGCGACGGCGGCGGTCAGGCTGAACATGGCGTCCATGTCGAAAGACGCCATCAGCTCGGGCTTCACGGCCACCGCGCCCTGCTCCTGCTGCGCGTATGTTGCTTCTGTGGCAGTGTATGCCATCGTCTGCGCCCGAGGGCATTCCGGTTTCGGGGCGTTTCCGCGCTTGGCTGCTGCGCGGCGCGGGCGCGCCCCGGCAACGGCGGGGAAGTTGACCTTGGCCTTGCTTCCGCGAAGGCGGCGGGCGGCGACGTCGTAGGCCCGGGCGGCATCCTCGGCCGTGTCGAACGTGCCGAGCCAGACGCGGGTGCCCTTGTACGGGTCGCGGATCTCCGCCGCCCACTTGCCCCATGGCCGCTGCCGGATGCCGTGGAGGCGGCGGACGCGCTTCTTCTTGCTTGCCGACCGTGCCGCGCGACCATCATCGAAAGCTGCAGAGAAATCAACCGATCAGTGAGATTTTCTAAGTCAAAACTTAAGACGATAGTAACGATCAGTGAGATTTTTTAAGTCAAAACATAAGAGCGGTAGTAACGATCAGCGAAATTTGCTTGACCATGAACATTATTGGTACATGGTTCATGATTCCATACCGGATCACTCAAACGACGAGAGTTACCAGGAGAGAATGCAGGCTTGGACGCGAAAACAGCATGTGCGCCGTCGTCATCCTCCTCCTCCGCCTGCAGGTCGAAGTCGTCCTCAAAGTTCTCGAAGGCGGCCTCGAAGTCGTCGACCTCGGCGTGCTGGTACCTCTTCTGATTGAGGCCCTTCTTGGACTCGGAGCTCGCCGGCAACGCACGGCCCGTGGCCGGAAGCTTCGACACACCGCGCGCCGTCGGCGGGATCAGCTCCGCTAGGATGGCGCCGCCACACATTGTGTTCTCTCTTCGTGTCTCGCACTTTCTCCTGGGTATTTCTTGGCCGCGCTGTTGGTCACCGAGGGAGGGAGGAGCGAGTATTTATAAACAAGCTACGGGCGTGTGGCCGGCACGGAACTGTAGGTCGCCGGAAGAGTCGACGACTGACGTGGCACGATGCCAGACGAGAGGAACATGCATGTCAGCTTTCCGGATGGCATGGCAAATATATTTATAGTACAACGTAAGTCGGAAATTCAATTAGGCTCCCGGGTGCATATGCTCCCTCTATCAAAAAGTTATATTTCGAACTGTCGAAAATTTTTGACAAAAAATTCTACATGTACATCTCCACAATATACGTACGTTCGCCAAGTTTCGCGAGGAACCAATATGTTTTGTGGTCTGTGTAAAAAAGTGAAAATTTATCTCCTGAAAAACCTTATTTTCAGCATTGAATTTTGTCTTTTTTACACATGTCACACGACAAGTCGGATTTTTATGAAACAACTTTGTGAGCGTGTAGCACGTGAAGATGTACGTTCGAATTTTTCGTTTCAATTTTTTAAAATTTCAAAATGTATGTAACATGCATTTCAAAATAAAGGAAGCATATGCTCCCATGTGCCAAAACACCATTCCCGTAAGTAAGTAGTATATAGTACAAGTGTACAACTCAAGGCCACCAAAAAAGAACGTATTTTCCAAAAAAAAAGTTGAATCTAAGCAAGTGTGGCTGCAAATGAGCGAGCTCTAGCACCTCATAGCACCAAGTGATTTAAAATATATATGCTTAAAAGGCACATGGGTAGTCCAAATTCAGTTCAGCTACATTTTTAGAAAATAGTAAAAAGCTCTGTGTACACCAAAAATAGTAAAAAAAACTATTATCTTATTTAAAAACAATCATGCTTGAGCAATCTACATGCGTGCAAAATTTCATAAATGATGAAATGGCGTTCATGGTGATCTACGCGTGCAAAATTTCACACCTGAACATTTTTGTTTCTAGAAAATTATTTAATTGTATTGCAATTATTTTCAAATTTCTTATTCGGTTGGGGGCATGTGAGTTCAGGACCAAAACTCCACTCTAAATAGCTCAATCTTATCTTGGTTCATGAACTTGTGCGAGCCACTTCGCCGCTAGTGGTCAATTTTAGACTGACGAAAAGACGACCACTTGCATTACAAAAAGTTATTGAGCAACAATTAGCTGGGCCTAAATGATTACGTGAGCAATGACGAAACCACACTCTATTCAAACGACAAGAATTATATAGTTTATAAAAGTGTGCACCCAAAACTTAGTATTAAGGTAGACGAGGGCACTTAGGCAGATCAACAACAGCTAGACAAATTCTGAGAGATGAGTCCTCGGCTAGCTAAAAAAGTAATGCTATTCACCCAGTGCGTTTAATTTGTCTAAGCATGTCTCCTTTCATAAACACTCTCTCCTTCTAACTAATCATGGAAGGGCTAACTTATTTAACTCAAAGCATTTGAGCAACAACAATAATCATAAGTAGTAATGTTTAGGACAAGTGTTGAACATGTTGTTGTCCATCATTCATTTATTGGCTTTTTTTTATGTTGAATATTTGTTCATTTGCATAATTCATCCAAGACGAATTCGATGAGACCAGAATTGGCTCGGGTTATTTATCCAATATATTCAACTTAGGACAAGTTTTTGTGCCCTTTCTCTTACTTTGGGGGTGTTTTGTTTCACGTAACTCGGACTTTGAGAGCCAAATTTTATCATCTCAAACTTTAAAGATACGACAATTTTCTAGAAAAAATTATGTTTCTTCACCTTCCAATTTATTTTATTTTTATCTAGAGCCATGAAAAACATGGCTAGGTTTTTTGCCTGATATATTCTAAATTAAAGCAAATATGTTAGTGGTTAGAATGGTCGCCTATTTCAAGTAACTTAGTTCTTATTAAAAAAAAGTTACATTTTTCAAGTCTAAATATCGACAACAAATGGCCATCTCACCACCTCAGCGGCTATAGAAACAAGAACTTGCACCAATGATTGCGGTAACATCCCATATGGTGCAAATTGCAGGTTCATCATCCTGTGAATTTAGCTGATTGAGTTTGCATAAATTTAAGAACATGAAGAACCAAAAGCATAATCACTCCTATTGTTTCTCTATGAGAACTCTCAATCTCACGATTATTGTTACAAATGGAGCTAGTGACTGTGAAAAAACGATACCATAGTTTTGTGTTGTTTCTCTATGCTTAGCCGTTTTATTATTATCCTTTGTCGAATATGCTTTGACATTCCTCCGTCAAATATGTTTTTGTATTTTTTAGCAGTTGTATTGTGCTTATGTTGGATGGTCAACATCCCTTTAATTACGGCTGGTCCTTACTTTTGTGCCATGACGTGTTGAGAACAACTACACTAAAACATACCAAACCTACCACAGGTAATGTTTCCTACCCTAGTCCACTACATCTTCACTATCGCGACAGAAGCTCATTGTTTGCGCTCAAAGCTCGAGTCCAACCATAGGCCCTCTTCCCCTAACAAGGCAATTGCATTCAACGTCATGCGTCTGCGTTTGTACGGTGTTTCGCAAAAAAAAAGGATTACACTGGATTTAAATATTTTTCGAAATTCATCTCGGGAGAGTAGACTTCGGCCTATTTTTTGCTACTCCCTATTTTGGTTGAGGCCATGTGATGGTACCTTTGTGGGGTGTGTTTTAGTATTATGCCCTAAACTCTTCCTCTCTTAATCAATGAACAGGCAAGCAATTAAGAAAATGGTGGAGAGCAAAGGGTAAATGTACATAAGAATCCGGTGAAACCACGGCATGAAACCGGCGAGTGGGTATCACGATTCTCCGGAAGATGACCACATCGCAACGGTAATGCCACTTTCAAGTAACCATCGTCCATAGGTTGCAACTTGGAAAATTTAAAACAAAAAATTATCATAAGTTGGGACCCAGAGCAGGTTGGTAGGACTAGCTAGTGTAGATTAACACGAGGCCAAGTGGCCAAGTGCATGCAATGCGAGGTACCCATCGCGGTCGATCTTCACACGGAGAGAGATGTCTAGTCCGTGGCTCGATCCCAGCTTGCAAGTGTTGGAAGAGAAAAATTACCGGCACGGTACATGTACGTGTTTTGAAAGCTAGCTGACCAGAAATCGGCAGCACACGTGGAATTAGGGTGAAAAGGCACAAGTTGCCTTGTTTCCCAAATGTGTAGTTGCCTTTTCTTATAATCAATTTATTTAAACCTAACTAGATGTCGATTAGACTGAAATTTAACTGATCTATAATGTAGAGAGTTATTAGATGTTAACATTATCATTCTTTTTTACATACACATATAAATTCCATTCGCCAATGCATTACGTTAATCTTTTTGTACAAAAAAATATGCAAGCTGCGGCGCGACAAAAATTTCTACTATACTATTGTAGTAGGACTTTGCAAAATTTGAAGAGGCTACAAGCAAGGGTGAAATAGCAGCAAAATCCGAAACATCCAATATTCATGTCCGAGAAAATGAAAATGGGTATCGAAAATACACACGTGCAAATAAAATGAAAATGGATATGGAAAACCTCACGATTTAGTTTATGAACTATACAAACATGGTGCCTACTTTGTAAGCAAATTCGGATATGCGAATGGATTTATTTGTATCTGAATAAATTACTTTACCCAATTTTAGAAAATTCTTGCTCATATGCAAGTTATTTAACCTAAAAACCTAACAAATGGTTCCCCAAAAAAAAAACCTAACAAATGGTTAAATATTTTATACCCATATAGGATTGACTTATTGTTGACATGAGTTTATAATTTGTGTCACATAGTTACTGACTTATTTTTACGAAAATTTAAAACATAGTTCTTATCTCTCACCTGCTTTATAGTGAGATCTTGATACTGGCAGATATTGAAAAGTTAAGGGTAATACTCACACAAAGCTCCACCATCAAGCCATATGTATTTCCAAAATCTCACAATAGAACCATGCTCGAGGAGGATTTGTCTACCTTTAAAATACACCTCTTTCACTTTCAACAAGGCTTTCCAAGAAGCAGAATCTAGGCTTCACTAAAGCCACAGATTGATTACACAAGTATTTGTCTTCAATAATATCTTGCCATAGGCCTTCTTGGTTCTCTAATTTCCACCACCACTTTCACATGAGACTTATGTTTTGTTTTCTCAAGTCTTTGACCCCCAAACCTCCTTTCTTTTTAGATCTACAAATTATTTTCCACTTGATACTACTTCCCTTCTTATTTTTAACATGCCATAAAAAATCTTCTTCTATATTTATCCATTTCTCCACAAAGGATTTATTCAAAATGAAGATAGAGATATAAAAATAAGGAACCCCGTATAAAGATGAATCAAGTAACATAGATCTAGTAGAATTAAAAGAGGAGTTTCCAATCCAAGCATCCAGTTTTTTAATCATTCTAGCATCTAGGAAAATCCAATCACTATTCTTAAGAGCAGCTTGACACTGAAACATGTTAGCATGGAATTCCACCACCTCATTATCAGCACCCACAACAAATATCTCACTCTACAGATAATTAATTTTGAAACCATACATCATCTTAGACAAATAGAGTTACAACTTCACATTAACAGCTTCATCCGGCTCATGGGATAAATATATGACAGTATCATCAGCATAGAAAAAAAAGCAACGCCATTATCAACAATGTCAGGTGCCATGTGTGGTGACCCGGCATACCACTGCATGGTGTAGTATGCAAGTCTGATATAACACCAATGAAACACCGTTCCACTCGTATTATATCGCTCAGAGTGGTACAACAGAAACATATGCGGGTCCAAGGCATGTCTATAGAATTACAACACCGACTACGTTACATAAGATCATCATAGCCTCCTACTTTACAATGAGGTAAAACTGCAAATAAACTCCAGAAGAACGACTCGTAGTCTAGTCTTATCACGAACTCTATTTGTAGAGTATTTAACTAGCTATAGAGGCTAAGCATAGACTCTAGCTAAATAGGAGCTAGGTTTAGGAAGAAAGTTCATTTCTATTGCTAATCTAGGTTTTCTCCTTGTTGGATGTGGTATCTGACTCATCCGACGGGGTCCTGTCTCTTGAAGTAGTTGTTGACTCCTCGGCCTTCGAGTTGCACTTGTAGATCCTCCTCCGATGCCTCCATATCTAAGCGGGGGATTTAAGAGTGGGATGAGTACGAGCGTACTCAACAAGTTCATTATAGGAAAGAGGTGTTTAATGCACTAGCTACATCATTAGACCAGAAAGTCTAATACCAATGCGGGTTTTCATAATCATTTCTTCAAGAGGTTGCTTTTATTCGGAAGAGCTATGTCCGTCGGCCTTCACCGGTTTACTAGAACTTCATGGAGCTCCTTTCCGGCCGCGTTCGCAGTTCCATATCCCGGAACGAGGAGTGACAGGTCACGGTTCTTTACACTCTGCAGAGGTGTGTTGCTTTACCCATAAGAGATCTTAACCTTGGTGCCAACCGGGCATATTCCCCGTCCACACTTCCTATGGTGTGAGGCCCGGTATAAGGTCTAGCCAATCATGTTCCTCCGCTACCTCGAACACCCACCCTTTTGTAAGATTGTCCTCCCCTATATCCATGATGAGACCGTTCCGGGCATTCATATGCCTTCCCCTATCATCATGGATAGACCGTTCCGGACACCTTACAATCCCTCATAGACCGCAATACCGTGGGGACTTAAGGCTTCCCAGCCTACCGCTTGTTCTTCGAACGACAAGTGTCTACGGACCGTGCCGTGGGGACTTAAGGCTTCCCCAGCCTACCGCTTGCCGCCGACAGATACAAGTGTCTACGGTAAAGCGCATCCGTTGATGAACGAGAGGTGGAAACACTTTTGACTACTCCGTCCCACTCCGGATCTTATGGTTAACACGGGTATTACGGCACAAGAATCATCGGCGACATTTGTTGTTTAATCCTAGATGGATATAAACCCGTGCAATGGAACCTCCACCATATCAACACAATCCATGGTTCCATTGCCCACCACATAGTCATATTCATAGTTATGAAAGTAGTTGTTTTGATTTTTGTGCAATAGTGATAACCATAATACTTTGCAAGTAATTTGATAAAAATACTTCAAATGACATGAGAAAGTGATGAACTTGCCTTTCTTGACTGCAAGATTATGCAGTCAAGGTCTTCGATACGTAATAACTCCAAATTCTGAAATAGCATCATCGTCCGGTAAGGACGATGTTTAAAAGATTGGCAATGATGCAATAATGCATAAGTATGAGATGCAATCGCTCTAAGCGTGATCTAACCCCGATGATTTAGGATTAGTGGGTGGTAATGATTAGTTCAGGATGTGTTGCACTTTTAGAGTGATTCACAAACAAGGTTCTTATTCAGGGTTGTGTAGTTTTAGAATCGTAAGCAGGTGGTAAAATGTATAGTAATAATTATACTCAACCAGGAATAGTAGATGTATAATAAGTAAAGAGCAGTTGTCAATTTTTAAGTTCTATAATACATGGTTGATGATTACTTATTATATAATTCAAAAGAATAACTTTTGAAGAACATGTTCTTTAATGAGGAACAAGTATGATAATTAAGTTTATGGTTTCTATGGTTCTAATTGGTTTCGAAGTAAGTATTAGATAGATCACAACCTAGTTGGATTAATCAACACTTAGGGCTTGTAAGGTTGAGTTAAGCCTGGCATTCTAAGAAATTATTCATACAAGGTTGCTATCATGATTGGTTCATCTTGTTGGTGATAGCTAGCTAGGGTTTATAAGTCCTAATAAGCAGGGTTGATGATGATTCTTTATTTTCTTCAAAAGAATAACTTTTGAAGAACATACTTCTTAAATAACAAGAAGTATTACAATTAAGGTTGAGGTTGTCTAGGATTTACTCGTTGGTTATATTAAGTAAGGTATAATTGGCTCCTTAAATAGGATGGTTGATTAGTATCCATCATTAGTAAAGTTTAGTGGAATTGAGAATGTAATACATAATAGTAGATGTAGTTGCTATTAGAGTTCATCACAATGGTGTGATGCTAGTTATGGATAACTAAGGATGTGGTCTTTGGAATAAGAACTAGGGTTTTATACTTGGTTGACCGCCCTACTTGATTATTTAGGTTTGATGAAGATGAACACATGGGATATCCATATATTAGTGATAGGTCTTCTACATTTTATGTGGCCAAGACAGGTATTTATTTGTTACTAGGGTTCTATGCTTTGAAAGAATGTACCATGATCACATGCTCTAACCTAGGGTTTAGGTTAGAAGCAATTTAGGGTTCACATGTGCTAATGGAACTAGGGTTCCTAATTAATTTAGGGTTTTAGGAGTCACATGAAATGATAGAGTTATAAAATCATTCCATGTGGAATTTAGGGTTTGTTATTAACCATTTAATTCTATGATTAATAACTTCATTTTAAAGTTGAAGTTATTAGTAACTTGGAGATAAAAATAATATTGAATTGGGCATTTTATTATTTTTAAACAATTAATAATTAAGGTAATTATTAATTAGGGTTTAAATTTCCACTAATAAAGATTTAACAAAATAACACATAAAGAAAAATAACTTTAATGTTTTCTTTATTTTTCTTACTGGTTTTTATTTATTTTTAGAAGGTTTTCCAATTTATTGAATTTTAATTCAATTTAGAATTAAAGAAAAGACTCATTTAATAAGTATTAAATAATTGAATTTTTTATTAAAAATAAAATTTTCATATTGTATTTTTATTGGATAGAGTTTTCATTTCTAAGAATTTTGATATCTCATTTATATTTTTCTGACTTAAATTGAATTTGCTAAATTCATTTGAAGTTGCAGCAATTATGAATTTGAATTTAAAACAAAAGAATTGCTAAATCTACCCGGACAGAGCTACCTACTGCCACTGACCAGTGGGGTCTAGACCACGTCAGCAGCCACGTGGTGACGACGTGGCCAGGGAAGCTGCTGGCCGGCGGCCAGTTGCCGACGACGGCGGCATTCCCGGGTTCCCGCGGGGTCACGCAAATGCGCGTTGGGGACGAGCATGCCAAGGCAAACACACTGGTGGCGGCGCCGCCCCGATACGGTCACCGGAGCGTGGCCGGCGACGTGATCCTGCGGCGGCGGGCACGGTTGAACGGCGCGACGAAGCTACGGGCTGCGATTGGATGCAATAGGGAGTCCAGGAGGTGCGTGAGCTCACCGTGGTTGCGTTGAGCTAGACGGCGTGACCGGAGGTAGTCTTAATCAACGGCGATTGTCGATTTGCCGGTGGTGACCGGCGAAAGGGAACGAGCTTCCCCTCGGTGACTGGGGCTTCTTGGCTCGATTCCTTGGGCAGGAGTAACAAGTCGACGATGGCGGTGATGATGGTAGCCACGGCGGGGCTTGGGGAGGTTCCTACCGGCGGCGTTGAAGATGGCCGGCTAGCTAGGGTTTCGGCATGGGGAAATTTGAGCAGAGGAGGAAGAAACTCGGAGCTGCTGTTCGTGCTGGAGCTTTTATAGGGCGTCGAAGAGTGCCTCGTCACGGCGCCGGCGAGAGGAGCGTGCCGGCGCGAGGGAGAAGACGAGCACGTCTTCGTGCTGTCGCCCACGCGCCTGAGAGGATGAGGACGACCCCCTCACTCTGTTTTTTAGACGAAGGGTTATGTTGGGCTGGTCTGGGCCGTGTTGGGCTGGGATTTGCTGGGCTGCTGGTGGGCTACATGGCCAGGTAAGTCCAGGTGAGGCCTTTCTTCTTTTTCTCTTTTTCTGTTTTCATTTTCTGTTTTATAGTTTACCAAATTGAACTCATATTTGAATTCTATTATTTTTGGCAGGTCTCAATTGTGTTAATTCCATTTGGATGTTGTGAAATGACTATTACACCCATAATCCATTTGAAACAAGTATTTTATAAAGCATTATATTACATACTTGTGTTTTATTCAAAATAGCAAATGAGCATGAATTTATTTTCTTATATAAATTTCCTTTTTCTTATAGATCAAATCTTTTGGAATGATTGGAATTAATTTCGTTAACTCAGAGTATCTCATGGATTGTTATTAGTGCTTGGTTTCTATTTCAAGAATTTGTCACTTGCACATAATTTTATGTGAGCACTTGCTTGTTAGAGTCTTGTAGGTTTTTATTATAACCATATTTCAAAGGTGGTACTAGGGTTATTTACTAACACCTTGAATTACTTAGAGTAGGTATTACTCTCATCAGGGTTTGGTCTTGGTCATAATGATAAGTGGTTGATCACCACTTATGGGTTTGAATTATAAAATGTAGCACAGGGTTTCTTATGTTCATGAATTCAAGCATAAGGTATTATTGAGGTTGCAATTCTGGTTATAGAGATGGGATAACACCATATTGCAAGTGCTAGGATTAATCTCCCCTAACCAAGATAATATGGTTACTTTCTTAATTGCTTCTGTGCTCATTTAATTACTAAGGATTTGAGAATTGGTTTTATCTTCTACCAATTAACTTTTATTATTATTCCCAATTTATCATTTAAAGTAACTACATTGATTGTAGTTCTTTTTATAGTTAACTTTGGTCACATGGATGGATGGTTTCTCACCAAATTGAGTATGGAGTTTTACTCTAAGGTTTTCTTAGGTTCTTTAATTTATGTAATATAGATATGGTAGGGTTCTACTTATGATCACCAAGTGGTTCACAAGTAAAGGTTGAAATATAAGCCTAGGGTTGCTTACTAGTTACCTGCCTATGATTTCATGTGGTGAAGGATATCCACTTATCCTATTAGGATTTAACTTATCCTCACATACCTAAAGAACATGATCATGGATTAGGCATGATCAACTTGTTCTTAATAAATCTACCTCAAGTTCTTAGGTTTATGATCATCACTCAATTTATAATGATCAATGTTTGGATTCCTAATGTATCTCTCATTAAATAGGTTCCTCACTTCCATGATCAAGTATTGTCTTGATCAACTAAGGTACAATATTTCACTAATAGTTTCTTGGGTGGACATGGTCATGGTTGTCTCAAGGGATTATATCCCGAGGAGAATGTCCGAGATATTCTGTTAGGGTTCTTCTTAAACAATGATGATTTAATCATCAGGACATATGGATAGTTCTCTCTCATTTGGGAAGGACTTTAATACTAACCTGAGGTTGGGCTCCATAGAGATTGATGTGATCATCAAAATCTATGTTGAACATAATTGGTTTCTCTCTCTAGGGATTGTCTTGAATAATATCCTAGGGTTCTTTCTAAAGATGATGATTTGAATACTTGGATGTATATCCAAGGTTTAGCTCAAGGTTGGTTATTGTTTCTCTAATAATTATAATAGAACTCTCACCTCTCTAGGTTTGATACTTAATTATTTGGAATAGAGAAGAATATATATTTCTAGAGTTGATCTCCATGTCATGCTTCCAAGATTCAAGTAGAATGGATGATATAGGGTTTATGATAAGGATATGGATTAGTTTAAGATATGGAGAAGATAAGTGAAGAATAGTTTCTCCAATTATTGTTACTTGGTTTCCAATTCAATGAATGTTCATATGTTATGGCCAGGAATATTATCTTGTGATTTTTAATAAGATCAAGTAATTGATCCTTGATTGAAGTGTTGTTATGTTAGATTTGATTCCATTTGATCTAAGCCCTTAGATCAAATCATCTCTACCCAAAACAAGGTTTTAGCAAAGTCACATTGAGGTTTATAGCGCTTGACTTGATGAGCTACTTCAATTCCACCAAGGTCAAGTGAAACTTCGATCATCGTGATTGTTTTACTTTAAAGCGCGAAAATTCCCTGCATTTTCTATGCATGAATGCAATGCACACATCTGTTTCCTCTATTTTTGTAACCCCATTACCTGGGATATTACAGTCTCTACCCCTTAAACTAAACTTCGTCCTCGAAGTTTGATATCTCTCACGTTTCGGAGTGTGGATCTGACTTGTGCAGACTTAACTTTTTTAGAACTCCACAGTGATCTCACTGGATATAATTGAATATATCCCTTGTCCAGATTCTTCCTGGAATCCATTAGGGTTTGTCTCCGAACATCAGTTTCTTATTCCAGTTCTATGATTTTTCTCTGGATTCTAATAATAGCTGTCTCTGAACCATGATTCTTTACTTTAATTATTTAATTTCTTTCAACTCTATAAGCTTGTTTCCTTTCTCATTGATTATTCAATGATTGGGACTTCTTCTTGTCCTATTAGTCTTAATTGAGGACTGATTGGAAAACATCTCCTATTTGATAAAATAGGTCTTTGTTCTTCCTTTACTACCAAAATTGCAGTAATGGTGCTTGATAAGGTACTTACCATGGAAATGGTTGTGATGGTTTATTTCCCTAAGAATGGATTAGACTCATTTAGTCTATCCAATCATGGATTATAGGTGATACCTATAACTATTTAGGGTTATTTAGGTTCCATGAAAGGAATCATTCAAATAGACTTTAGTTTTTGGTATAGTCAATCTCCTTCGGTCTTTGGCCTATTTGAGCTTTATTAGGTCTCTGATATCACCTTAATTCAACTTCTTTATCTATGACTTACTTGAGCTTCCGTACTTTTGAGTAAATCTTACTCACTTTCTCAAGTTATAGTCCACTTCTTACTTCCTCGAGGTATAAACCTCGGCTACTGGTCTGACATCCTTCTGAGAGTAGTGTTCAATATTCTTATGAAAATAAGATCGAACTTCCTCTCAGTTCAGACCTTCTGTTTCTATCCAACTTAAAGTATTGAGTCATTGTACATCCAACTCAATCTTTACTCTACCCCTTAGGGTTTACTTATGTTCTTCGACTCCTTTTTATTCCAACCATTGGATTGATGGTTAGAATATTTATCTAGGTCTTGTTTATAATTTATATACCTCTAAGGTTTTGTGAAGAAACTTTGTGGTGTATCCACTCAATTGTGGACATCCACTGTGAATCCTTTGACTAAATGTATATAAATCTAGTTATTTGACTGACAAGATTTTTATTTGTTCACAAACTTTTGTTACATCTAATTAAATCGTGGACTATTTGTAATACCAACTGATACCAACTGTGGTTTATTATACCAACTGTGGCTATTTGATATCTATAAATGGATTCTATTATAGGTTCTTGATCAACTGAACGAGTCATCTTCTGCTTTATCTCACAGTGTTGATATTATACCAATTGTGGTCTTCTGATATCAACTATGGTCTTCTTATGTCTGCTATGATTTCATATATCACCTTCCTTCATTCAGGGTTTATTTTGCAAGAAAAACCACTAGCTAACACTATGATTATAGTATCCTAAGTGATTTCCCATGCATTCCCTCTTCTATGTTGACTATGGATCTGCTTGAGCTTCACCATAATCATTCTATTTCTTACCTTCATGCTTCTTATGTACTAAAGTACTCCTCGGTTGCGGTAAGCATGAGTGTTCGATTGTACTTCCTTGAGAGTATTGTGGTTACTTCCCACAACTTTACTTCCTTTTTCTGATGAACCTTCATCTTGTCTTTAAGATCTTCAGAGTTCGTCACTTCCTCACACGTTTACCATTACCCTCTAGATCTATAGCATCAAGTAAGGACTTGATATTGCAACATGCATTTGCATATCAACGTCAAACTTCATGTATGGATCTAGTCAAACAATGAAAATCCAATAAAATCCAAGAAGATTTAGCTTTGTGCATATAATACACACCATCATAAGCCTGAATATACTAGTTGAGTAAGACATCTCTAAACATCAGGCTGAGATGTGTAGTATATAACACCACATACGATAGGTTTATATCGTGATACTTAGCACGAATATATGGGATTCTACTATTTGTCTCAACCTTTACCTTAATTGCACATTTGCAATGAGATAAACTTGAAACAAAGTGGTTTGGGATGGTTAAGGTTAACCTAATTTTCTTTAGAAGTACTACTTAACTTAGTATTATACCATATGTAAGTGCTATTGAGGACTATTTTATATGATACCTCTAGTTCTAATATGGTTACTCTGAATACATATTTATTAGGATACAGTTCCTATACTTCTAAGTGTTTCTACCATAAGACTATGATCATGATGTGCTTGGCACACTTCCCATATTGTTGGAACACAGTTCTTGCACTATTGTCTGGCTTCTTATTGTTCTTCTCCTAAATGTTTATGATGTTCTATTCCATCACATAATGATTCCCAGATGAATCATATATGATTACTATCTCTAATCTGTAAGTAGTCAGGTTTTATTCCTATTTCTCTTCCTTACTTCCCATGATTGACTCATCATGGTCTATACTATCTGGAATAACTTACAGTTATCACTTACTATCAATTGTTTCACATGTCTAGATAATTTTACTTACTTATTACTTGTATTGGTTTACACCTTCTAATAGGATATCCTGCTTATATTTGTCACTTAATATTATTCCTATTAGAGTTATGTATAACTCTTACTTAATTATATCATATGTTGGTACACATCTTCCAATAGGATATCTTCCTTATGGTTGTATCCTCTCTTTGGACTACCATGTATTGTATACCAACTGTGATCTACTCATCTATTGTTTTAAGAATGTAATGGTGGGCTACATGTCTTGGATTAGCTAACTTTACTTTGGAAAGATAGGTAAGAAATGTTGACTCAAGTGTGTCAGGATTATTCTCAAGTGAATATCCATCTCAAGTCATAAGAATATTTGGTTTATCTAGTTGACTTATCTAATACCACTACCTATAGACACTACCCAAACCTATAGGTCTCCTTTAAAGGGTTTTAATCCTAAGGTCAAAGCATTTGCTCTGATACCAACTGTGGTGACCCGGCATACCACTGCATGGTGTAGTATGCAAGTCTGATATAACACCAATGAAACACCGTTCCACTCGTATTATATCGCTCGAGTGGTACAACAGAAACATATGCGGGTCCAAGGCATGTCTATAGAATTACAATATTGACTCTATTACGTAAGATCATCATAGCCTCCTACTTTACAATGAGGTAAAGCTGCAATTAAACTCCAGAAGAACGACTCATAGTCTAGACTTATCACGAACTCTATTTGTAGAGTATTTAACTAGCTATAGAGGCTAAGAATAGATTCTAGCTAAATAGGAGCTAGGTTTAGGAAGCTAGTTCCCTTCTATTGCTAATCTAGGTTTTCTCCTTGTTGGATGTGGTATCGACTCATCCGACAGGGTCCTGTCTCTTGAAGTAGTTGTTGACTCCTCGGCCTTCGAGTTGCACTCGTAGATCCTCCTTTGATGCCTCCATATCTAAGCGGGGGATTTAAGAGTGGGATGAGTACGAGCGTACTCAACAAGTTCATTATAGGAAAGAGGTGTTTAATGCACTAGCTACGGCATTAGACCGAGAAAGTCTAATACCAATGCAGGTTTTCATAATCATTTCTTCAAGAGGTTGCTTTTATTCGGAAGAGCTATGTCCGTCGGCCTTCACCGGTTTACTAGAACTTCATGGAGCTCCTTTCCGGCCGCGTTCGCAGCTTCCATATCCCGAACGAGGGAGTGACGAGTCACGGTTCTTTACACTCGCGAGAGGTGTGTTGCTTTACCCATAAGAGATCTTAACCTTGGTGCCAACCGAGCATGCATTCCCCGTCCACACTTCCTATGGTGTGAGGCCCGGTATAAGGTCTAGCCAATCATGTTCCTCCGCTACCTCGAACACCCACCCTTTTGTAAGATTGTCCTCCCCTATATCCATGATGAGACCGTTCCGGGCATTCATATGACCTTCCCCTATCATCATGGATAGACCGTTCCGGACACCTTACAATCCCTCATAGACCGCAATACCGTGGGGACTTAAGGCTTCCCCAGCCTACCGCTTGTTCTTCGAACGACAAGTGTCTACGGACTATGCCGTGGGGACTTAAGGCTTCCCCAGCCTACCGCTTGCCGCCGACAGATACAAGTGTCTACGGTAAAGCGCATCCGTTGATGAACGAGAGGTGGAAACACTTTTGACTACTCCGTCCCACTCCGGATCTTATGGTTAACACGACGGCACAAGAATCACTGGCGACATTTGTTGTTTAATCCTAGATGGATATAAACCCGTGCAATGGAACCTCCACCATATCAACACAATCCATGGTTCCATTGTGTAGGATAACGTTGCATAGAAAACAAAAATTTTCCTACCGCGAACACGCAATCCAAGCCAAGATGCAATCTAGAAGACGGTAGCAACGAGGGGTATCGAGTCTCACCCTTGAAGAGATTCCAAAGCCTACAAGATGAGGCTCTTGTTGCTGCGGTAGACGTTCACTTGCCGCTTGCAAAAGCGCGTAGAAGATCTTGATCACGATCGGTTCCGGCGCCACGAACGGGCAGCACCTCCGTACTCGGTCACACGTTCGGTTGTTGATGAAGACGACGTCCACCTCCCCGTTCCAGCGGGCAGCGGAAGTAGTAGCTCCTCTTGAATCCGACGAGCACGACGGCGTGGTGTCGGTGGCGGTGTAGAAGTCCGGCGGAGCTTCGCTAAGCAAACCGGGCAATATGAAGTGGAGGAGCAAAGCTAGGGTTTGGGAGGGGGTGGCCGGCCACTCAAGGGGGCGGCCAAGCTATGGTCTTAGGGGTGGCCGGCCCCCTCCCTTGGCCCCTCATTATATAGGTGGATCCCAAGTGTTGGTGTCCAAGTCTTCGAATAAGACCCGAAACCAAAACCTTCCATAGGAGGGGGCAAACCTAGCCCAACTAGGACTCCCACCCAAAGGTGGGATTCCCACCTCCCATGTGGGGGTGGCCGGCCCCTATGGTGGAGTCCACTTGGGACTCCACCCCCACTAGGGCTGGCCGGCCATGGAGGTGGAGTCCCTTGTGGACTCCACCTTCCTTGGTGGTTTCTTCCGGACTTTTCTAGAACCTTCTAGAACCTTCCATAGAACCTTCCGCGACATTTTATTCACATAAAATGACATCCTATATATGAATCTTATTCTCCGACCATTCCGAACTCCTCGTGATGTCCGGGATCACATCCGGGACTCCGAACAAATATTCCAACTTCATTCCATATTCAAGAACTACCATTTCAACATCCAACTTTAAGTGTGTCACCCTACGGTTCGAGAACTATGCGGACATGGTTGAGTACTTACTCCGACCAATAACCAATAGCGGGATCCGGAGATCCATAATGGCTCCCACATATTCAACGATGACTTTAGTGATCGAATGAACCATTCACAAACATTACCAATTCCCTTTGTCTCGCGATATTTTACTTGTCCGAGGTTTGATCTTCGGTATCACTCTATACCTTGTTCAACCTCGTCTCCCGACAAGTACTCTTTACTCGTACCGTGGTATGTGGTCTCTTATGAACTCATTCATATGCTTGCAAGACATTAGACAACATTCCACCGAGAGGGCCCGTAGTATATCTATCCGTCATCGGGATGGACAAATCCCACCGTTGATCCATATGCCTCAACTCATACTTTCCGGATACTTAATC
This sequence comes from Lolium rigidum, assembly GCF_022539505.1. NCBI lineage: Eukaryota > Viridiplantae > Streptophyta > Magnoliopsida > Poales > Poaceae > Lolium > Lolium rigidum. The sequence continues at coordinate 250,735,692 of NC_061508.1, read as the reverse complement.
CCACCTTTATAACCACCCATTTACGCGAGTGGTGTTTGGTGTAATCAAAGTACCTTTCCAGGTATAAGTGATTTACATGATCTCATGGTCATAAGGACTAGGTAACTATGTATTGAAAGCTTATAGCAAATAACTTAATGACGAGATCTTATGCTACGCTTAATTGGGTGTGCCCATTACATCATTCATATAATGATATAACCTTGTTATTAATAACATCCAATGTTCATGATTATGAAACTAATCATCCATTAATCAACAAGCTAGTTTAAGAGGCATACTAGGGACTTCTTGTTGTCTACATATCACACATGTACTAATGTTTCGGTTAATACAATTATAGCATGACATATAAACATTTATCATAAACATAGAGATATAAATAATAACTACTTTTATTATTGCCTCTAGGGCATATCTCCTTCACATTGCCCACCACATAGTCATATTCATAGTTATGAAAGTAGTTGTTTTGATTTTTGTGCAATAGTGATAACCATAATACTTTGCAAGTAATTTGATAAAAATACTTCAAATGACATGAGAAAGTGATGAACTTGCCTTTCTTGACTGCAAGATTATGCAGTCAAGGTCTTCGATACGTAATAACTCCAAATTCTGAAATAGCATCATCGTCCGGTAAGGACGATGTTTAAAAGATTGGCAATGATGCAATAATGCATAAGTATGAGATGCAATCGCTCTAAGCGTGATCTAACCCCGATGATTTAGGATTAGTGGGTGGTAATGATTAGTTCAGGATGTGTTGCACTTTTAGAGTGATTCACAAACAAGGTTCTTATTCAGGGTTGTGTAGTTTTAGAATCGTAAGCAGGTGGTAAAATGTATAGTAATAATTATACTCAACCAGGAATAGTAGATGTATAATAAGTAAAGAGCAGTTGTCAATTTTTAAGTTCTATAATACATGGTTGATGATTACTTATTATATAATTCAAAAGAATAACTTTTGAAGAACATGTTCTTTAATGAGGAACAAGTATGATAATTAAGTTTATGGTTTCTATGGTTCTAATTGGTTTCTGAAGTAAGTATTAGATAGATCACAACCTAGTTGGATTAATCAACACTTAGGGCTTGTAAGGTTGAGTTAAGCCTGGCATTCTAAGAAATTATTCATACAAGGTTGCTATCATGATTGGTTCATCTTGTTGGTGATAGCTAGCTAGGGTTTATAAGTCCTAATAAGCAGGGTTGATGATGATTCTTTATTTTCTTCAAAAGAATAACTTTTGAAGAACATACTTCTTAAATAACAAGAAGTATTACAATTAAGGTTGAGGTTGTCTAGGATTTACTGTTGGTTATATTAAGTAAGGTATAATTGGCTCCTTAAATAGGATGGTTGATTAGTATCCATAATTAGTAAAGTTTAGTGGAATTGAGAATGTAATACATAATAGTAGATGTAGTTGCTATTAGAGTTCATCACAATGGTGTGATGCTAGTTATGGATAACTAAGGATGTGGTCTTTGGAATAAGAACTAGGGTTTTATACTTGGTTGACCCTACTTGATTATTTAGGTTTGATGAAGATGAACACATGGGATATCCATATATTAGTGATAGGTCTTCTACATTTTATGTGGCCAAGACAGGTATTTATTTGTTACTAGGGTTCTATGCTTTGAAAGAATGTACCATGATCACATGCTCTAACCTAGGGTTTAGGTTAGAAGCAATTTAGGGTTCACATGTGCTAATGGAACTAGGGTTCCTAATTAATTTATGGTTTTAGGAGTCACATGAAATGATAGAGTTATAAAATCATTCCATATGGAATTTAGGGTTTGTTATTAACCATTTAATTCTATGATTAATAACTTCATTTTAAAGTTGAAGTTATTAGTAACTTGGAGATAAAAATAATATTGAATTGGGCATTTTATTATTTTTAAACAATTAATAATTAAGGTAATTATTAATTAGGGTTTAAATTTCCACTAATAAAGATTTAACAAAATAACACATAAAGAAAAATAACTTTAATGTTTTCTTTATTTTTCTTACTGGTTTTAATTTATTTTTAGAAGGTTTTCCAATTTATTGAATTTTAATTCAATTTAGAATTAAAGAAAAGACTCATTTAATAAGTATTAAATAATTGAATTTTTATTAAAAATAAAATTTTCATATTGTATTTTTATTGGATAGAGTTTTCATTTCTAAGAATTTTGATATCTCAATTATATTTTTCTGACTTAAATTGAATTTTCTAAATTCAGTTGAAGTTGCAGCAATTAAGAATTTGAAATTAAAACAAAAGAATTGCTAAATCTACCCGGACAGAGCTACCTACTGCCACTGACCAGTGGGGTCTAGACCACGTCAGCAGCCACGTGGCGACGACGTGGCCAGGGAAGCTGCTGGCCGGCGGCCGGCTGTCGACGACGGCGGCATTCCCGGGTTCCCGCGGGGTCACGCAAATGCGCGTTGGGGACGAGCATGCCAAGGCAAACACACTCGGTGGCGGCGCCGCCCGATACTGGTCCACCGGAGCGTGGCCGGCGACGTGATCCTGCGGCGGCGGGCACGGTTGAACGGCGCGACGAAGCTACGGGCTGCGATTGGATGCAATAGGGAGCCCAGGAGGTGCGTGAGCTCACCGTGGTTGTGTTGAGCTTGACGGCGTGGCCGGAGGTGGTCCTAATCGACGGCGATCGTCGGTTTGCTGGCGGTGACCGGCGAAAGGGAACGAGCTCCCACCGGCGACTGGGGGCTTCTTGGCTCGATTCCTTGTGCAAGGTTAACAAGTCGACGATGGCGGTGAAGATGGTAGCCACGGCGGGGCTTGGGGAGGTTCCTACCGGCGGCGTTGAAGATGGCCGGCTAGCTAGGGTTTCGGCATGGGGAAATTTGAGCAGAGGAGGAAGAAACTCGGAGTTGCTATTCGTGCTGGAGCTTTTATAGGGCGTCGAAGAGTGCCTCGTCACGGCGCCGAGCGAGGGGAGCGTGCCAGCGCGAGGGAGAAGACGAGCACGTCTTCGTGCTGTCGCCCACGCGCCTGAGAGGATGAGGACGACCCCCTCACTCTGTTTTTTAGACGAAGGGTTATGTTGGGCTGGTCTGGGCCGTGTTGGGCTGGGATTTGCTTGGGCTGCTGGTGGGCTACATGGCCGAGTAAGTCCAGGTGAGGCCTTTCTTCTTTTTCTCTTTTTCTGTTTTCATTTTCTGTTTTATAGTTTACCAAATTGAACTCATATTTGAATTCTATTATTTTTGGCAGGTCTCAATTGTGTTAATTCCATTTGGATGTTGTGAAATGACTATTACACCCATAATCCATTTGAAACAAGTATTTTATAAAGCATTATATTACATACTTGTGTTTTATTCAAAATAGCAAATGAGCATGAATTTATTTTCTTATATAAATTTCCTTTTTCTTATAGATCAAATCTTTTGGAATGATTGGAATTAATTTCGTTAACTCAGAGTATCTCATGGATTGTTATTAGTGCTTGGTTTCTATTTCAAGAATTTGTCACTTGCACATAATTTTATGTGAGCACTTGCTTGTTAGAGTCTTGTAGGTTTTTATTATAACCATATTTCAAAGGTGGTACTAGGGTTATTTACTAACACCTTGAATTACTTAGAGTAGGTATTACTCTCATCAGGGTTTGGTCTTGGTCATAATGATAAGTGGTTGATCACCACTTATGGGTTTGAATTATAAAATGTAGCACGGGGTTTCTTATGTTCATGAATTCAAGCATAAGGTATTATTGAGGTTGCAATTCTGGTTATAGAGATGGGATAACACCATATTGCAAGTGCTAGGATTAATCTCCCCTAACCAAGATAATATGGTTACTTTCTTAATTGCTTCTGTGCTCATTTAATTACTAAGGATTTGAGAATTGGTTTTATCTTCTACCAATTAACTTTTATATTATTCCCAATTTATCATTTAAAGTAACTACATTGATTGTAGTTCTTTTTATAGTTAACTTTGGTCACATGGATGGATGGTTTCTCACCAAATTGAGTATGGAGTTTTACTCTAAGGTTTTCTTGGGTTCTTTAATTTATGTAATATAGATATGGTAGGGTTCTACTTATGATCACCAAGTGGTTCACAAGTAAAGGTTGAAATATAAGCCTAGGGTTGCTTACTAGTTACCTGCCTATGATTTCATGTGGTGAAGGATATCCACTTATCCTATTAGGATTTAACTTATCCTCACATACCTAAAGAACATGATCATGGATTAGGCATGATCAACTTGTTCTTAATAAATCTACCTCAAGTTCTTAGGTTTATGATCATCACTCAATTTATAATGATCAATGTTTGGATTCCTAATGTATCTCTCATTAAATAGGTTCCTCACTTCCATGATCAAGTATTGTCTTGATCAACTAAGGTACAATATTTCACTAATAGTTTCTTGGGTGGACATGGTCATGGTTGTCTCAAGGGATTATATCCCAGGAGAATGTCTGAGATATTCTGTTAGGGTTCTTCTTAAACAATGATGATTTAATCATCAGGACATATGGATAGTTCTCTCTCATTTGGGAAGGACTTTAATACTAACCTGAGGTTGGGCTCCATAGAGATTGATGTGATCATCAAAATCTATGTTGAACATAATTGGTTTCTCTCTCTAGGGATTGTCTTGAATAATATCCTAGGGTTCTTTCTAAAGATGATGATTTGAATACTTGGATGTATATCCAAGGTTTAGCTCAAGGTTGGTTATTGTTTCTCTAATAATTATAATAGAACTCTCACCTCTCTAGGTTTGATACTTAATTATTTGGAATAGAGAAGAATATATATTTCTAGAGTTGATCTCCATGTCATGCTTCCAAGATTCAAGTAGAATGGATGATATAGGGTTTATGATAAGGATATGGATTAGTTTAAGATATGGAGAAGATAAGTGAAGAATAGTTTCTCCAATTATTGTTACTTGGTTTCCAATTCAATGAATGTTCATATGTTATGGCCAGGAATATTATGCTGTGATTTTTAATAAGATCAAGTAATTGATCCTTGATTGAAGTGTTGTTATGTTAGATTTGATTCCATTTGATCTAAGCCCTTAGATCAAATCATCTCTACCCAAAACAAGGTTTTAGCAAAGTCACATTGAGGTTTATAGCGCTTGACTTGATGAGCTACTTCAATTCCACCAAGGTCAAGTGAAACTTCGCTATCTTGTGATCTGTTTTACTTTAAAGCGCGAAAATTCCCCAGATTTTCTATGCATGAATGCAATGCACACATCTGTTTCCTCTATTTTTGTAACCCCATTACCTGGGATATTACACCATGCCAACAAGCAATTAAATTATTACTTTGCGCTTTAAGAACCATTTTAGTTAAACAGTCAACAGAGGAATCTCATTTTGTGTTGCCACTTGCTCACTTGTTCCTTTTTCTTCTAAATCGGTTTATCTACGTTGTAAAAACAATATTTGTTTGACAATGTTTTGAGACGAGTTTTCAATCTAGGATGAACCAGAATGGTGAATGTACTATGTATACATAGACGTCATTTGCTGCTGGAGACGATAATCGACATACCATCTCATTATTCACAAAAGTTCATAATAAATGCTTTCTTAAAAATTATCATTCCATTGAGAAGATGCACGTTCAAGAACTCAAAACCCCAAATGTCAAACCGCCATTTTTAATTGCTAGACCTTTGTGCATCTTAGCTCGACAACTGCCACTATACTTAGGAATTGACCGGCATATTTCATTTACAACCTTTTCTGGACTCAGACAATACCATACCGAAGTTAAGAAACCTTATACATCTCAACACCAGTTTCACTTGTATTGCCATGTGGACGATTTACTTAATCCACCCAACTTAAAGCTAGCTTCCTACCATCAATTGTTAATGGCAACAGGATATTCTATATGTTCTATAAAGTTTCCACTCAACACTTGACAATTTGATTCAGACGTACAGTGGTTCTAGCCCTGATCCTCATCCGACTATACTTTGCAAATTAAGGTCATCCTTCCCGGTCATCTACCTAATGCATAGCATAGCGCGTAGTACTATAACTGGTCATAATCGGCCAGCTAATCACCTGCTAATTTGAATCGACGCTAGTGCTACCCAGCATAAACAAAGCCACGGTTGACGACATCAAGCGGTATTGGTATTGTACACACGATCAATCGTTGATTTTTCAGCCAAATCGCAGGTTTTTGCGGGACAGGTAGCATGCAGCTACGTATTCAAGCAAATCATGTCTATGTGGCCCGCCCTCACTATGATGACAACATTCTTGTTTTATTTATTTGTTTGTTTGCGGCAGTGTCGTCCTCACGACTGAAACTTCTTTCATCAGAGAATTAATTCCTCCCTTGAACAAGTGCAGTGCATGTTCCGATCCATAGCGTAATGCATGTGGCCTGCAGAGTCGGCAAGCGTATATGTGTTGGATCTTATCCTTGCTCGTCCCCTGAATCTGTGGTACACAATCTCTGTCGCCATTTTCAAGGTTTTGACTTCATATGCCAGAACAAACACCAACATTCCTTGAAATCACAAATGCCGCAACACTTTTTAGGTATGATAGTCACTAGAATTTATTGTGTCGTACACGAGATTGCGAAATAACCTTACCACACCACTGTTCATCTCAGATAAATAAAAACACTGTTCTTGCTCCTGTCAATAAGTTTTTTTGAACAACTTGTTCAAACGCCATAAGGCATCTCTAGTGAGGTTTGTGCTTCCATAGACGCTCGAATATTAGTGTAAACCTTCGAAGAAGTATCATTGTATTTTTTAATCTCAGTTATCCTACCCCTGGTCCCGAACAAGTTTCGTTTAATCTCAGCCGTTCTTCCGTTTCACTCAGGAAAACAGCTAGCTAATCACCGTAGTACTATAATTGGTCATAATTGGCCAGCTAATCACTTGCTATTTGAATCGACGCTAGTGCTAACCACAAGCTTGTTCTCTGCTGACCATATAGGATAAGCCTGTCGATGGCCTACAGGCTACAACACAGCTTAAACAAAACTACGGTTGACGACAACGCCAGAGCTAGAAAATAAGAGCGGTATTGATATTGCACACACTATCGATCGTTGATTTTTCAGACAAATCGTAGGAGTCTTGGAGGAGGGGTAGCATGCAACTATGGAAGCAAACTAGCAAAATATATTTATGTCGCCCGCCCGCACTAGGATGACAACATTCTTGTTTGTTTGCGGCAGCGTCGTCCTCATGGCTGATACTTTTTGATCTGAGAATTTCTCCCTTGAATAAGTGCGGTGCATCTTCCGGTCCATGGCGTAGTGCATGTGGCCTGCAGAGTCGGCAAGCGTACCGTGTGTTGGATCTTATCCTTGTTCGTCTCCGGAATCTGTGGTACACAATCTTTGTTACCATTTTCGAAGTTATAACTTCACATGCCAGAGCAAATGCACCGGAATCTGTTGTGTCATACGTGAGACCGCGAAATAACCTTACCAAACAAAACAGGTGTTCATCTCAGATAAATCAAAAAACACCATATTCACAGGAAAAATACATTTTCTTGAAATAACTTGTAATCTTCAGCAGACCCGACCTAAAGGGACCGTGGCTATCCGTTTTGATCTGCACGGTTAAGAGGGAGGAAAAATCAAGCTCAACGGTTCGACGTGAACGGATCAGCACCTTCGGGGCGACCCATTCCAAGTGTACTTTTTGGCTGAAAATGCATCTGTGTAGATAGCAATCGCGCGCGCGTCCTCCTCTTCTTGTCCCAATGCCCATCCGCCAAATCGCGTCCTCTTTGCGCCTCAACCCTACCACAATGCTGCCGCTTGCCCTACCCCTCGCCATTTCCGGTTTGGGCCGCAGCTCGCCGGAGGTTAGTCCCGCTGCCGGCGTCCTTACCCACACTCGCTGGACCTCCCAGTATGCTGCTTGCCGCGTCGAACCCGCCACCACCAGCAATGCCCATGACGTGTTCAACCATTTGCGCGATCGAGTTTGAGGTACAAACCTGGGGACCTCTTCGGCCATTTGCGTCGGCATAGACATTGGCTAGTGGCGTATATATAACTATTGTATCTTGTTGTATGTTGATGGAGCTCAGTAAATCGATCGAGTTTTGTACAAAAACGTCAGCAACACATGGTGCGGTATAGTCGAGCTGATCACGGGAAGGCAACAATCCGCAGAGAAAGAATTGTTCTTGGATCATTTCAGAAACACGCAGAAACCGAAGTCGATGTTTTGCATGGCAAAATATTTCATAACGAGGTCAATTCTTACACAGCTCTCAATCTCTCATCACCTCCTTCCAAGAAGCGACGACAAGCCAAGGGAGATCACACGGATTTCACGAGACTACACTAATGATCTACAGTATTTACATCACCACACGACATGGACGGATGCGACGGAAGGAGGCCTAGAAGGAGTAGCTGCACCCGTCGAGCAGGCAGGTGTCGTCGAAGCTCCAGAGGCCCAATGCCGGGTCGTCGCTCTGCACGGCGTCGGCGCTGAAGAGGCTGTCGAGGGAGTCGTAGGCTGCGGCGCAGTTGAAGAAGGGGAACTGGTCGGAGAAGAGGAGAGCGTCGAAGAGCGCGTCGGTGTCATGCGGCTCCGTCCTTGTCCGCTTCGTGGGCTGCTCGATCTCGAGCTCTGGGACGGGGATGGTGGGGTGCGCCGTGGCGTCGTCGAAGGCGGACATGCCCTGCCACGAGAAGTCCGGCAGGGCGTCGCGGGACTGGGAGCTCTCGGTGGCCTCGGCTTCGTGCTTGACGACGGACGACGCGTGCGCGGCGGTGTTCTTTTCCTCCTCCTCGTCGACGAGGATCACGACCGGTGTTGTCGCTGCCCTGGCAGCGGGAGCCGCTTCGGCGCGGGCGCGCTTGCGGCTGCTGGGAGCAGCGGGTGTCGCGGAGGGGAAGTTGAGGCTGGCGCCGGCGCCGCGGATGGCGCGCGCGGCGTGGTCGTAGGCGAGGGCGGCGGCCTCGGCGGAGGGGAAGGTGCCGAGCCAGACGCGGACGCCCTTGACGGGGTCGCGGATCTCGGCGGCCCACTTGCCCCAGGGGCGGCGCCGCACGCCCCTGTACTGCGCCGGCTTCCTTTGGCGGACGGGGCCGGACGGCTTCTTGTTGCTGTTGGGGGAGGAGGCGCGGAACGCGAACGGCGTGCTGTCGACCACCTCCTCCTCATCCTGTACCACCATCACGTCCTGCTCCTCCTCGGAGTCCTCGTCGAACTTCCGGAACGCCGCCTCGAAGTCGTCGGCCCTCCGCTGCTGCTTGCGCTGGGGCCAGAGGTGGCCCGCCGTGACGCGCCGCGCCGGCGCGGTCGGGATGAGCTCGGCCAAGATCGCGCCGCCGCACATCTTGCCTTTTCTTTCTCTTCTGATGCTCTACTCCTCTTCTTTGCTTTGCTACTTTGTTGCTTTGGTTCTTTGCGTTTGTGGTTGGGAAGTCCTTGGTGGAGGCGCTCTTAAGTAGAAGGATTGTGGATCATGTCGGGCTCCAAAATTCGCGGGAAGGATGAGGATGAGATAGGGCCGCGTCGCGTCCTTGTCCGCGGAGACAGCTTGGCTCAACTCAGACGCGGAGAGGTGCACTGCATGTAGTACCGTCTTCCTCCGCCCTTCCGTTCAAGCCAGGCAGACGCCAAGCCAGCCCGGTTTTGAGCTTCCGGATCCTTCGCGAAGATCGATCCTGCCGCGATCAACGGTGCACACTAAAGCAAGCACCACACCACAGGCCACAGAGATGGCGTCTGCGTTCCCTCGCGAGGCCGGAATACCGAAACCTCCTCCGGGCTCCGGCGCCCCCAAGTTTGTGGGAAACGCTGTATTCTCAAGTGGCTGCTCAAGTGGGCTCTTTCATTTAGTTTTAGCACGAGCTTCTGAGTTTTCTACCGAGTACTTTACTTCTCTTGATAAGACCCAAGTACCTAAAAGGCAATGTATGATTAATTTATTTTGAACGGGGAAGGGCCAAGCTGCCCTCAAAGCTAGCTTCATTGATAGAGGCGGGACAAAGTTATAAGAAGGACCCAAATAGAAAACGAAATTACATTATAACCTGGTCAGTTCCTCCTGCACGGACGTCATTGCCGGTCTTGAAGCAGCGGCCGCCTTCTCCAGCTCGAGACATAATCACTTGATCTGGAACCGGCGTTGAATCGTCGCGCTGAAGCCCAAGATCATCCCTTATTGGAGAAAAAAAAAGCCCCTCAAAACAAGAGCTCATGAGGTGCGGAGCGCCCCCACCCCCTCGGTCAAAAATAGCGACGGCGAGAAAATAGCGGCGGCGCACCTCGCCGTCGCTTCGAAGCTTCCGCAAAACAAGATTCACCACTTCTCAATGTCGGCAAGCATTTGCATTGAGCACAACAACTCGTCGGCCTCTCCCCTCGACACCATGGAGCTTTATTGACATGGTAGATTGCATCTTCTCGCCCCACTTCATCTGGCTCCAGCCTCCAGAGCGCTATGACAAGCAATATCACCACTAGCAAGCACCCGATTCAGCCTAGTGGATCCAACATGATACTCCCAGTATAGCACTCGACCTTGGCATACGACACAACTAGATGAATGTTAGTCCTAATACTACTAGTAGTATAGACGGGGACCCGACCTCCTCTTCCCTCCCCTCTCTGGTTGACGAGGCCGCTGGAGAAGGGATGGAGAAGAGACGGGAGTTCAACAGCAACTCTCAAAAGAGGAGAGATGAAGAGAAGGGAAAAGTGAGCTCTCCCCCCGATTGCCTGTTAAAGTATTGTTATACAAAAACTAGAAAATCGATGCGAGGGTATAACTTCTATGGCAGAAAACATTTTAATCATTGATGACTGCAAGTGCACATGTATATTTTAGCTAGTTTCAAAAGTAAGAGCATGGAACCACTTAGAGCTATTTGGTTAACATCTTTATGCCCCTCGCCACTATCTATTAAAGGATATTTATAAGCTACCATTGATTCCATCTAAGAGTGATTTAAAGAGAGTTTTTATGTGTGTAAAGTATTACTACTGAAAAGTAAAGTAAACAGAATATACAATTGCGATATAAATAGTAATGAAACTCCAGTAAGATGAGATGTTCTCAGAGAATGTAGGATCTACCTCGAGCATTGGTGTGTCTCATGATTAGGATAAAGGCTTGTGCTTCCATAGACTCAAAGACTGAAACAGTTTCATGAGTGAAATACAAGGATGCTAAGATTAAATGATACATGTTCGAGATTAGAGGTAGGATGGCTGAGATTAAACGATACCACAATACACCTTCGAGGTTTACACTGTTTCTAAAATTTGGCGGTCCATGGAAGCACAGGCCAAGGATAGATCTATGTCTTTCTTCATAAGATATGTGGGGAGAGTTCCATAAACAGTTGATCACGGAAAGACGTCATTTCATTCCGAATAACCACTATGATGATCGTAAGTAAGCCACTCAGATCCCGCATAATTAAGTGTTTCCCATGAATATTTAATTATGTGAGCTTTGTGAATCTCTCCTTGACCCCCCTTGACAACATGAATGGCATGTAGATATGTTATGTCACGTAGCACCGTACATACTACCAATTTCCAAAGGTAATTCCCTCTCTAGTTCGGAAGGCAAATATTACATGGCCGAGTTCATATAATATCCAGAGAGAAAACTAACAGATAATCATGAAACAAAGATATATATCATCTCTATTGCATATCATAATATTGGTAGGGTTTATCCATCTCCCCAAGAATAAAATGAAGTACTCACTCATGGAAGCAACCAACAACATCATCATAGGCATATGGATCGAATACGAATGTATGGATGAATACAAGTGTAAATTCGCAAGAGAAATTGGAACTACAACGAGATGGGAATGGTGATGGAACATGCAACAGTTGATGATGATGGTCATGATGCCTTGGCCTCTAATATGTGTGTAGCAGCAAGGATGGTGGCCTCGATCTGCAAGTTTCCCTCCCTTCCGGAGGTGAGGTTTCTGTGATTTCTGTTCGCTTGAAATGTCGGATCTCAGATATGTCTTCACGTAGTGAAAAAGTATTTGACGAGGCTGAGTCGGAGCCACATGGTACGAGCATGTGGTTATAGGCAGGCTCTGCCCGTACCGGTGGTTGTTGAACTTTCTAGAGTAGCCTCTAGCGATGCCCTTTCACCCAGGTGAGTGCAAAGTCATTTAAATGGCTTTTATCAATTCAAAATATCATATACATGTCCAATATGACACCTCTAAATGATATGTTCATCAATAGCTTCATATTTTTGGATCATGTGAAAACAAGCATCAAAAGGTGTGCACTAGTGCCATAAAATAACAAAATCCTATCACTGCTCATGCAAAAAACACAAGGTAAATATGTTTTAAGAACGCACTCAGCAATCATCATTCAATTATGTTTTTAAGATTTAGAGAAGAAGACATCAATATCTCCAATATTAAACAAATATTGTATGTTGAATTTTTGATATTGTATATGTGTTTATTTTTGTCCAAAACTCTTGTAGGGAATAAAACCGGATCACCTTAAGGCACGCCCTCTCTCATGATATCATCATCAACCAAACGTCAATGATATAAAGGTGCCTCCGAAGAAAACATCGGTATAAAAGAAAATGGCCAGGAAAAAGAAGAAGCCCAAGAGGAAAGTGGACTTCCCACCAAAGCCCATTAGTGCTCATCTACATTGTCTCCAGGCATGGGCCAAAGAAGACTGAAGCTCCCTTGTTTGTTTCTCCCACTTCGAGGCTTTGTTGTCTTTTAGTAGAATATACTTGTTTGCCCCTACTTTCCTTCTCCACCATGAGTATTGAAGGTCATTTGTACAAGGCTTAGAGTATATTAATATCAAGAGATACCAAATACACCCAGCATCTGCAATAATGCAACACCCTAATGGTATTACGGGTGCACACAACTAAAGAAAGAAAAAAAGAAACTAAGAAAATGAAATTCCGCTACGGTATTCCAGCTAGGCCCTAGCAGAAACAATACAACCACCACCAAGACAACACCTAACCGCCAGACTCTCCAAAAGCACTGCCTCTAGGAAGGAAACATTGCATAAGCATCGTCGTTGCCTGATCAAAGATCTTAGATTTTCACCCTGAAGATAGTCTCCGTTCTCAAAACAACGCCTTCAACATGGTATTGCTAGGTACAACCAATTAAAGCCAGACCTTGGATTTTCACCCTGAAAGATAAGACTATGAACTTCACATGTGTTGCCGCCCCTACTTACATATTGCTGCTGTGAAACCCAGAACACCAAGCAAGTCCCTCAACAACGCAGATACTCGAACCTCCATTGTTAGTCCTCCAATCCGGCCTTCATGATATTCTCCGTCACCGACATCACCATGGATGAATGTCACCTAGTGGCAAGAAAGAACAGAGCTTCGCGCCGCTTCCTCCAGAACCAAACGGTCAGAATAAAAGTATGGGTGCGCACGGCCGAATACCACCTGATCCTGCGAACTCCAGACATAAGGTGCACTGTTACGTTCGCTGGCGGAGCTTTTCCAGAAATCACCATGCCAGCAAGATCAAGAAGGATCGACCTCAGGAGGGTCACCATCTTCGCACAAGAAGAACCATAGGACAACCACCTTTATTAGGCAGAACGACAAGCCCCCAGGCCGCCGCCCGATCGCCGACCCCCTCCAGCGGAAGAGGAGGCAAGCCTAAGCATGAACCACGTGCAAAGCTCCGGCCCGAGGCCGGCATAGTGCACCGCGCCGTCTCCCCACGCACCTCTAGGCGACCAGGCAGCCGCGCCGATGGCGGATCTAGACGGGAGCCTAGACCTGTAGCCGCGACCTCCGCCCCAAGTGTGGATGCCCAAAGGTAGCCACCGCTGTAATAGGGCATCCCTCATCCACCGCAAGCAGCCACCCCGCGCGGGCGCCGGGCGCCGCCGCGCGCAGCCAACAACTTGCGCCGTCCCCAACCCCCGACGCCTTCGGCACCAGGCCCGCCACCACGGTGGCCCTTGCCGACAGCAGCGGCAGCAGAGGAGGCCCCTAGGATTTGGTAGGGGCGGTTCGAGGAGTTGACCTCAGCAGCGCCCTGGGGGACGCACACCTGGGGTTTGGATTTCGTGAGGCTTAGAGTCTATTAAAGGTCCCCTAGGGGTCTCTTGTAAGTTATCTCTCATATAAAGCAAAAGCTCTCCCTCTCAAGGTATGGGGATGCCTAGTTGTTGAGCTGATTCTTTGGACATCAACTTCAGGGTCGATCCTAAGATGAAATCCCTTTGAGTTTTCTAATAGTCGAAAGTAATCATGACCGAATGGTGATACACAAGATCGTATCACCGGGTTGTTCTCTTAGAACACCCGAGATTTGCCCGATAGGGCTAGACTGAGTGCGGATTGAGTTAGTGTCCGACGTCCATCAACGTGGCTGTTTAGACACTACCTTTACTTAAGGACCGCCATCTTTATTCCTCTGATGTTGTTTTTTTACTACTCCGTAGAATAATAAAAACATTGATCAAACTTAGAGTAGTTAACCTTTGACTAAATTTATAGGTTCTGCTATAATTGGAACGGAGGGAGTACAATGGTTCTAGTCCCGATCCTTATCGAATCCCCTCCCTGGCAATTGATCGCTCAAGCAATCACTTTCTGTGGCGCGGAAGCACTCGCGGAGCGAGTCAATTCCCTTTTTATCACGTAGTGTTTTAATTGTGTTCACACGTGTTCACACTAACAGCTTGTATTACTACTTTGCAAGTTGCATGCAGCCAAGAGCGTTCACACTGTATGCATGCACATGCACAGAACATCTCATGGATTTGCATTTAATGAGCCAACTTTTCAGCACGCTTTCATGTTGCATGTATACACATAGCATCTCACTCTTTTTTCTTCAGCACGAGGCAGGCTCTCAATTCTCTTTTTGCAATTCCCTTTTGGGTTTTATTTCCGTACGGTAATTCATATTTAAATGGGTCCTTTTGCAGTTCCCTTTTTCGGGCCAGTGGTATTTAAGGGGGAAAATAACGGGTGGGAAGATCCACTTGCAACTCAAATGAACTACCACTTGCTACTCAAATAAAGTACTGTTTTAAGTTGCAAGCTAACAAAAGTTGCTAAAATATTTCTAAATGAAATTTACTTTTTAGGGTTGCTAGGTATTTATATTTACCGTTGACAAATAACGGGACACCGGGTTAATAACTTGTAAACAAAAAAAGAGTCGCTACATATTTTAAATTAAATTAATTTTTTAGGGTTGATATTTATTTATATTTACCATTGATAAATAGCGGGTCACCGGGTTGATAGCTGATACGTCTCCGACGTATCGATAATTTCTTATGTTCTATGCCATATTATTGATGATACCTACATGTTTTATGCACACTTTATGTCATATTCGTGCATTTTCTGGAACTAACCTATTAACAAGATGCCGAAGTGCCGGTTCACATTTTCTGCTGTTTTTGGTTTCAGAAATCCTAGTAACGAAATATTCTCGGAATTGGACGAAACGAAGACCCGGGGGCCTATTTTTCCACGGAGCTTCCGGAAGACCGAAGAGCATACGAAGTGGGGCCACGAGGTGGCGACACCACAAGGCGGCGCGGCCAAGGAGGGGCCCGCGCCGCCCTATGGTGTGGGCCCCTCGTCGGGCCCCGACTCTGCCCTTCCGCCTACTTAAAGCCTCCGTCGCGAAACCCCGATGCGAAAAACCACGATACGGAAAACCTTACCGAGACGCCGCCGCCGCCGATCCCATCTCGGGGGATTACGGAGATCTCCTCCGGCACCCTGCCGGAGAGGGGATTCATCTCCCGGAGGACTCTACACCGCCATGGTCGCCTCCGGAGTGATGAGTGAGTAGTTCACCCCTGGACTATGGGTCCATAGCGGTAGCTAGATGGTTGTCTTCTCCTCATTGTGCTTCATTGTTGGATCTTGTGAGCTGCCTAACATGATCAAGATCATCTATCTGTAATTCTATATGTTGTGTTTGTCGGGATCCGATGGATAGAGAATACCATGTCATGTTAATTATCAAGTTATTACATATGTGTTGTTTATGATCTTGCATGCTCTCCGTTATTAGTAGAGGCTCTGGCCAAGTTTTTGCTTTTAACTCCAAGAGGGAGTATTTATGCTCGATAGTGGGTTCATGCCTGCATTGACACTGGGACGAGTGACGAAAGTTCTAAGGTTGTGTTGTGCTTGTTGCCACTAGCGATAAAACATTGGCGCTATGTCCAGAGGATGTAGTTGTTGATTACATTACGCACCATACTTAATGCAATTGTCCGTTGCTTTGCAACTTAATACTGGAGGGGGTTCGGATGATAACCTGAAGGTGGACTTTTTAGGCATAGATGCAGTTGGATGGCGGTCTATGTACTTTGTCGTAATGCCCAATTAAATCTCACTATACGTATCATGTCATGTATGTGCATTGTTATGCCCTCTCTATTTGTCAATTGCCCGACTGTAATTTGTTCACCCAACATGCTTTTATCTTATGGGAGAGACACCTCTAGTGAACTGTGGACCCCGGTCCATTCTTTAATACTGAAATACAAATCTGTTGCAATACTTGTTTTTACTATTTTCTCTGCAAACAATCATCTTCCACACAATACGGTTAATCCTTTGTTACGAGCAAGTCGGTGAGATTGACAACCTCACTGCGTTTCGTTGGGGCAAAGTACTTTGGTTGTGTTGTGCAGGTTCCACGTTGGCGCCGGAATCCCTGGTGTTGCGTCGCACTACATCCCGCCGCCATCAACCTTCAACGTGCTTCTTGGCTCCTCCTGGTTCGATAAACCTTGGTTTCTTTCTGAGGGAAAACTTGCTGCTGTGCGCATCATACCTTCCTCTTGGGGTTTCCCAACGAACGTGTGAAATACACGCCATCAAGCTCTTTTTCTGGCGCCGTTGCCGCGGAACGAAGAAAAGTTACACCATAAAGATTTTCAACTCCCACGTCAACAGCTCTTTTTGTGGCGCCGTTGCCGGGGAGATCAAGACACGCTGCAAGGGGAGTCTCCACTTCCCAATCTCTTTACTTTGTTTTTGTCTTGCTTTATTTTATTTACTACTTTGTTTGCTGCATTATATCAAAACACAAAAAAATTAGTTGCTAGTTTTACTTTATTTACTATCTTGTTTGCTATATCAAAAACACACAAAAAAATTAGTTACTTGCATTTACTTTACTTATTTCATCATGTTTCCTTTTAATTTTACCGCAAAGAACATACCGGTAGGACAAGGGTCTATAATTGGGAGGAACAATATAGAAGAATTTTTCACCCATGTTAGTACCGTTGAAGATTTTGAAGATAGACACTTGGTAGAACTTGCTCCTACTTATGAAATTGCTTCTGTCGCTGCTTTAGTTCGCTTGTTGGAAACTAAATTTGTTAATCTCAATCCTATAATCCAACACATGTTTCTTACACTTGGTGATATGGAAGAGGGGAAAAGAAAGATTTTGTTTTAGAAACCCTTCTTAGAGAATTTGGTGGTCTAGCAAGAGAGGCTAGAAAGGTCTTTGCTAAATTTAATATGCTTGGTTCTCATACTAATTTTGTTGGTCTCCTTGAAAAAATGGATATGGATAGAATAAGGTACATTAATAATGCTAATGATGGTGGGGAGATCAACGCACCAATACCATGTAAACTCCTAGCTATGAATGATGCACTAGAAAATAACTATGGTTGGCTTGTTCCTGAAAATTTGTTCGATGAGAGTAGCAAGCCCAAGACTAATGAAAAGGGAGACGCTGAAACTTATGTATCCAATATACTATGCATGGTTGAGAAAACTCCAAACCCCGCTGTAGGTGCACCACCCTTTGATAACACTTGAGATACACTTTCGCGCCTAGGCTGAAAGGCGTTAAAGAAAAGCGCTTATGGGAGACAACCCATGTTTTTACTCCAGTATTTTTGTTTTATATTTGAGTCTTGGAAGTTGTTTACTACTGTAGCAACCTCTCCTTATCTTAGTTTTGAGTTTTGTTGTGCCAAGTAAAGTCTTTGATAGTAAAGTAAGTTACTGCGCAGTTCCAGATTTCTTTGCTCTCACGAATCTGGGTCTATCTCCCTGTAGGTAGCTCAGAAAATTAAGCCAATTTACGAGCATGATCCTCAGATATGTACGCAACTTTCATTCAATTTGAGCATTTTCGTTTGAGCAAGTCTGGTGGCCTAATAAAATCCATCTTTACGGAGTGTTCTGTTTTGACAGATTCTGCCTTTTATTTTGCATTGCCTCTTTTGCTATGTTGGATGAATTTCTTTGATCCATTAATGTCCAGTAGCTTTATGCAATGTCCGAAGTGTTAAGAATGATTGTGTCACCTCTGAACATGTGAATTTTTATTATGCACTAACCCTCTAATGAGTTGTTTCGAGATTGGTGTGGAGGAAGTTTTCAAGGATCAAGAGAGGAGTATGATGCAATATGATCAAGGAGAGTGAAAGCTCTAAGCTTGGGGATGCCCCGGTGGTTCACCCCTGCATATTCTAAGAAGACTCAAGCGTCTAAGCTTGGGGATGCCCAAGGCATCCCCTTCTTCATCGACAACATTATCGAGGTTCCTCCCTGAAACTATATTTTTATTCCGTCACATCTTATGCACTTTGCTTGGAGCGTCGGTTTGTTTTTGTTTTTGTTTTGTTTGAATAAAATGGATCCTAGCATTCACTTTATGGGAGAGAGACACGCTCCGCTGTAGCATATGGACAAATATTTCCTTAGGCTCTACTCATAGTATTCATGGCGAAGTTTCATCTTCGTTAAATTGTTATATGGTTGGAATTCGAAAATGCTACATGTAGTAACTTTAAAATGTCTTGGATAATTTGATACTTGGCAATTGTTGTGCTCATGTTTAAGCTCTTGCATCATATACTTTGCACCCATTAATGAAGAAATACTTAGAGCTTGCTAATTTGGTTTGCATATTTGGTTTCTCTAGAGTCTAGATAAGATCTGGTATTGAGTTTTGAACAACAAGGAAGACGGTATGGAGTCTTATAATGTTTACCATATGTCTTTTATGTGAGTTTTGCTGTCATCGTTCATCCTTGTGTTTGTTTCAAATAGCCTTGCTAGCCTAAACCTTGTATCGAGAGGGAATACTTCTCATGCATCCAAAATCCTTGAACCAACCACTATGCCATTTGTGTCCACCATACCTACCTACTACATGGTATTTATCCGCCATTCCAAAGTAAATTGCTTGAGTGCTACCTTTAAAATTCCATCATTCACCTTTGCAATATATAGCTCATGGGACAAATAGCTTAAAAACTATTGTGGTATTGAATATGTACTTATGCACTTTATCTCTTATTAAGTTGCTTGTTGTGCGATAACCATGTTTCGGGGACGCCATCAACTATTCTTTGTTGGATATCATGTGAGTTGCTATGCATGTCCGTCTTGTCTGAAGTAAGAGAGATCTACCACCTTCATGGTTGGAGCATGCATATTGTTAAAGAAGAACATTGGGCCGCTAACTAAAGCCATGATTCATGGTGGAAGTTTCAGTTTGGACACATATCCTCAATCTCATATGAGAATAATAATTGTTGCCACATGCTTATGCATTAAAGAGGAGTCCATTATCTGTTGTCCATGTTGTCCCGGTATGGATGTCTAAGTTGAGAATAATCAAAAGCGAGAAATCCAAAATGCGAGCTTTCTCCTTAGACCTTTGTACGAGGCGGCATGGAGGTACCCCATTGTGACACTTGGTTAAAACATGTGCATTGCAAAGATCCGGTAGTCCAAGCTAATTAGGACAAGGTGCGGGCACTATTAGTATACTATGCATGAGACTTGCAACTTGTAAAATATAATGTACATAACTCATATGCTTTATTACTACCGTTGACAAAATTGTTTCATGTTTTCAAAATAAAAGCTCTAGCACAAATATAGCAATCGATGCTTTCCTCTTTGAAGGACCATTCTTTTTACTTTTATGTTGAGTCGGTTCACCTATCTCTCTCCACCTCAAGAAGCAAACACTTGTGTGAACTCGTGCATTGATTCCTACATACTTGCATATTGTACTTGTTATATTACTCTATGTTGACTATTATCCATGAGATATACATGTTACAAGTTGAAAGCAACCGCTAAAACTTAATCTTCCTCTGTGTTGCTTCAATACCTTTACTTTGATTTGTTGCTTTATGAGTTAACTCTTATGCAAGACTTATTAATACTTGTCTTGAAGTACTATTCATGAAAAGTCTTTGCTTTATGATTCACTTGTTTACTCATATCATTACCATTGTTTTTGATCGCTGCATCCACTACATATGTTTACAAATAGTATGATAAAGGTTATGATGGCATATCACTTCAGAAATTATCTTTGTTATCGTTTTACCTGCTCGGGACGAGCAGAACTAAGCTTGGGGATGCTTGATACGTCTCCGACGTATCGATAATTTCTTATGTTCTATGCCATATTATTGATGATACCTACATGTTTTATGCACACTTTATGTCATATTCGTGCATTTTCCGGAACTAACCTATTAACAAGATGCCGAAGTGCCGGTTCTCGTTTTCGCAGCTTTTGGTTTCGAAATCCTAGTAACGAAATATTCTCGGAATTGGACGAAACGAAGACCCGGGGGCCTATTTTTCCACGGAGCTTCCGGAAGACCGAAGAGCATACGAAGTGGGGCCACGAGGTGGTGACACCACAAGGCGGCGCGGCCAAGGAGGGGCCCGCGCCGCCCTATGGTGTGGGCCCTCGTCGAGCCCCCGACTCTGCCCTTCCGCCTACTTAAAGCCTCCGTCGCGAAACCCCGATGCGAAAAACCACGATACGGAAAACCTTATCGAGACGCCGCCGCCGCCGATCCCATCTCGGGGGATTCCGGAGATCTCCTCCGGCACCCTGCCGAGAGGGGATTCATCTCCCGGAGGACTCTACACCGCCATGGTCGCCTCCGGAGTGATGAGTGAGTAGTTCACCCCTGGACTATGGGTCCATAGCGGTAGCTAGATGGTTGTCTTCTCCTCATTGTGCTTCATTGTTGGATCTTGTGGGCTGCCTAACATGATCAAGATCATCTATCTGTAATTCTATATGTTGTGTTTGTCGGGATCCGATGGATAGAGAATACCATGTCATGTTAATTATCAAGTTATTACATATGTGTTGTTTATGATCTTGCATGCTCTCCGTTATTAGTAGAGGCTCTGGCCAAGTTTTTGCTTTTAACTCCAAGAGGGAGTATTTATGCTCGATAGTGGGTTCATGCCTGCATTGACACCTGGGACAGTGACAGAAAGTTCTAAGGTTGTGTTGTGCTGTTGCCACTAGGGATAAAACATTGGCGCTATGTCCGAGGATGTAGTTGTTGATTACATTACGCACCATACTTAATGCAATTGTCTCGTTGCTTTGCAACTTAATACCTGGAGGGGGTTCGGATGATAACCCGAAGGTGGACTTTTTAGGCATAGATGCGAGTTGGATGGCGGTCTATGTACTTTGTCGTAATGCCCAATTAAATCTCACTATACTTATCATGTCATGTATGTGCATTGTTATGCCCTCTCTATTTGTCAATTGCCCGACTGTAATTTGTTCACCCAACATGCTTTTATCTTATGGGAGAGACACCTCTAGTGAACTGTGGACCCCGGTCCATTCTTTAATACTCGAAATACAAATCTGCTGCAATACTTGTTTTTACTATTTTCTCTGCAAACAATCATCTTCCACACAATACGGTTAATCCTTTGTTACAGACAAGCCGGTGAGATTGACAACCTCACCTGTTTCGTTGGGGCAAAGTACTTTGGTTGTGTTGTGCGGGTTCCACGTTGGCGCCGGAATCCCTGGTGTTGCGCCGCACTACATCCCGCCGCCATCAACCTTCAACGTGCTTCTTGGCTCCTCCTGGTTCGATAAACCTTAGTTTCTTTCTGAGGGAAAACTTGCTGCTGTGCGCATCATACCTTCCTCTTGGGGTTGCCCAACGAACGTGTGAAATACACGCCATCAATAGCTTGTAAACTAAAAGAGAGTCGCTAAAATATTTCTAAATGAAATAATTTTTAGGGTTATTATTTATTTATATTTACAGTTGATAAATAACGAGGCACCAGGTTGATACTTTGTAAAATAAAAAAATGTTCGCTAAAATATTCTAAATGAAATAATTTTTAGGGTTGGTAGTTATTTTATAATTACCATTGATAAATAACGGAGCACCGGGTTGATAACTTGTAAACTAAAAAGAGTCGCTAAAATATTCGAAATGAAGTTAGATTTTTAGGGCTGGTAGTTATTTATATTTACTGTTGATAAATAACAGGATACCGGATTGATAGCTTCTAAACTAAAAAAGATTCGCTAAAATATTTAAAATAAAATTAACTTTGGGATTGATAATTCGCTAAAATATTTAAAATAAAATTAACTTTGGGATTGATAAAAAGGGAATTTGACTTGCTACGCGAGCGCTTTCGCGCCATAGAAAGTAATTGCTTGAGCGATCGATTGCCAGGGAAGGGATTCGACTATAATTGGTCACACCGGCTAGCTAATCGCATAGTATTTTCAATTGGAGCTAGTGCGAACCACATTTTCTCTGCTGATCGTATAAGGTAATAGCACGCCGACGGTGCCTACCCAGCAATACGTTGACAGCGCGAGAGTCTGAAGAGAGCGGTATTGGTATTGTCCACGCGGCTAAGAGCTCACCGACGTGGCACGCAATCTTGTAGCAGACGATATAACCTTACTATAGTGTTGATTTTTTCAGCCAAAAAATTGAAGGGTTTTGCGGGACAGATAGGACGCAACTGTGCAAGCATAGCATTTTTGTTTTTTTGCGATGGCGTCGTCAGGGCTGATGCAACTTCTTTTGCCGACGAGACGCTTCTTCGATCCCGAAGAAGTTCGGTTCACCTTGGCCTCCTGTAGAAAAAGAGCTAGTACTCCGTATTATACTATCTCCTGCCATTCAGAGATGTCGCTCTTGTCAATACTTATTTTCTCATTTCGTGTTAGCCCTCAACGGTCACCAAGCGTGCTCGATCTTATCTCCTTGTTCGACCCCCTATCTCTCTCACCATTTCTAATTTTCCTTTGAAATCCCGAGCGGCACGAGATTTTATTTTGTGGCATAAGAGTTGCTACTGCTGAAGTAACACCAATTTGTGTGTCTCGTGGGGGAGATAACTTCACCACCAGACCACCATGCATCAGATAAGCGAAAAGCAATGCTCGTGGCTTCACCATGACATTTTTTACTGTTGAATCAAGCTCAAAATTAAGCGCTATTCCTGCCCTCACCGAGAGGGAATCAACGCATGGTCCATGAAGAAGTGACAAGGGCCGGCAAACACGATCACTTTCCCATTTGCTGCACGGAATAGGATTCCCTCACAGCACTGCGACATGGCACGGGCATGGAGGAGATGAGGATATGATGGTGATGTGATGCTGAAGTTAATGGAGCGCAGAGATAAGGCTTGTTGCGACCATTGGCTGGTGCAGCTAGAGCCGGCACGAAAACCATGTGGACATACTAGCGTTCTTGGTTCAACCAACGATCACGGTAGGAGTTGTCTGCTGTGAATCCGTGATTTTGAACATTGGTAACAAGTGTTGTTTGGTCAATTCAGAAAGGCAAAAAAACCGATCGAAGGCAAGGCAAGGTTTTGCATCGAAGGCGTAGGCAAAATCTTTCACAAGGATGTCAACAAACTGGTCTATGTACAAGATCGATGAGCATCACATGGATACTAGTAGGATCCGATTGAACGGAGCAAAGATCTACTTAGAATGACAAGCTGCACTCGTCGACGAGGCAGCCGTCGTCGAAGCTCCAGAGGCCCAAGGCGGGGTCGTCGCTCTGCACGGCGTCTGCGCCGAAGAGGCTGTCGAGGGACTCGTAGGCGGCGGCGCCGTCGAAGTAGGGGAACTGGTCGGAGAAGAAGAGGGCGTCGAAGAGCGCGTCGGAGTCGGAGTCTGAGGCCGGGGCCGGGGCGGACATGCCCTCGTCGGTGCCCTCCTTCGGTTCCGTCCTCTGCCGCTTGGCGGCCTGCTCGACGTCCAGGGCGGGGTGCGCCGCGGTGTCGTCGAACGCGGTCATGCCCTGCCACGAGAAGTCCGGCAGGGCGTTGTTGGACTGCGAGCCCTGGGTCGACTCGGCCTCGTGCTTGATGAGGGACGGCGCGTGCGCGGTGGTGTTGTGTTCCTCTTCGTCGACGAGGTTGACGACCGGTGCTGTTGTGTTGGCAGCGGGAGCGGCTTCGGCGCGGCCGCGCTTGCGGGTGCTAGGGGTGGGTGCCGCGGCGGAGGGGAAGTTGAGCTTGGCCCTGGATCCGCGGATGGCGCGCGCGGCTTGGTCGTAGGCGAGCGCGGCGGCGTCGGCGGAGGGGAAGGTGCCGAGCCAGACGCGGACGCCCTTGACGGGGTCGCGGATCTCGGCGGCCCACTTGCCCCAGGGCCTGCGGCGCACGCCTCTGTACTGCGCCGGCTTCCTGCGCCTGGCCGGCGGCGCCTGCTGCTTGCTGCTGAACAGGCAGGGCTTGCTCTCGGCCACCTCCTCCTCGATCACCACCACGTCGTCCTCGTCATGCTGCTCGTCGTCGGAGTCCGCTTCGAACTCGCGGAAGGCCGCCGCGAAGTCGTCGGCCGCAGCGGCCCTCCGGTGGTGGTGCTGCTGCTTGGGCTGGGGCCAGAGGTGGCCGGCCGTGACCCGGCGCGAGGGCGCGGTCGGGATGAGCTCGGCGAGGATCGCACCACCGCACATCTTGGCTTTGCTTTTCTCCTGTGATGTTTCTCTTTGGTGCTGTGGCTATGTACTAGCTGTGGTGGTTGCTTTGGTGGTCTTGACTATGAGCGGGTGCTTTGCGTGTGTGGCTGGGAAGTCGGGCGGAGGCGCGCTTAAGTAGGAGAGGGGAAGAAGATGTACTCCAAAATTCGCGGGAAGGATGAGATCGTCCCGGGCGCGTCGTCGTCCGCGCGGACAGCTCAGCTCACACGCCGACGCGGAGATGGAGAGGTGCTCTGCATCTGCCGTTTCCCTTCCTCCCCTCTTCCCGGCTGGACCCGCCATGGAAGCCACTAGCCCAGCCCAAGTCCGGTTTGCAGCTTCGCGACGATCGATCCATCCTACCGCGTAGAGGGTGTGTGGTCGCCACACGCGTTGTCCCAACACGCCCAACGGGGAGCCACAGCTCTGGCCCCAGAGATGGCGTCTGCACTCCCTCGCGAGACCGAAACCACCCCCGGCGCCCCCAATTTTGTGGGAAAGGCTGTATTGTCAAGTGGCTGCCCAACTGGGGTGGGGCCTGTGATTTAGTTTAAGCAAGTGCTTTCGGCCTTGGATTTCTCTTGATAAGACCAAGGAGCCAAGGACAATGCAGACACAACTTTCTTAAAGAAATGTATAGCCCTGTGTCAAAGTTCACAGCTAGGGGTGCCGGGTTCAGTGTTTCTACTGCTTCCCTGCCTGCCACTTGCCATAAGCTTGTCTCCACAAAATAAATGATTTCACTGACCGGATATAAACATCTCAGGCCTAGGTTGTCAACAATTTTTTTTCTTTCAAAATGAACTACTTATTACAAAATCGTAGTACTAGTATTTTACTGTCTAAGCTAGCAGTACTTCAGTTTAAGATAAAAAAGGTCCAGCGCTATATTTCCAATACTTAAAAAATAGCAAGTTTTCAGAGATATCCAAGTACTAATGCCATATCTTTTAGTCACAACCAAACATAACAAAGCATTTGAAACTATAGTATATTTAAGAACCTACATTGTTACGAAGATAACTTGATATACTTTGGCACAACATGGAGATATATTTTAAAAAACTTGATCGAATGGTAATGACCTTCCAACATAATATACAAGCATGATTTCTTAAACTTTCGGTTATAGCTACTTTTTGAAGAATACTTTTCGGACCACTTGTGCCCGGGAACCAACAAACACTTGTCGTCTCACACTTGCTATGAAATGAAAGTACCTCCCGAAATCAAAGTCTTCTCTTGGTTAGCCTTCGAATGTAAGTACCATAATAACAAAATACTTTAGTTCATAGACGAAATGATCATTTTGATTAGCCGGTGAATCTGTTGAGCATCTTTTCTTTAAGTGCTCTCTACCTAGATATATTTGGTTCTACTGTTCCGACAAATCGCTCAAAATGTGTAAAATTTTCTTGTCTGATTATATGGTTCCTAGAAAAGTCCAATTGCTATCATCAAAACGGAGTTTTCCTAGGCAATCTGGAAAACACAAAACAAAGCATGATTTCAGGGGGTTATCTCTGGAGACCTATTTTTTTTAAATAAGGGTAAAAGTTTTGCACTTGTTCATTAATTAAGATACAAATTTTGCAGTCAACTAACAACGATTACAACTGCTTAAAGCCTACTGCATCAGCCAAAACCAAAAGCCTTGCCTCTCTCTTGATCTTTTCTAGTATGACTTGAGGAGGGGCTTGCTTGTTCTTGAAGACCTGCGCGTTTCTCTCATTCCAAATTTTAAAAATAGACAGGCCAAATCCGTGCGGTTAGTCATAATATCTCACCATTGATGAATTGAGATTGTTGACAAAGGTTATAGGTCAATGAAGTCAAGCCCAAGCCAATCCTTGACAAGCCCCCATAGACTGAATGGCGAAGCGGCAATTAGCAAAAAGGTGATCTCCGGACTCCGGTACCCTCTTGTGAAGCAGGAAACCCCCATAATTTTGCCACCATCTTTTTTTTCAAAGCGGTGGAAGGTCCAAAACTTATTTGGGATGGCAAGCCATGCAAAGAACTTCACTTCTAAGAGGTGCCCAAATCACTTCATCATAGCTTGGTCTGCTCATGGTTCCTTTTGATGGCTGTGACGTTTTTAGCTATGTTGACACATATCGAAGTATCACCACATGTAAGCTTGGAAACGGCGGTTCAGTCCTTCTTTGGAAAGATTTCTGGTACCGACAACAAAATCGTTGTGATGTCTTCCCACGGCTGTTCTCTTTTGCATTAAAGGAAGATATTTCCGTGAAAGAGTTTTCCATCTCGGTTGACCTTGGATCCAACTTTGCTCTACCTATCTCTGCGCAAGGTTCTGTGGAACTGTTACAGTCTATTTTTTTAAGCGTCTAGCGAGCGGCTGAATGCCCGTTGATAGTACTGAGGGGTCATTTCAAAATGGAAAGTGCTCACACAAACGAAAAGATATGTCCAACTGTCAAAGAAATGGTAGGCTAGCTGATATCACTTTGTCGTTTTAAAAAAACTGTAACTTTTAAACCGTGTGACGAATTACAATCCGTTTTCACTTTTAGAATTCGAGCGACGAGAGCTTCAAAATTAGACCACATTTTCATATATTTCGACGTAATTTTTTAACAAACAACTTTGATGCGCGACGGAGCAACTTTGTTGCGTAGAAAAACAATTTTGGTGTGCGGCAAAGCAACTTTGGTGTGCAACAAAAACACTTAATTCACAACGATGGTAGGCTTCACAATAGCTGCAGCAACAACTCCTAATGTTGCTCCGCAGGACACTAAAATTGCTTGGCCGAGTACCAACTGCAGGACACTAAAAATTGTTCGGTCGGGCACCAAAGTTGCTCTGCATGGTTCAAAAACCGCGTCGTCGGGCACCAAAGTTACTCTGCAGGGCACTTAAGTTGATTCGTCACACATTGAAATTGCTCCGATGGACACCAAAATTGTTGTCGGGCATCAAAATTGTGCCTTCGTGTACCAAGAAGTGTACATGTTCGCCAAAATTGCTTTGTCGCACACCAAAATTGTTTTGCTGCACAACAAAATTGCTCTATCGCGCATCTATGTTGCTTGTTAAAAAAATTCGTCGAAACATATGAAAATGTGGTCAAGTTTTGAAGCTCTCATCATGGGGATTTTAGTAGTGAAAACGTATTGTAATTTCGCCGCACGGTCAAGTTTCTTTGGCAGTTACAGCTATGATTTCAGGTTCTTTTTTATGTCCACCTGGATGATCTGGCTCAAGACGAGAGCTCTTTCGCTTGGGGTTCTCAGCAGTATTATTCTGCTAAGTTGTACAGATTTATTTTTATGCCCCTCCTTCAAGATTCCACAATCAAATCCATATGGAAATCTAAGGCTCTCCCCAAACTTAAGGATTTTGTCTGGCTTCTTTTCATGGACAAGCATTGGCATGTGGAGGGTGGTGCGAATTGTGTGCTCTGCTCTAATTCCTCGTTGGAGTCAAGGGAGAATTTATTCTTTGGGTGTCCATTTGCTAAAACCTGCCGGGAATTCCTTCACATCGTTTGGGACTTGTCTGCTCCTATTTCCAGGCGTATTGAGTTAGGATCTGCAAGTTTTGGAGGGCCTTGTTTCGTAGAACTGTTATCTTGTGTTGCCTGGAATATGTGGAAAATGAGGAATGAGACTATCTTTCAAGGGGCTATACCTTCGTTCCCTAGGCGCAAAAATAAATTCCAGAACGATCTCTGGATCCATCAATATAGGGTTAAGCCGGGTACTGTTCAGTCTCTTTTAGGCTGGTTGCAAACTCTTTTCAATTGATCTGCTGTGTTCCTTTTTTTAAGTTTTTTTAGGGTGACCTTCCATGTATTTGTGTAGTTATGCCTTTTTAATATAATATAAAAATCACACCGTACGGGTTCCCCCCCCCCCCCCCCCGCACAGCCTTCAAACAAAAAAAAAGGTGCCCAAATCTTCCAAACCTTAGCGGTTGCCCCAAAGAATTGAGCTTTGTAAGTGGATTTGGAGGAGTATCGACCGTCATCTGCGAGGCTCCTAGATATGCCATCCGGAACTCCCTCATGAAGGTTGATGGTTCTAAGTTGCATCCCAAGGGAGATGTATTGGCGAATGTGCTTGAGAGAGATGCCTTCCATGTTAATCTTTGAGATCCATTCGTTGTTGCGAAGAGCCTTCTTCACACACCATTTCTCCTCATAGAAATTTTGTAGATTAGCTGGGCAATATCTTTAGGTTTCGCACCATTAAGCCAAGGGCCTCCCAAAAAGGGGTCTTTTCACTGTCTCCCAAGGTAATGGTAATGGCGGCATAAAAGAAGTCCATATATATTTTCCAAATGCATTACTTATATCACTTTGTTGATGATCGGGCTGGATTACAAAACGAAAGGAACAGAAGGCTCTCTGTCGATGATCGAGAAAACTCGTGGATGTGGCGGCCAAGGTGTTCTCTAGAGTCTAGATCACTTGGTTGGGCGCCAATGGGTCAGAGGATTGCGGTGACCAAATGCTTGTTGTCACTCTTCATCTACACCTAATCTGCAAACAAGTTTCTTTGTGTATACAGATTCCTTCATCATGACCAACGACCAATTCGTCTCTCAGGAACATCGCCAAGCGTCGGGATAGAAGTATATATTGCAAATTGCATTGACTTCGTAGCTGAAGTCGCAGCAAGTTCAGCACTGAGCAGACTGCATACAGTTATTCTACATCCTTTTCAGTTAGTTCAGAGCATCTCCAGCCGCGTCCCCCAAAGTGTCCTCAAAACGCGCTGGATTGAGCGTTTGGGGGACGTGTTTTGTTCGTGCTACCTTTGGGGGACGTCGCGCCCCAGCCGCGTCCCCCAAACGCCGCCCCGAATCAGAAATTCAAATTGTTGCATTCAAAAGAGATCGTTCCCGCCGAATCGTCGCGATCAGAGTAGCGGCGATCAAAGTACTAGGCGCGCGATCATATTACAGACCATAGTGCATGCTAAATTAGAAGAAGGGGTTGGTCGACGGCGACGTATCCTGAGTCGACGCAGGCCCGTCGATCACGATGACCTCGTCGCGATCTGCCTGGTGCTGTGCATGCTTCGTCTGCTCCGCCGCCGTCGCATAGGTCGACGATGGTGTAGCAGTCGAAGACGCGTCATCCGGCTCTTGCTCCGCGGTTGCTGCCGCTGCCGCTTCCTGGGCCGCCGCGTCGGCCGCCGCCATTTTGGCTTTGATGTCGTCGAGGATCTGGCCTTTGAAGAAGTTGTGCGCCGCCCGCGTCCGGGGAGACATTCCCTCTGTCGACGCTCTCAGCAGGGACATGTCGTCCCTGCGTTTCTTGAGCTCCAACTTCTCCTCTTGCCTCTTGAGCAGCTCCGCCCACCTTTCGTCGGTCTTTTTGTCGCGGGAGAGAAAGGCCGAGGAGACGCCCGCGAGGCATTTCGTGATCGACGCCTGCGTCTTCTCACACGACGCGGCGTCGGCCAAGGCGGCCTTGGCAGCCTTGTTGCCAGTAGGACGCCCTGCCAACGTTGCCAGCGGCGCGTCCAGATCAATGTCGTCCTTCCCCTTGGACAGCGACAGGCGCGTCAACCGCCATTTCTCGTTCCCTTTGAGCTTGGTATAGCAATGCATCAGCGCGAACGACTTATTTCTCGTGGCTTCTCATTGATGTAACCTCGCAAGTACAGGGCCTTCAAATGCCTGTAACTTCTTTCTCGTGGCTTCTCAAAGATGACCGGCCGTGGGCCGCAGTCCAATTGTGCCACAGGTGCTTCGTATAATCCTTGAGCGCTAAACTCCGTTGGAAGGATGAAGACCATGTTTGTGCCAGCCGATGTCTCATCATCGACTTTCCTTTGCTTGGGGCGCCACTCTTTTCTTTGTGGCCGACCTTCTTCGTCCAGGGTTCGCTGAATTTTGGCGGCCAGATCAGGCCGTGCCTTCCTCAACGTGTGCAGGTATAATCTTTCAGCTTCTTCCAACCCATGCAGACGCTGAACCCTTCGTTTTTGGGAACGGCTGAGCCCATCAGGGCACCACCTTGGCCGATGATACTTGTCTTCTTCATCATCGTCCTCTAGTTCCTCGAGATCTTCTACCCGAGCGGACTCAGCATGCTTGTTCCGAGGCGGGAGAGGCCCTAGACGTTTGAACACGGACACGTTAGCTATATCCTTCTTCTTCTGTTTGCATTCTGGGCAGTTGCCGATTGTTGGCAATCGGTTCATTCCTGAATCCCAGCAGTTTCTGAAGAAGGGGCAGTCCCAGTGCCTATCCACGTCGTCTTGCTCCCTCGACTTTTCCTTGGCGTGGCGCTCGTATCGCTCCTCGTCGTGATCATGCCGACGACGTCTCCCTGTCGTCCCTAGCCGGACGATCTTCTTCATCATCGTCGTTGTATCGCCGGCGTTGGTCGTATTGACCCACATACTTGTTGAGGAGGTGATCGAGAGAGGTCGCTGATATCTTATGTTCTTCACTTCTCCCTCTGTGACGTAGCGCTTGCCGTCTTGGCGGAGCCGATCGCGTGGAGCGGCTTCCTCCGTGTCTTTGCTATGAGAGCAGCTGCCCTCATCTCCGTCCTTACCAGAGTGGTGCCCAGGTCCCACCATGTTGATATTGTGCGAGAAATCTGGCTGGCACCCTTCATGGTAAGTACACTCCACCATGTTAACGGCGGGGAAGGGGTGTGTGTAAGGGTACATTGCCCCTATGTGTGGGTTTGGTAATTAATGACAACCCCTATGGACTAATGTTTTCATTGAGTTTATATGAAGGAATATTCCATAGGTACTACTTGCTCTCCATGTGTTGGATTCAAGTATGGATGCCATGAAGATAAAGATATACCTTGTGATTTGGCATCAAGATCATCGCCATGCTCTATCTCATGTGAGTATGAGAAGATACAAGGTTGAGTTGGGCAAGTTCAAGATGAGCATCTTGAGTGGATCACATGCTTGAAGCTTGCCGTCCATTTGGTGATAGTGGACATGAGAAGATGTGCATCAATGAAGCTTTCCCATCATTGTGTATGGGGGAGCATTTGTGAGTATACACGAAGCGACAATGATCAAGTGATGGGATGCGCAAGGCAAAGGTATGACCTTGATAGGTTTTCCTTTTACCGGTCTCGTGGTGGTTGATGGGAGACCGGATTATAGGATAGATAGCCGCACTATTAAGAGGGGCATTCGGTTGGGTAACTTGATCACATCGTCTTAGGGAGCTCAATCCTTTGCATACTTTGCATATCCTTATTGCTTCTTGGTATTTCTCGGTGTGAGGTTCTTGAGCTTGTTGCTAGCTTTACAACAAGCCCAAGTTCATCAAAAACGGAGTTCACATGCATCTTCTATTGCGTTTTCGATGTTGGGTGATTTTACCGGTTATTCATGATATAAGGTTCTACCTTTTATATTCATGATAAAATCCCCTCCTACAGATTCTTGGGTTTTCACTTTCTATTAGATAGCATTCGTTGTTATCTTCCAAACAAAATTGGTTTCATGCGATTCGGAGTTCGGGAGCATTTGTTATTAAAGAAAAAGGAAAAGGAGAAAAGAATAAAAGGAAAAAGAAAAAGAAGGGGCCAGCCGACCGGCCGGTCTGACCGGACCGGCAACCGGCCCACCCGGTCCGAAACCGGATCCGGCGCTGGTGCCATCCGGCCGGTGTCCAGGGGCCTCTGGCCCTTGACCGGTTGCAGGCCCGGTCCACGACCGGCCTGCCCGGCGCGCCTCCCGGCCCGGCCGGGTTCCTGACCGGCCGCCTCCCTACCTGGGCCGCCTTCCCCGCGCAGCCCACCTCGCGCCGCCTCCACCCGGCCTCGCTGCCGCCTCCTCCGGGCCGCTCCGCCCCGCGCGGCCCACCCGGCGTGGCCAGCCACCCCGCGCGGCTCGTCGCTATCCGCCGCGCGCCGCTTCCCCGGCCGGGCTTTTCGCCTCCACGAGGCCCACTCGCCCCATCCGGTTGCTGGGCCGGTCCGACCGGGCTCGCCGACCGGCCTGGCCGGCTGCTGCTCCGGCCGGCCGGCCCGGTGACCGGGCTGGGCCGTTTTCCTGCCCGAATTTGCTGCCCGTTTTTCCGTCTTTTTCCCCCAACAGCTTATTTTTCCACTTGGGCTATAAATAGCTCTTCTTCCACCTTGAGCAAGACACTTCTTCCTATTCTCTCACCTCCATTGTTGCATTTGAAGAAGTTGCTCTCTCTCTTGTTTCCCCCATGATTCTTGCTCATATTTGAGGATTTGAGAGAGGAGATCTAGATCTACACTTCCACCAAACCAATTCTTCTCTAAATGAGGGAATCTCTTGGGATCTAGATCTTGGAGTCTTTGGTTGACTTTCCCCCTTGTTCTTCCTCTCCAATCTCATCCTAGCATTCGTTGCTTTGGTGGGATTTGAGTGTGAAGGACTTGAACACCTCCGGTGTTCTTGCTTTGCATCATTGCATAGTGTTGAGCTCTCCACCACGATTTGTTCGAGTGAGAGACCGTGAGCTTGTTACTCTTGGAGGGTGACCTCCTAGTTGGCTCGGTGATTGGTGCTCCGGTGATCTCTTCAAGAAGATTGTGAAGAGGCCCGGGCTTCTCCTTCGTGGAGCTTGTGAAGTGGTTGTGGAGCTTGCCATCTCCGGAGCGGAGGAAAAGCTAACCATAAGGAAAGGGCCATTATCCTTCGTGGGTGTGGTTCGGAGAATAGGGTGAGCCTTCGTGGCGCGGGGAATCCTTCGTGGGACCTCCACTCCTCCAAACGTGACGTACCTTGTTGCAAAGCAAGGGAACACGGGAATACATCCTCGTCTCCGCGTGCCTCGGTTATTTCTATACCCGAGCTCTCTTTCCTTGTGATAGCCATCGTGCTTGAAGTACATATATCTTGCTATCACTTGTGCTACATATATCTTGTGCCTATCTTGCTTAGCTCTAGTTGCTATTGTCACACTTAGTTGAGCTTAGCATATTTAGGGTTTGTGCTTGTAATCTAAATGATAGTTTAATTCCGCATTCTTACAAGACAAATCCGCAAGAATTTGTAATTGCCTATTCACCCCCCCTCTAGGCGACATCTCGATCTTTCAATTGGTATCAGAGCAAGGTCTCTCCTTGTTTTAGGCTTCACCGCCTTGAGAGTAAAGATGTCGGCTAGTAATTTAGTGCACAATGACACAATTGTCTTTAATGGCACAAATTATCTTTTGTGGAGAAATTGCTTGCTTTGTAAGCTTCGGACCTTGTGTCCACATATAGAGCAATTTCTAGATGTCGGTTTTTCTCCTCCGATGGATTCTCAAAATCTATCTTTAGAGGATGAGAAAAACTTACATCTTGAAGCTCAAGTATCTAATGAGCTTTTATTCTCTTTGAGACCCGATTTTCGTAGGTTCTTGATATATATAAAGCGAAAATCGTCTCATGAGATGTGGATCAAGCTTAAGGAAATGTTTGGTGGATCCACTTCTCATTTGGTCGGTGGTGTCTCCGAGGAGCTTTCTTCCCCTTCACATCATGAAGAGCTCCAAGTTGCTTCCACCTCCGGCCGTGATGATATATCATCTTCTTCCACTTCACCAACGTGTTGCAAGACACAAGGTAATGATATGGTGAGTGGTGAGGGAAATTGCAATGTTGATATTGTGCTCATTAGTGATGACTCTTCATCTCTATCTCATTGCAATGGTTCCTCTTTGGACTTAAACACATCTTGCATTGAAAATAACCTACATGCTTGTGTTGATAGTTCTTGCATATCATGTGTAAATTGCTTACATAGATCTCATGAGGATATGCTTGCCTTGTCTTGCTCCCATAATCAAAATGCTTCTATTTCCTCTAGTTGCTTGTTGACTAACAATGTAGAGGAAACCGAACACTCTATGGATCAAGACATGATTTCAAATGAGGATTCAAGAATACCTTCATCTTCATCCTCCGGTATGCACATGTGCCTTATGGCAAATGGATCAAAGGTATCTCCTACTTTGACTCCTAACACATCCTCTAATGATGAGAGTGATGATGATGATAATGATGAAGAACATAATACCTTGGTGCATGATATGGCAATGGTATATGCTTCTCTTCGTGGTAATAAAGAAGCTCGTGCTTATCTCGAACACTCTATGGATACCTTGAATAAATATAGGGAAACCATAGTGGAGTTGCAGTCCCATATTGAAAATGGGGAAATGAGATTCACTCTCCTCAAGCATGAGCTAAAAGATGAGAAGCATACTAATTTCATGCTTACACAAAAAATTGAATCCTATATGCATGAAAATGAGAAAACTATTGTTGATGCTTGTGCTACTAACTCTACTTCTTGTGAAGCATCTATCTTAAAGGAGAATGTTGAGTTAAGGGCTCAACTTGAGTTGCTAACTAGCAATTGTAGGGAATTGGAAGAAAACAATAAAACGCTCTCACACTCTCTTGAGGATCTTCTAACTTCCTACGATGAGCTAAAGTTAGCTCATGAGGCTAGTGTCACTAAGGTAACATCTTGTGAGCCTCATGTGGACATTAGCACAATCTCTACCCAAAATGTTATATTGCCATGTGCTAGTCCTTGTAATCCATCTAGTCAAACTAGTGATACACCTTGTGTTGGATTACTTGATTTGCCTTGTTGCTCTAACAATGAAGCTTCTACTTCCTCTAGTACTTGTATTTCTACTAACCATGTAGAGGAAATAAAAGAGCTCGAGGCTCAAGTCCTTTCTTTGAAGAAAGACTTGGAAAAGCGTCATGAAGGGAAATCCGCACTTGACAAGATGCTAAGTGTGCAACAATCCCCCAATGACAAGAGTGGACTTGGATTCAACTCCAATAACAAGAACAAGTCCAAGAGCAAGAGCAACAAGAAGAAGGGCCAAGACAAAGTCAAGGATTCGGCCAAGTTGGTTTGCTTCAAGTGCAAGGTTGAAGGGCATCATGTTAGATCATGCCCATTGAAGAAGAAGAAGCACTTGAGTGAGAAACAACAAGGGAAACGGCCACGAGGTCAAGGTCAAGCTCATGCTCGACCTCAAGTTGAAGATAGGCCACTTCCCAAGAAGACTCAAGATAATGTTCCCCAAGAGAAGAAATCAATAAAGAAGAGAAAGGGGAACACTTGCTACTTATGCCGTGAGAAGGGGCACTTTGCTTCTTCTTGCTTAGGTGGTACCTTATCTAACCCTATAATTGTTGATGATGATTATTCTCTAGGGAAGGATAAGGATGGCAATGTGTTTGCCAAGTTTGTTGGAACTCAAAGTGGTTTTAAGAAAAGAACCATTTGGGTTGCCAAGCCTATTGTGACTAACCTCTTAGGACCCAACTTGGTTGGGGACCAACAATCTCAAACTTGATCAATAGGTACAAGTGGAGGGCATTGGAGATTTGGCTACTTCATGAAGAATTAAGGGATCTTCATATATTGTATTTTTACCAAGTCAAGTCGTATGGATTATCATCTATATCTTATATCCAATGTTCCTCTTTGCGGTAACTTATACTTCAACTCTTCATGTTTATTGTAAGTTACTTGCCCCTTTGCATGTTTGGTTTTGTACCAAATATGTGTATGTATGTGTTGTGTCTTACTTGCTTATCTTGTGTATTCAAGTATGTTTGTTTGACTCGTCATATACTTATGTATTGTTTTGAGCCTAATGCATCTTGATGATATCTTATTTGGCTCTCTTTGAGTGATTAATGGAGCATCCCATTTTGGGGGAGTGATATGCTTTGTGCATCTCTCTTTCTATAAAATGTGTGTATATGGGTAGCACCACTTAGTATTGATATTGCAAGATTATCTAGTCACTATGTGGTGTATCATACTCATGAGAAATTCAAATTCTAAATATCCATTAATCATCTCTAGTTGTATTTTAGTTGCCTCTTATTTAGAAGAAATGTTTTATCACATTATGGGGGAGTAATATGTTTTGTACATATCACAAGCCTAGAAAATGTGAACATATGAGGTTATGCCACTTAGAGTTGATGCTCTTAATTATCTTGCTCCTAGGTGGCATGTTTGCTCAAACAAGCTCCATTCCTAATAAAAATATTTTATTACTCATCTTGTGGGCTTTTGTTTGAATATGAAATTCTTGGTGCGGTTTTTCCTCAAACACATATCTCTATATCTTATTTGGGACACCGTTTGCTTCAAGTTATTCTAATCATTGCCGTGCGTGATTGTGTGACTAGTTGAAGCTATCAAGAATCTTCATCCGTGCATAGTGCTCAATTCTATATACTTATCCTATGCCTTTTATTGTGAAGTTGATCCTTACTAACATTGTGAATACTACACCGGAAATTATTTCCAATATACTCATTGTCTTTGACAATTGATAACCTTGTATGTGGTTGAATTTTTGGATCATCTTCACCTTGGATTTTTTATTATTGCCTTATTTTATTTCCAACAAATCTTTGTTGCTCCCATGTGTCTTCCTTGTCCCTTTGAAAAATATTTTGATAAATTCTCTTGATTCATATCAAGTGTTTGTTTTGGAAGACAAACCTTTTTCCTTACGGTACATTGTGCCATTGTGAAAAGTGTATAGGGTTTGGTTTATTTTGTTTGAACCTTGCTCTTTTGGGGAGTTTGCTATCTCATTCTTTCTTACATGATTCATTTGCTTGAATGAGATAAATCCTTGAGCATGTTTGCTTTATTTCATCCTTTATGCTCAATGGTTTCTTCTTAGTTCATTTGTTGAACTTTGTTGAACAAATCTTTTGTGATTTGCGTCTTTGATATATTTTGGACAACAAATTTGTTTGGTGACACCTTTATGCCTTATTCGATTCTTTTGGTGTTTTGTCCAAAGTATATCTTTCTTGGATCTTTAAAGTCTTTATGTGTGCTTATATGTAATTTGTTTATATTTGTAGCATGCTTGCTTTGTTTGATCCATTATATAGGGTATACTCCATCAAATCCTAAATGGCTAAGATGTGCATGAAATTCAAATTTCATCTAAATATGCACATATTTATATGGAGTGTGTCCTATATATTGTGGTTTGTCTAACCATGTTGGACCCAATAAGTTTGGGGGCCAAGATGTACTTGAATGATGTTTTAGGTACATTGGAGATGCAATGGAGGCTTGTCTCTTCTATAAGGAAGGTGTTATCACCATATGAGAATTGGAGTCAAGACTAAGATGATCGATGAACTCCTATCTACTACATCATGCCATTGCTATCTCGGTAACAAGTATCTTATTCATGCATACTCATATAGCATCCAACCTCTTGTAGGTTGCATCTTGGCATGAAATTCTTTATTTCGAAAATATTGAGGTTCTTGAAAAATCCTTTTAAAGAAAATTTCTTATTGTACACTTGAGTAATTTGAGAAGATGCATATGATGGGGATATATATATATATCATGTTTATGATTCACCTATCCCAAATATGCCCTCTAGCAATTTATTGCATATCAATTCCTCAAAGAACTCTTATGTGCAATATTGATGAAATTGCGAAATAAATCCATATTTATGATACTTGTTGCCTTTCTCAAAACATTCCAACTAGCTTTACTTCCCTTATTGTTGGTTGTGATGTTTTTGAGATTTTCTTAGTTGAAGCTCATTCATATACCACTAGTGAAAATTGGAGCCATAGGCTATATATGCCTTTTAAGCAAATATCCTTTGGTATATTTTATGACTTCATCTTGGATATCGTATCTTATTTATTTTGTTAACCTCTTGTGTGTGCATGTTTCTTTATGGATCACTATGTCCACTTTAGAAACTTATATACATGAGAGCGTTAATCCATCACCTTGATATCCTTGCTCTTTGCCAACCATCTTTTACCCTTTTGTTTTTAGTGATGTTGGTAAAGAAGATTTATGAGTGCTTGGTTTATTTGTTTTTCTTCATGCACTCATATCTCTTAATTGTTGGACTCAAGTTGTTCTTGATAAGCATATTCTCTTTATCTTAGTTGTGTTCTAAATGATATATATATAGGGAGTGAGGATTCCATGTTTGTGCATATTGTATTCAAATACAAACATTATAAATTGTGCACGAACCTTGGGGAGCTTTCTTATTTTTATTTAGAGCACTATATCTCTCTTATCATGATATCCTTGTTTGTCCAATTGGATCTTTGATTGCTTGCCTTATTTGTGAAAACTTTCTCCATCATGTTATTCTTATGCAATCTTTGATCCTCAATATAGTTTGACTTCCTTCAAGTATTCATCATTGGATATGTGCATTTGATTCCACTCAAATTATGAGAAGTGCACACTTTGGGGAGGAACTCACATTATATTGGCCTTCTAAATTTTTCACCCATTTTGACAATCGATGCCAATGGGGGAGAAGCTTAGAGGGTTTAAGGGAATGGTTTTATACTAAAGCTTGGTTTGTGCTTAAGTATTTTGCCTCTCATGCATTCCATATTTATATGTCTTGCATGGTTGTATATATATAGTGAAAACTATCCCAAAGGTTAATCTTGACAATGTATGCAATGAATTCATGTTCATCACACGTGCATACATTGTGGGGGAGTTCTCTCTATATATATTGGTTCTACTCACATCCATTGCATTTGTTGTAGTTGTGTGAGTAGCGCCGGTTTTGATATGGACTAGTTGCTTTGTGTTACTTGACCATATCAAATACAACCTCTTGTATACAACTTATTCTCGGATAAGTTGCGTACTTGTCACTAATATTCATTATATAAACCCTCTTATTGTGGTTGTCATCAATTACCAAAATGGGGGAGATTGTAAGGGTACATTGCCCCTATGTGTGGTTTTGGTAATTAATGACAACCCCTATGGACTAATGTTTTCATTGAGTTTATATGAAGGAATATTCCATAGGTACTACTTGCTCTCCATGTGTTGGATTCAAGTATGGATGCCATGAAGATAAAGATATACCTTGTGATTTGGCATCAAGATCATCGCCATGCTCTATCTCATGTGAGTATGAGAAGATACAAGGTTGAGTTGGGCAAGTTCAAGATGAGCATCTTGAGTGGATCACATGCTTGAAGCTTGCCGTCCATTTGGTGATAGTGGACATGAGAAGATGTGCATCAATGAAGCTTTCCCATCATTGTGTATGGGGGAGCATTTGTGAGTATACACGAAGCGACAATGATCAAGTGATGGGATGCGCAAGGCAAAGGTATGACCTTGATAGGTTTTCCTTTTACCGGTCTCGTGGTGGTTGATGGGAGACCGGATTATAGGATAGATAGCCGCACTATTAAGAGGGGCATTCGGTTGGGTAACTTGATCACATCGTCTTAGGGAGCTCAATCCTTTGCATACTTTGCATATCCTTATTGCTTCTTGGTATTTCTCGGTGTGAGGTTCTTGAGCTTGTTGCTAGCTTTACAACAAGCCCAAGTTCATCAAAAACGGAGTTCACATGCATCTTCTATTGCGTTTTCGATGTTGGGTGATTTTACCGGTTATTCATGATATAAGGTTCTACCTTTTATATTCATGATAAAATCCCCTCCTACAGATTCTTGGGTTTTCACTTTCTATTAGATAGCATTCGTTGTTATCTTCCAAACAAAATTGGTTTCATGCGATTCGGAGTTCGGGAGCATTTGTTATTAAAGAAAAAGGAAAAGGAGAAAAGAATAAAAGAAAAAAAGAAAAAGAAGGGGTCAGCCGACCGGCCGGTTAGATAGCATTCGTTGTTATCTTCCAAACAAAATTGGTTTCATGCGATTCGGAGTTCGGGAGCATTTGTTATTAAAGAAAAAGGAAAAGGAGAAAAGAATAAAAGAAAAAAAGAAAAAGAAGGGGTCAGCCGACCGGCCGGTCTGACCGGACCGGCAACCGGCCCACCCGGTCCGAAACCGGATCCGGCGCTGGTGCCATCCGGCCGGTGTCCAGGGGCCTCTGGCCCTTGACCGGTTGCAGGCCCGGTCCACGACCGGCCTGCCCGGCGCGCCTCCCGGCCCGGCCGGGTTCCTGACCGGCCGCCTCCCTACTGGGCCGCCTTCCCCGCGCAGCCCACCTCGCGCCGCCTCCACCCGGCCTGCTGCCGCCTCCTCCGGGCCGCTCCGCCCCGCGCGGCCCACTCGGCGTGGCCAGCACCCCCGCGCGGCTCGTCGCTATCCGCCGCGCGCTGCTTCCCCGGCTGGGCTTTTCGCCTCCACGAGGCCCACTCGCCCCATCCGGTTGCTGGGCCGGTCCGACCGGGCTGCTGACCGGCCTGGCCGGCTGCTGCTCCGGTCGGCCGGCCTGGTGACCGGCTGGGCCGTTTTTCTGCCCGAATTTGCTGCCCGTTTTTCGTCTTTTTCCCCCAACAGTTATTTTTCCACTTGGGCTATAAATAGCTCTTCTTCCACCTTGAGCAAGACACTTCTTCCTATTCTCTCACCTCCATTGTTGCATTTGAAGAAGTTGCTCTCTCTCTTGTTTCCCCCATGATTCTTGCTCATATTTGAGGATTTGAGAGAGGAGATCTAGATCTACACTTCCACCAAACCAATTCTTCTCTAAGTGAGGGAATCTCTTGGGATCTAGATCTTGGAGTCTTTGGTTGACTTTCCCCCTTGTTCTTCCTCTCCAATCTCATCCTAGCATTCGTTGCTTTGGTGGGATTTGAGTGTGAAGGACTTGAACACCTCCGGTGTTCTTGCTTTGCATCATTGCATAGTGTTGAGCTCTCCACCACGATTTGTTCGAGTGAGAGACCGTGAGCTTGTTACTCTTGGAGGGTGACCTCCTAGTTGGCTCGGTGATTGGTGCTCCGGTGATCTCTTCAAGAAGATTGTGAAGAGGCCCGGGCTTCTCCTTCGTGGAGCTTGTGAAGTGGTTGTGGAGCTTGCCATCTCCGGAGCGGAGGAAAAGCTAACCATAAGGAAAGGGCCATTATCCTTCGTGGGTGTGGTTCGGAGAATAGGGTGAGCCTTCGTGGCGCGGGGAATCCTTCGTGGGACCTCCACTCCTCCAAACGTGACGTACCTTGTTGCAAAGCAAGGGAACACGGGAATACATCCTCGTCTCCGCGTGCCTCGGTTATTTCTATACCCGAGCTCTCTTTCCTTGTGATAGCCATCGTGCTTGAAGTACATATATCTTGCTATCACTTGTGCTACATATATCTTGTGCCTATCTTGCTTAGCTCTAGTTGCTATTGTCACACTTAGTTGAGCTTAGCATATTTAGGGTTTGTGCTTGTAATCTAAATGATAGTTTAATTCCGCATTCTTACAAGACAAATCCGCAAGAATTTGTAATTGCCTATTCACCCCCCCCTCTAGGCGACATCTCGATCTTTCAGTGTGTGTCGACCTTCATGGCGTACTGGTTGAAAATTAGCCGTCCTTTTTCTATCGCCATTTGGATCTGCTGACGCCACACCCTGCAGTCGTTAGTGGTGTGGGTGAACGTGTTATGCCACTTGCAGTATGGCTTTCCGTTCAGCTCCTGCACCGTAGGGATCTTGTGGCCTTCGGGTACCTTTATATGCTTCTCCGTGAGTAAGAGATCGAAAATCTGCTCAGTTTTGGTCACGTCGAAGTCGAACCCTTTTGGACGGCCTTGTGGCTTAACCCACTTGCAGGACACGGGGCCTGCCGCTCGAGTCCATTCAGCCACTGCTACCTCTCGATCTCCCGCAGCACCTTCATCCTCGTCTGCCTCAACCAGGGCCACCGCACGCTTGAATTTGTCCCGGTAAACATCCGGGTGGCGCTGTTCATACGCCGACGCCTTCGCACCATGTGCGCCAATGAAGGGTAGTCCGCTTGGGAGGCCACGTCCTTGATCGATGATGAGAGACCCACCACCGCCAACTCGATCGCTTCTTTTTCACTTACGTGAACCGAATAGCATCGGTTCCTCACGGTCCTGAAGCGCCGGATGTATTCCGACACTCGTTTCCCCGCGCTTCGTCGTACTTGTGCTAGATCGGCAATGCCAGCCGCGGAAGCCTCCGAGTGATACTCGCTCGTGGAACCGCTCTTCCAACCGCTTCCAAGTCCGGATTGAGTTCGGTGGCAGCGATGTGTACCACCCGAAAGCCGATCTCGTCGTGGACTCGTGCGAAGAACCTCACACGCAGCTCGTCCGACGCCGAGATCGTACCCGATGATGTCTACGTTCCCCCTCCTTTCCTCGTAGACGGTGTTGGGCCTCCAAGTGCGAGAGGTTTGTAGAACAGCGGCAAGTTTCCCTTAAGTGGATACCCAAGGTTTATCGAACTCAGGGAGGAAGAGGTCAAAGATATCCCTCTTATGCAACCCTGCAACCACAAAGCAAGAAGTCTCTTGTGTCCCCAACACACCTAATAGGTGCACTAGTTCGGCGAAGAGATAGTGAAATATAGGTGGTATGAATAAGTAGTAGCAACGGTGCCAGAAAAGTGCTTGGCGTGTAATTGATGGTGGTGGTATTGCAGCAGTAGTAACGCAGTAAAACAGTAAACAAGCAGTAGTAACTCAGCAGTAGTAACGCAGCAGTAGTAAACAAGCAGTAGTAACTCAGCAGTATTTAGGAACAAGGCCTAGGGATTACACTTTCACTAGTGGACACTCTCAACATTGATCACATAACAGAATAGATAAATGCATACTCTACACTTTTGTTGGATGATGAACACATTGCGTAGGATTACACGAACCCTCAATGCCGGAGTTAACAAGCTCCACAATAATGCT
This sequence comes from Lolium rigidum, assembly GCF_022539505.1. Taxonomy (NCBI): domain Eukaryota; kingdom Viridiplantae; phylum Streptophyta; class Magnoliopsida; order Poales; family Poaceae; genus Lolium; species Lolium rigidum. The sequence continues at coordinate 250,692,287 of NC_061508.1, read as the reverse complement.
CATGTTTAAGTAACCTTTAGTGTAAGATAGATCAACGCTACTAAACCAAGTACTAGCATAGCATGCACACTGTCACCTTCATGCATATGTAGGAGGAATAGATCACATCAATATTATCATAGCAATAGTTAACTCCATAATCTACAAGAGATCATGATCATAGCATAAACCAAGTACTAACACGGTGCACCCACCGTCGCCTTTACACACGTGCAGGAGGAATAGAACTACTTTAATAACATCACTAGAGTAGCACATAGATAGTAGTGATACAAACTCATATGAATCTCAATGAGATCATTGTATTGAAGTACATGGAAGAGAGATGAACCACATAGCTACCGGTACAGCCCCGAGCCTCGATGGAGAACTACTCCCTCCTCATGGGAGCAGCAGCGGTGATGAAGATGGCGGTGGAGATGGCAGCGGTGTTGATGGAGATGGCAGCGGTGTCGATGGAGAAGCCTTCCGGGGCACTTCCCCGCTCCGGCAGGTGCCGGAACGCAGTTCTGTCCCCCGAATTGGAGTTTCGCGATGGCGGCGGCGCCACGGTAACTTTTCCGGAGTTTCGTCAATTGGTCTCGAGGTTTTAGGTCACGACGACTTAAATAGGCGAAGAGTCGGAGTCGGAGGGGCCCGGGCTGCCCGGACCATAGGGGGCGCGCCCCCTTGGGCCGCGCCGCCCACAGGTGTGGGGCCCCCCGGCACCCCTCCGACCTTTCTTCGGTGCTCCGGAAGCTTCGCGTATTTCTAAGACTTTTGGCGTTGATTTCGTCCGATTCGAAAATATTTCGTTACTAGGATTTCGAAACCAAAAACAGCGAAAAACGGAACTGGCACTTCGGCATCTTGTTAATAGGTTAGTTCCAGAAAATGCACGAATATGACATAAAGTGTGCATAAAACATGTAGATAACATCAATAATGTGGCATGGAACACAAGAAATTATGGATACGTTGGAGACGTATCAGCATCCCCAAGCTTAGTTCTGCTCGTCCCGAGCAGGTAAAACGATAACAAAGATAATTTCTGGAGTGACATGCCATCATAAACTTGATCATACTATTTGTACAGCATATGTAGTGAATGCAGCGATCAAAACAATGTATATGACATGAGTAAACAAGTGAATCATATAGCAAAGACTTTTCATGAATAGCACTTCAAGACAAGCATCAATAAGTCTTGCATAAGAGTTAACTCATAAAGCAATAATTCAAAGTAAAGGCATTGAAGCAACACAAAAGAAGATTAAGTTTCAGCGGTTGCTTTCAACTTGTAACATGTATATCTCATGGATAATTGTCAATGCAAAGCAATATAACAAATGCAATATGCAAATATGTAAGAATCAATGCACAGTTCACACAAGTGTTTGCTTCTTGAGGTGGAGAGAAATAGGTGAACCGACTCAACATTGAAAGTAAAAGAATGGTCCTTCAAAGAGGAAAGCATCGATTGCTATATTTGTGCTAGAGCTTTGATTTTGAAAACATAAAGAGAGCATAAAAATAAAGTTTTGAGAGGTGTTTGTTGTTGTCAACGAATGGTAGCGGGTACTCTAACCCCCTTGCCAGACAAACCTTCAAAGAGCGGCTCCCATTTTATTTTATTTTTGGATGGCACTCCTTCCAACCTTTCTTTCACAAACCATGGCTAACCGAATCCTCGGGTGCCCGCCAACAATCTCATACCATGAAGGAGTGCCTTTTTATTTTAGTTTTATTATGATGACACTCCTCCCAACCTTTGCTTACACAAGCCATGGCTAACCGAATCCTTCGGGTGCCGTCCAACAATCACATACCATGGAGGAGTGTCTATTTTTAGTTTGTTAATTTGGGACTCGGGAATCCCATTGCCAGCTCTTTTTGCAAAATTATTGGCTAAGCGGATGAAGCCACTAGTCCATTGGTGAAAGTTGCCCAACAAGATTGAAAGATAAACACCACATACTTCCTCATGAGCTATAAAACATTGACACAAATAAGAGGTAATAAATTTTGAATTGTTTAAAGGTAGCACTCAAGCAATTTACTTTGGAATGGCGGGAAATACCATGTAGTAGGTAGGTATGGTGGACACAAATGGCATAGTGTTGGCTCAAGTATTTGGATGCATGAGAAGTATTCCCTCTCGATACAAGGTTTAGGCTAGCAAGGTTGTTTGAGGCAAACACAAGGATGAACTAGTACAGCAAAACTCACATAAAAGACATATTACAAGTATTATAAGACTATACATCGTCTTCCTTATTGTTCAAACACCTTACTAGAAATTATCTAGACCTTAGAGAGACCAATTATGCAAACCAAATTTTAGCATGCTCTATGTATTTCTTCATTAATGGGTGCAAAGCATATGATGCAAGAGCTTAAACATGAGCACAACAATTGCCAAGTATCACATTACCCAAGACATTATAGCAATTACTACATGTATCATTTTCCAATTCCAACCATATAACAATTTAACGAAGAGGAAACTTCGCCATGAATATTATGAGCTAAGAACACATGTGTTCATACGAACCAGCGGAGCGTGTCTCTCTCCCACACAAGCATGATGTAATCCAATTTATTCAAACACAAACAAAAACAAAAGCAAACAAACAGACGCTCCAAGAAAAAGCACATAAGATGTGGCCGAATAAAAATGTAGTTTCAAGAGAAGGAACCTGATAATTTGTCGATGAAGAAGGGGATGCCTTGGGCATCCCCAAGCTTAGACGCTTGAGTCTTCTTGATATATGCAGGGGTGAACCACCGGGTGCATCCCCAAGCTTAGAGCTTTCACTCTCCTTGATCATAGTATATCATCCTCCTCTCTTGACCCTTGAAAACTTCCTCCACACCAAACTCGAAACAACTCATTAGAGGGTTAGTGGACAATAAAAATTAACATGTTCAGAGGTGACACAATCATTCTTAACACTTCTGGACATTGCATAAAGCTACTGGACATTAATGGATCAAAGAAATTCATCCAACATAGCAAAAGAGGCAATGCGAAATAAAAGGCAGAATCTGTCAAAACAGAACAGTCCGTAAAGATGGATTTTATTAGGCCACCAGACCTGCTCAAATGAAAATGCTCAAATTGAATGAAAGTTGCGTACATATCTGAGGATCATGCACGTAAATTGGCATAATTTTCTGAGCTTCCTGCAGGGCAGTGGGCTCAGATTCGTGACAGCAAAGAAATCTGGAACTGCGCAGTAATCCAAATCTAGTACTTACTTTTCTATTAACGGCTTAACTTGGCACAACAAAACTCAAAACTAAGATAAGGAGAGGTTGATACAGTAGTAAACAACTTCCAAGACACAAATATAAAACAAAGTACTGTAGCAAAATAACACATGGGTTATCTCCCAAGAAGTTCTTTCTTTTTAGCCATTAAGATGGGCTCAGCAGTTTTAATGATGCACTCGCAAAAGATAGTATGTGAAGCAAAAGAGAGCATCAAGAGGCAAATTCAAAACACATTTAAGTCTAACATGCTTCCTATGCATAGGAATCTTGTAAATAAACAAGTTCATGAGGAGCAAAGTAACAAGCATAGAAAGATAAAACAAGTATAGCTTCAAAAATTTCAGCACATAGAGAGGCATTTTAGTAACATGAAAATTTCTACAACCATATTTTCCTCTCTCATAATAACTTTCAGTAGCATCATGAGCAAACTCAACAATATAACTATCACATAAAGCATTCTTATCATGAGTCTCATGCATAAAATTATTACTCTCCACATAGGCATAATCAATTTTATTAGTTGTAGTGGGAGCAAATTCAACAAAGTAGCTATCATTATTATTCTCATCATCAAATATAGTAGGCATATTGTAATCATAATTAAACTTATCCTCCATAGTAGGCAGCACTAAAAGACCAATATCATCATAAATAGGAGGCAAAGTATCAGCAAAGTAAATTTTCTCCTCAATGCTTGGGGGACTAAAAATATCATTGAAACCAGCTTCCCCAAGCTTAGAACTTTCTATATTATTGTCAACAATGGTGTCCAAAGCGTTCATACTAATATTACTACCAGCATGCAAAGAAGATTTCATAGGTTTTTTAATTTTCGCATCAAACAATCCATGTTTTAAATCAGGAAATAGAATAAGAAGCTCACTCTTGTACATTATGCCAAACTAGTGTAAACAAGAAACAAAAAGATGCAATTGCAGGATCTAAAGGAAATAGCTTTGAGCACACACACGACGGCGCCGGAAAAATACTTTACCTGAGACCGTAGTATGAGAGCCTTTTACCTTTCCTCCCCGGCAACGGCGCCGTAAAAGTGCTTGATGTCTACGTTCCCCTCCTTTCCTGTAGACGGTGTTGGGCCTCCAAGTGCGGAGGTTTGTAGAACAGCAGCAAGTTTCCCTTAAGTGGATACCCAAGGTTTATCGAACTCGGGGAGGAAGAGGTCAAAGATATCCCTCTTATGCAACCCCGCAACCACAAAGCAAGAAGTCTCTTGTGTCCCCAACACACCTAATAGGTGCACTAGTTCGGCGAAGAGATAGTGAAATATAGGTGGTATGAATAAGTAGTAGCAACGGTGCCAGAAAAGTGCTTGGCGTGTAATTGATGGTGGTGGTATTGCAGCAGTAGTAACGCAGTAAAACAGTAAACAAGCAGTAGTAACTCAGCAGTAGTAACGCAGCAGTAGTAAACAAGCAAGTAGTAACTCAGCAGTATTTAGGAACAAGGCCTAGGGATTACACTTTCACTAGTGGACACTCTCAACATTGATCACATAACGGAATAGATAAATGCATACTCTACACTTTTGTTGGATGATGAACACATTGCGTAGGATTACACGAACCCTCAATGCCGGAGTTAACAAGCTCCACAATAATGCTCATGTTTAAGTAACCTTTAGTGTAAGATAGATCAACGCTACTAAACCAAGTACTAGCATAGCATGCACACTCGTCACCTTCATGCATATGTAGGAGGAATAGATCACATCAATATTATCATAGCAATAGTTAACTCCATAATCTACAAGAGATCATGATCATAGCATAAACCAAGTACTAACACGGTGCACCCACTGTCGCCTTTACACACGTGCGGGAGGAATAGAACTACTTTAATAACATCACTAGAGTAGCACATAGATAGTAGTGATACAAACTCATATGAATCTCAATGAGATCATTGTATTGAAGTACATGGAAGAGAGATGAACCACATAGCTACCGGTACAGCCCCGAGCCTCGATGGAGAACTACTCCCTCCTCATGGGAGCAGCAGCGGTGATGAAGATGGCGGTGGAGATGGCAGCGGTGTTGATGGAGATGGCAGCGGTGTCGATGGAGAAGCCTTCCGGGGGCACTTCCCCGCTCCGGCGGGGTGCCGGAACAGAGTTCTGTCCCCCGAATTGGAGTTTCGCGATGGCGGCGGCGCCACGATAACTTTTCCGGAGTTTCGTCAATTGGTCTCGAGGTTTTAGGTCACGACGACTTAAATAGGCGAAGAGTCGGAGTCGGAGGGGGCCCGGGCTGCCCGGACCATAGGGGGCGCGCCCCTTGGGCCGCGCCGCCCACGGGTGTGGGGCCCCCCGGCACCCCTCCGACCTTTCTTCGGTGCTCCGGAAGCTTCGCGTATTTCTAAGACTTTTGGCGTTGATTTCGTCCGATTCCGAAAATATTTCGTTACTAGGATTTCGAAACCAAAAACAGCAGAAAACAGGAACTGGCACTTCGGCATCTTGTTAATAGGTTAGTTCCAGAAAATGCACGAATATGACATAAAGTGTGCATAAAACATGTAGATAACATCAATAATGTGGCATGGAACACAAGAAATTATGGATACGTTGGAGACGTATCACCCAGCTGTGCCAAATATCGGCTCACATGCTCGATGGAGCTGGAACCATCCGATCCACTAAACTTTGTGAAGTCCGGGAGCCGATATTTGGGTGGTAGCGGGATCAATTCGTACTCGTTAGGGTACGGCTTGGTGTAGCCGAACGTCTTCCTTTTCGGCATCATGCCGAACCGATCTTTCGTAATTGTACAAATCTGATCCGCGGTGATGGCTGAAGGTGTCGAACCCTGAAGATTCGCCGGGGTGGCATACTTAGCCAGCCATGCTTGCTTTTCCGGTTCTGAGCCAACTGCAGGAGCTGGGCTCTGGAGATTCGTCGGAGTGGCGTACTTAGCTAGCCACGTTTGCTTCTCAAGATCTGCTCCCGACGTTCCTCCCGTCGTTCCGAGAGGCCCCTGCTGTCGCAGCTCGGTTCGAGAGTGCCCAGTGCGCCGTCCGGTACGTATGCGCATGCGTATCCGTGCGGGATCTCCTTGGGCGCCTCGGTAGGAATTGGTAGTCACTAGGATCACCACCAATCTTGTAGACGACGTATGCCGATGAGTTCGGCACTTTGGTGCTGCCAACGCGAACGGCAGCGGTGGATGGGACTGGAGTGGCATCTCTCCTTTGTAAGTCCCCAGAGCTGGTCCCGACGGAGAATACCGATGGCTCATGATTTCCTGGATCACGCGTAGAGCGACACGCTCCAAAGTGTTCACCAGGCTCTCAGAGTGGCGGTGCAGCGAATGAGCCACCATGTAGTTGATCTCCTGACGCAGCGACCTGGTGCGTTCTTCTGACGGGGTGGACAGGTCCACTCCATCGAGCGCGCCTTCAGGTGAGAACCCCTTCCACCTGATGCCATGGGAGCGGGTTCTGTGGAAAGAGCCGATGAGTTCGGCTTCGAGGACCGCCTTGATCTCGTCATGCTTCTTCTTGAGCTCGTCAGTCAGATCCTTGTACTTGACCGGAGTGCTTTCCGCCATCTCGGATGTAGATGGCGATGCGGTGGATGTCGAAGATTGTCCCACCGGCGTGCCGAGAATGTGTTGCGGTCGAAACCCACCGGCGGGCAGCGACCGGCAACACCGTAGAGCCGGGAACAACTAGGGCCGCGGCTGGCCCCGGTCCCTCGGAGCGACGGCCCGCAAAGCCTTCCGGTCACACGTCCGATGCTATCGCAAGGGCGTGCCACCTGACCTATACCTGGTCGTAGAAGGTGTTGGATGATGCCTCGCTTAGTTTCCTGCAGGGCATACACGTAAACGTTAAATACGAGCCTCGATCGGCTCTCAGGTTGTCCCGTGAATCGGCTCAAAGAGCCGATCCACCCATGATTCGTACGAGGTGCACGAATATATGGTGGTCCTGCTTGATCAAGATAAAGCTAAAGCGATCTACGACGATTTAGGGTTTTCACCGCATAATCGGATCATCCTACTCACGATTGGGCCTCGCGCTCGCGCACGGTGATCGTAAGCCGATCCTAGACAGGGCCTAAAAACCAACACGAGGTTGATCCCCGAACATCCCTGTCTAGGGCTAGCAAACTACACCCTACACGCCGCTGGATCCTCCAACCCTTTATAAGGCCTAACTATTGCGGATATTAAACTAATCCTTGAAGAACAAGGAGCAACCGTAACGGATCGGATCTACTAAACGATGATCAAGCGGGGTGCGTAAGGGCGGCTAGATGTATAAGGGTTGCACTACGACAGCATATGATACGAAGAACAATGCTAACCCTAACACATCTAAGATAACTACGTTGCTCGCCATCAAAAAGGCTTCAGCACGAGCAACGCATGAACAACGTAGGTAGGCTTATGCTGCCTAGATCGCAAGATGCGATCTAGGCAGCATGGTGCTAACCAGGAGAAACCCTCGGGACGAAGGAGTTGGCGATGCGCCGAGATTTGTTTGTGTTGAACGTTGGTTGTTGTTTATTCCATAAACCCTAGATACATATTTATAGTCCAAGGGACTTTCTAATTTAGGCGTGCACCTAACCGTGCACGGGTAGAACTCCAACTCCTAACCGACACGTAATCTAATATGTTACAGATACAAGGGCAAACTAGCCCAAACTTTGCATGTAAGGCCGATTCACGTATTTCTTCTGTATGTAATCTCCAAGCCCATCTTGATCGCGGCCCACCTCTGACTCGGTAAAATTCTGGTGATAACAACTCTACACTCTTGTTGGATGATGAACACATTGCGTAGGATTACACGAACCCTCAATGCCGGAGTTAACAAGCTCCACAATTCAATGTTCATATTTAAATAACCTTAGAGTGCAAGAAAGATCGACACGACTAAACCAAGTACTAACATAGCGTGCACACTGTCACCTTCACGCCACGTAGGAGGAATAGATCATATCAATACAATCATAATGATAATTAACTCCACAATCTACAAGAGATCATGATCATAGCATATGCCAAGTACTAACACGGATGCACACACTCGTCACCATTACACCGTGCGGAGGAATAAACTACTTTAATAACATCACTAGAGTAGCACATAGATAAATTGTGATACAAAACACATTGCAATCATAAAGAGATATAAATAAGCACTTCACTACGCCATTCATAACAGTGAGTAAGTATTCTGTGAAATATAGCCTAAGAGACCCACACGGTGCACACACTGTCACCTTTACACACGTGGGACAACGAGTCTCCGGAGATCACATAAGTAAAACTCACTTGACTAGCATAGCGACATCTAGATTACAAGCATCATCATATGAATCTCAATCATGTAAGGCAGCTCATGAGATTATTGTATTGAAGTACATAGAGAGAGAGATGAACCACATAGCTACCGGTACAGCCCCGAGCCTCGATGGAGAACTACTCCCTCCTCATGGGAGCAAGCAGCGGTGATGAAGATGGCGGTGGAGATGGCAGCGGTGTCGATGGAGAAGCCTTCCGGGGGCACTTCCCCGCTCCGGCAGGGTGCCGGAACAGAGACTCCTGTCCCCCAGATCTTGGCTTCGCGATGGCGGCGGCTCTGGAAGGTTTTCCGTATCGTCGTTCTTCGTATCAGGGTTTTCGCGACGGAGGCTTTAAATAGGCGGAAGGGCAGCCTCGGAGGGGGCCTGGGGGGCCCACACCATAGGGCGGCGCGCCCCCTCTCGTCCGCGCCGCAGGTGGTGTGGGGCCCCCGGGGCTTCCTCCGGCGGCTCTCGAGTGTTCTGGAAGGCTCCGGAAAAAATAGGACCCTGGGTCTTGATTTCGTCCAATTCCGAGAATATTTCGTTACTAGGATTTCGGAACCAAAACAGCAGTAAAACATGAACCGGCTCTTCGGCATCTTGTTAATAGGTTAGTTCCGTAAAATGCACGAATATGACATAAAGTGTGCATAAAACATGTAGGTATCATCAATAATATGGCATGGAACATAAGAAATTATCGATACGCCGGAGGCGTATCAGCATCCCTAAGCTTAGTTCTCGCTCGTCCCGAGCAGGTAAAACGATAACAAAGATAATTTCTGAAGTGACATGCTATCATAACCTTGATCATACTATTTGTAAACATATGTAGTGGATGCAGCAATCAAAACAATGGTAATGACATGAGTAAACAAGTGAATCATAAAGCAAAGACTTTTCATGAATAGTACTTCAAGACAAGCATCAATAAGTCTTGCATAAGAGTTAACTCATAAAGCAATAAATCAAAGTAAAGGTATTGAAGCAACACAAAGGAAGATTAAGTTTCAGCGGTTGCTTTCAACTTATAACATGTATATCTCATGGACAATTGTCAACATAGAGTAATATAACAAGTACAATATGCAAGTATGTAGGAATCAATGCACAGTTCACACAAGTGTTTGCTTCTTGAGGTGGAGAGAAATAGGTGAACTGACTCAACATAAAAGTAAAAGAATGGTCCTTCAAAGAGGAAAGCATCGATTGCTATATTTGTGCTAGAGCTTTTATTTTGAAAACATGAAACAATTTTGTCAACGGTAGTAATAAAGCATATGAGTTATGTAAATTATATCTTACAAGTTGCAAGTCTTATGCATAGTATACTAATAGTGCCCGCACCTTGTCCTAATTAGCTTGGACTACCGGATCTTTGCAATGCACATGTTTTAACCAAGTGTCACAATGGGGTACCTCCATGCCGCCCGTACAAAGGTCTAAGGAGAAAGCTCGCATTTTGGATTTCTCGCTTTTGATTATTCTCAACTTAGACATCCATACCGGGACAACATGGACAACGAGATAATGGACTCCTCTTTAATGCATAAGCATGTGGCAACAATTACTATTCTCATATGAGATTGAGGATATGTGTCCAAAACTCGAAACTTCCACCATGATTCATGGCTTTAGTTAGCGGCCCAATGTTCTTCTCTAACAATATGCATGCTCCAACCATTAAGGTGGTAGATCTCTCTTACTTCGGACAAGACGGACATGCATAGCAACTCACATGATATTCAACAAAGAATAGTTGATGGCGTCCCTGAAACATGGTTATCGCACAACAAGCAACTTAATAAGAGATAAAGTGCATAAGTACATATTCAATACCACAATAGTTTTTAAGTTATTTGTCCCATGAGCTATATATTGCAAAGGTGAATGATGGAATTTTAAAGGTAGCACTCAAGCAATTTACTTTGGAATGGCGGATAAATACCATGTAGTAGGTAGGTATGGTGGACACAAATGGCATAGTGGTTGGCTCAAGGACTTTGGATGCATGAGAAGTATTCCCTCTCGATACAAGGTTTAGGCTAGCAAGGTTATTTGAAACAAACACAAGGATGAACGGTGCAGCAAAACTCACATAAAAGACATATTGTAAACATTATAAGACTCTACACCGTCTTCCTTGTTGTTCAAAACTCAATACTAGATATTATCTAGACCTTAGAGAGACCAATTATGCAAACCAAATTTTAGCAAGCTCTATGTATTTCTTCATTAATGGGTGCAAAGCATATGATGCAAGAGCTTAAACATGAGCACAACAATTGCCAAGTATCACATTATCCAAGACATTATAGCAGTTTACTACATGTATCATTTTCCAATTCCAACCATATAACAAATTAACGAAGAAGAAACTTCGCCATGAAAATTAGATAAGCTAAGAACGCATGTGTTCATATGCAACCAGCGGAGCGTGTCTCTCTCCCACACAAGCATGAATTTGATTCAGAGAACTCAAGATAACAAACGAAAATAAAAGCACACGGACGCTCCAAGTAAAGTACATAAGATGTGACCGAATAAAAATATAGTTTCAAGAGAAGGAACCCGATAATGTTGTCGATGAAGAAGGGGATGCCTTGGGCATCCCCAAGCTTAGACGCTTGAGTCTTCTTGAAATATGCAGGGGTGAACCACCGGGGCATCCCCAAGCTTAGAGCTTTCACTCTCCTTGATCATATTGCATCATACTCCTCTCTTGATCCTTGAAAACTTCCTCCACACCAAACTCGAAACAACTCATTAGAGGGTTAGTGCACAATAAAAAATTAACATGTTCAGAGGTGACACAATCATTCTTAACACTTCTGGACATTGCATAAAGCTACTGGACATTAATGGATCAAAGAAATTCATCCAACATAGCAAAAGAGGCAATGCGAAATAAAAGGCAGAATCTGTCAAAACAGAACAGTCCGTAAAGATGGATTTTATTAGGGAACCAGACTTGCTCAAATGAAAATTCCCAAATTGAATGAAAGTTGCGTACATATCTGAGGATCATGCACGTAAATTGGCTTAATTTTCTGAGCTACCTACAGGGAGGTAGACCCAGATTCGTGACAGCAAAGAAATCTGGAACTGCGCAGTAATCCAAATCTAGTACTTACTTTACTATCAAAGACTTTACTTGGCACAACAAAACTCAAAACTAAGATAAGGAGAGGTTGCTACAGTAGTAAACAACTTTCAAGACACAAATATAAAACAAAGTACTGTAGCAAAATAACACATGGGTTATCTCCCAAGAAATTCTTTCTTTATAGCCATTTAAGATGGGCTCAGCAGTTTTAATGATGCACTCGTAAGAAATAGTAGTTGAAGCAAAAGAGAGCATCAATAAGCAAATTCAAAACACATTTAAGTCTAACATTCTTCCTATGCATAGGAATCTTGTAAATAAACAAATTCATGAAGAGCAAAGTAACAAGCATAGGAAGATAAAACAAGTATAACTTCAAAAATTTCAGCACATAGAGAGGTGTTTTAGTAACATGAAAATTTCTACAACCATATTTTCCTCTCTCATAATAACTTTCAGTAGCAACATGAGCAAACTCAACAATATAACTATCACATAAAGCATTCTTATCATGAGTCTCATGCATAAAATTATTACTCTCCACATAAGCATAATCAATTTTATTAGTTGTAGTGGGAGCAAATTCAACAAAGTAGCTATCATTATTATTCTCATCATCAAATATAGGAGGCAAAGTATCATCAAAGAAAATTTTCTCCTCAATGCTTGGGGGACTAAAAAGATCATGAAAACCAGCTTCCCCAAGCTTAGAACTTTCTATATCATTATCAACAATGGTGTTCAAAGCGTTCATACTAATATTACTACCAAGCATGCAAATAAGATTCCATAGGTTTTTTAATTTTCGCATCAAACCATCCATGTCTTAAATCAGGAAATAGAATAAGAAGCTCATTGTTGTCCATTATGCCAAACTAGTGTAAACAAGAAACAAAAAGATGCAATTGCAGGATCTAAAGGAAATAGCTTCGAGCACAAACACAATGGCGCCGTGAAAAGTACTCGTTACCCGGAACCGGAGTATGAGTGCCTTTTTACCTTTCCTCCCGCAACGGCGCCGGAAAAGTACTTGATGTCTACGGGAGCTTCTATTCTTGTAGACAGTGTTGGGCCTCCAAGAGCAGAGGTTTGTAGAACAGCGAAGCAAGTTTCCCTTAAGTGGATCACCCAAGGTTTATCGATCTCGAGGAGGAAGAGGTCAAAGATATCCCTCTCATGCAACCCCGCAACCACAAAGCAAGAAGTCTCTTGTGTCCCCAACACACCTAATAGGTGCACTAGTTCGGCGAAGAGATAGTGAAATACAGGTGGTATGAATAAGTAGTAGCAACGGCACAGAAAAGTGCTTTGCCCAGGATAGTAAACAAGCAGTAGTAACGCAGCAGTAGTAACGCAGTAAAACAGTAAACAAGCATCGATAGCAGTATTTAGGAACAAGGCCTAGGGAATAGACTTTCACTAGTGGACACTCTCAACTTTGCTCACATAACAGAATAGATAAATGCATACTCTACACTCTTGTTGGATGATGAACACATTGCGTAGGATTACACGAACCCTCAATGCCGGAGTTAACAAGCTCCACAATTCAATGTTCATATTTAAATAACCTTAGAGTGCAAGAAAGATCGACACGACTAAACCAAGTACTAACATAGCGTGCACACTGTCACCTTCACGCCACGTAGGAGGAATAGATCATATCAATACAATCATAATGATAATTAACTCCACAATCTACAAGAGATCATGATCATAGCATATGCCAAGTACTAACACGGATGCACACACTCGTCACCATTACACCGTGCAGGAGGAATAAACTACTTTAATAACATCACTAGAGTAGCACATAGATAAATTGTGATACAAAACACATTGCAATCATAAAGAGATATAAATAAGCACTTCACTACGCCATTCATAACAGTGAGTAAGTATTCCGTGAAATATAGCCTAAGAGACCCACACGGTGCACACACTCGTCACCTTTACACACGTGGGACAACGAGTCTCCGGAGATCACATAAGTAAAACTCACTTGACTAGCATAGCGACATCTAGATTACAAGCATCATCATATGAATCTCAATCATGTAAGGCAGCTCATGAGATTATTGTATTGAAGTACATAGGAGAGAGATGAACCACATAGCTACCGGTACAGCCCCGAGCCTCGATGGAGAACTACTCCCTCCTCATGGGAGCAACAGCGGTGATGAAGATGGCGGTGAAGATGGCAGCGGTGTCGATGGAGAAGCCTTCCGGGGCACTTCCCCGCTCCGGCAGGGTGCCGGAACGAGACTCCTGTCCCCGGATCTTGGCTTCGCGATGGCGGCGGCTCTGGAAGGTTTTCCGTATCGTGGTTCTTCGTATCGTGGTTTTTGCGACGGAGGCTTTAAATAGGCGGAAGAGCAGCCTCGGAGGGGGCCTGGGGGGCCCACACCATAGGGCGGCGCGGCCCCCCCTCTGGCCGCGCCAGGGTGTGGTGTGGGGCCCCCAGGGCTTCTCTCTGGCGGCTCTCGGGTGTTCTGGAAGGCTCCGGGAAAAATAGGACCCTGGGTCTTGATTTCGTCCAATTCCGAGAATATTTCGTTACTAGGATTTCTGGAACCAAAAACAGCAGAAAACAGGAACTGGCTCTTCGGCATCTTGTTAATAGGTTAGTTCCAGAAAATGCACGAATATGACATAAAGTGTGCATAAAACATGTAGGTATCATCAATAATATGGCATGGAACATAAGAAATTATCGATACGCCGGAGGCGTATCACCGGGGAGTAGAGGTTGTTGGGGTTGAAGCCGCCATGCGGCAGCACATCCTGGTAGTGGGGCGACAAGTTAGGCGTCACGCACCCGGGAGTGCCGGAGGGGCCGTCGTTGTAGAAGGCGGAGGACGACGGAGAGAACACTCCCGGAACGTACACCGGCACGTTCATACTATATGGGCTCGCGTTGGTGGCGGCGAGACACCCTGCCATTAAGTGCTGGTGCTGGCGCGCCGCCAGAGCCTTCTTCTCCTGCTCCGCCGCCCTCCGTCCTTTCCGCTCCGCCGTCGATAGCTTCCGGCGCAGACAGTCTTGCTGCCATTGATCGTCGGTCCATCCTTCCGGCTTCTTCTTCGGAGCCGACGCCTTCCGCGGCTTCGCGAACGGCGCTTTCGCCCCTTTCGTCGCATTGCCCGGCGGCTTCTTGGCCGCTTTCTTGGCCATCTTTTTGGGGGCTATGGAATGGGGAGAGGGTAGCGGCGCCATGGAATGGGGAGAGGGTAGCGGCGGCGGGTGGACGGCGGGAGGGAGAAACAAATCGGCGAGATAGGAGAAACGAATCGGCGGCGGGATATGTGTTGGGAGGCCAGAAATGCGCGGCGGGATAGGCGCGATATGGCGGGAGGGGCGGGCTTTGGCGGGAGTGGGAGACGATTTTTCACTGAGCCGCTGACGCGTCGGGCCCGCGTCGGTTCGCCTCGCTTTTCGTTGTGTCCGGCGTGCCCGGAGCGTCCCCTGTGGGACGGGGATGGCTCGGGGCGCCGGACACCGTATCGGGCGCGCCGGACAAAAATGGGCTTTGGGAGACGCGGCTGTAACGTTTTTTTGACCCGGCGCGTCCCAAATTGTTTTGGGGACGCTTTGGGGGGACGCGGCTGGAGATGCTCTCAGACGATGTACCTGATTGTGTGTGTGCTTTCGACTTCATTTTCAGTAAAAAAAATAAAATTTTATTTTCAAGTACTAGCGTGCTCTTCTTTCTGGGTATGCAATATCATAACATCAAAACTGAGCCGAGAGAAAGAAAATGGACAACCTTGAGTGCGAGAGACAACTGCTGCCACCATAAAAAGAGACAGCTTGTTTTTTTTACACGGTTGTTGTGCGCGTTCGGTGATGCAACTTGCATCGCCTTTCGCGGGTTGGTTTTAGGCGATGAAGTTGACGGTAGGCAACTCGATCAACTGGTTGGTTAACTCTATTGTGCAACTTGAGGGTCTCCTTTGGAACCATGAATAGGTTCAGTGTATTGTGATATTTCCAAGTAAAGTAACGAGTCCCCTACCTTTTGTGCATTTCATGTGGCCAGGAACAACTGAAGCCGATCATCAGTTGCTACGTAGGAGCGCTCTCCATCCTCGTGCCTCGAATTTGATATAGCACAGTGCCATGAGTGCTCCAGGACAAATATGCACGCCAGCTATATGATACTGTACCTCGAAGGAGTGCAGCGGTACTCGATTCCAAATGTCAAGTAGCTGCAAAAGGTGTGAACTTGAATATTTAAGTCGATCCAGTTAGGACAATAGTACCACGGCTGGAACTTCAAACTCAGAGCAAAACATGCAACGCGCATAGGAAAAAAGGGGCATCAAAACATGCAACGCGCATAGGAAAAAAGGGGCATCAAAACATGCATCCGCCAGGTCTTTGTGCAGGTGTTCCAATGCTTCACCTCTTGCTCATGTTTAAGTGCCGGTAAAAAGACAGTGTTTGGTGGCATGGAAGAACATTTGCAAGCCAAAGAAGTTCGGCAGATTGGAAGTCAAGGACCTCAAATTGCAGGGCCTCGCCCTTAGAGTAAAGTGGCTTTGGCTTAGGCGCACAGATCCAGAGAGGCCATAGCAAGGCCTACCTGGGCTAAATGATCCTGAAGCTGCAGGAGTGTTCAAGATCCTTGCAAGATTTACAGTGGGAGACGGGCGTTTGACCTTTTTTTTTGGAGGGATAGATGGATTAGCGGATATACAGCGGAGGAGTTGGCGCCGGAGGTTTTCGCCATGGTTCCCACCAGGAGGAAGAATACTCGCCTAGTGGCGGAGGCGTTACAGGAGGACGGATGGATATATGACATACAAGGGGAGATGACCGCTGAGCTTTGGATGCAATGCCTGACCTCGTGGGAGGCAGTGGAAAATGTGGAGAGGGATGTCACGAGATCTGATCACATCTCCTGGAAAGGTGTGGAATCGGGGACCTACACGGCGAAGGGCACGTACAAGATGCTCTGTCTTGGAAGCGTCTGATGGAGTATGAGTGAGCTGGTGTGGGGGTCCTTCTCCCCCATGAAGTGCAAGATGTTTGCATGGTTGGCTCTGAAGTATAGGTTGTGGACTTCAGATAGGAAGGCGAGACATGGGCTCCAGGAGCGGCCTGATACGTGCTACACATGTCTGCAAGAGGAGGATAATGTTGATCATATTCTAGTGCTATGCCCATACGCGAGACTGGTGTGGTGTAGGGTCATACGCAGTGCGAACCTACGGATAGCGGATCCAGGATTCACGGGGAACCTACAACGATGGTGGACGGAGGCCCGCAAGCGAGTGCGGAGGATCGACAAGAAGCACTTTGACTCGATGGTCATCAACACAGCATGGACGCTCTGGAAGCAGAAGAACACGAGGGCTTTCGGAAATGTGAGGGAGCAGAAAATAGTAGACCAAATGTTGATGGAGATTAGAGAGGCTTTCCACTTATGAGAGAGGGCCAAGAGAGGAGGGAGGCTAGGTATAGCGAAAGAGTAGGCCTAGGCGGAGGGAGGCGGTGTGCGTGTGTTCAGCACTGGTGTGCTTTCTTGTACTTTGATATGCTTCTTCTTCTGTAAAGATAAGGCACGCTTTTCGCGTGCTCTCGAAAAGAAGTGCCGGTAAAAAGATCCGTCGTGTCTGGAGCTCTGAATCCACGAGACCAACTGTCGATCGCACAAGGAGGAAGATAGACACCACAGTTTTGAATTCCCTAAGACACCAGCTTCACCCTCTTGCTGTCGTGAAATTGAGAACAAGCAATTGCGTGGGTGCTTGGCCTATGCCAGAGCGCTCCACGATAGCGATGAGGCGCGCGCTGGTTGGGCGCTGGTCTCCCTTCACCTCCACCGATTGGGGAGCGTGTCGTGACCTGGTTGGCTCAGCAGAGGGAGGAAAAAAACATCAAGGTGACAAAAGGTCCCGATCCCGACCCAGCAAACCCTATCCAATTTTCCTCCTGCGTGCTGCCGCCGCCTTGGGCTCCTCTCGCACCTCCCCTCCTCTCTGCGCCGGTGGACTCGCACCCCACGTCGTCTACCTCCTCTCATCCCCGCGCCTCTAATCCCCTGGCTGCACCGGTTCCTGCTTCGATGCCTCCTCTGCGCCGGCGCTAGCGTCATTTGCTTCCCCATCGTGGCCACCTCAATAGCAGCTGTTGCCAGAGGTCAGTGCGGGGGACGGTGGATGGATGATCAGGGCCACGGCCTTGCCCGCCTAAGAGCTGATGCTGCAGGCATGTCGGAGATCTCCATGCCTCCCAGGACATGCTCTGGGCACACATCCACCGCCTACCCGCCCGGTGAGTTCCTCCTCCCCAACCTGCCGATTCTTGCACAGTGTACTATCGGGCGGTGTCGCTAATGCATGTTAGTTGTCTGTGCTAACAGGAACGCGCTGGTTGTAAACATGGAGAGGGAGGAGGACGTGGTGACGCATAGAAATGAGATCTGCAGGGCCGACCCGCCTTTGCGGTGGGCGCCGTTCAGGTATGTCGTCTTCCAGGGCAACACATCTCCTCAGGTTGCACTGAACTTTTCCCCTACTTTTCATAGTACTTGAGTTGTTTTGAATGCAAATCATCTTTGATAAATTGAGCATAATGTTTCTGCCCTACTTTTGTTTACAGATTACAGAGATATATATTATCAAATCTAGAAAGAAATGATGGAGGCAAAGAGAAATTGTGTTGGCTGCAAAATTAGAAGATTTATAATGTATTGCAGCAACAATAGGTGGAAATATTCAGCTCATGCTTCAAATATAGCGGAAGTCCGATCCTCTTTTCGTCCAAGCAGAAGTTACACCACTACCGCTTCTTCGAGCCGATGGTATTGGTGCCTCTTCTTGACCAAGGTTGTTTTTATCCTTCAGAATCTGATGGAATTTTGTTTCCTCTGTTTTGATGGGTTATATGTTAGGTTGCAAGAATTAATTAGTCAATATGTTTAAACCTGCAACTTTGTGGCAACAAAATTAGAGGTTCTAGGAGGAAAGCCTTTCTTGGGCACTACTGGGAGAAATTGAGAATTAATTAGGGCTCATTCTGTTACTGTTGATTAGTTGTTCTTGCCGCCGGAAGGAGGAGATGCCATGGAGGAATCGCTGGTGCTTTTCTCCTTCAAATCTCACAACTCAAGCAATATTTTTATTTATTTTGAACTACCTTGTCTATTTCTACTGTTATAAATAGACCGGCCCCTTCTGTTTCAGTTTCAATGCAAATGATATGTGTGACGTGCATGGTATAGAAGAACTATTTGGTTTATGTGGTTGAATAATACAAATATAGTAATAATTCTTTTGCTTTGATCATTTAGTCATCATGGATAAAATAGCTTACTGCCAATCTTGCTAGTCTTGCTATATGTAATGCAGTATAACTAAAAGAATCTTTTCTCTTCCTTCCATTTTCAGTGATAGATAATAATTCACATTTATTTTTCTCCTAAAGCTCCAGGAAGGTGAGGGGTGTTTTTTGCAACACATTTAGAGATTTTGATTGGGCAAACCTGCAAAGGAAGTTATAAATAATTTATTACAAGGTAAATTCAATTTTGTTTTCTTTTTACATACATATTGGTAATTTTGTATGGATTAATAGAAAGTGGATATTTTTAGGAGTCTTTGCAGGTACGTGCAAATTGTTTGATGTAACATTCATTGTGTCCAAAGATTAATTGATATGAGTTCTATTTGCGGATTATTCCTATTCATCTACTTCAATTGTAATAAAATAAATAAACCACATTTGTTAGGACGTGGCCTCTCCAGATTTATGTTTCCTTGTTGAATGGCTTATAGCAGTAGTAAATTACTTTTATATATTATATTGTCATGTTCCATCCATGTGGTGCTCTTTTCTCGCATACGTTGTTTAATTACATTTACAAAAAAAAATTTGTTTTTTTTGGGTTAATCCATCCTGTTTTTCTTCTCTATTATTTTTATTTACCACATAGAAGTTTTTATTATTGTACTGATCCATACTGTGCTAGCACTATTAATAAGTTACAGAAGTCCAGTGTCGGTTTTATGTGTTAACGGTTATGCTTTTTTGTTTCCATTTTGTAAATGCAACTTTTTCCTAGATTTAGCTTTTGCACATGTTATATTTATATATTTTCCCTTTGTTGAGGTTATCTTGCCATCTCATATGTAATGTCAATCAGTTTATTTCCTGTTGTTATTGCCTTCACATTTGATATGATCTTTTCTTTAGCAACTACGAAGCTTTTGTAACCTATCGAATGTGTAGTTGGAGCCTAAGAATTGGGTTAGTCAAGAGGGAGGCTTAAATTATGTTCCAGGTAACACTTCACAAAAGAATCATTTATCACAGTTAGTTGTCTACTCTCCTAAGCTGTTATCTCTTGGAATACTCTAAACAACCAGGACAGATGATGGTTATGTTTTTAATTTCAGCTGGACTGAGATGGTCCATCATTCAGAAGTGCAAAGTATATGCTCCACCATGCACCTTTTTATGAAGAACGGAATACAAAGAAGGCAGCAAGGAGAGTGGTGTATAGTTCCCGCCTCCATCTTTTGGGCAGTGGAGGCTCAAGGTAAGCATAGCCTTCTCCAACCGTGCTTCCTTACATGTTAATGCATAAACTGTGTTATCCACCATTGATGCTTCTGTGCTCTTAAACGTATGCAACATCTAGATGTCCTATGATTAGTTGCTTGTTTACTTGCTTAGTAGGGAGAGACAGAACTTGCTACCTAGGGGTTTAGTATATGGCTGTAGTATGTTCGTATGAATTATCATACACTGCTGCAAATTATAGTATTTAATTGTTATACCGTGAAGGTTCTCTGCGTGGTGAAGTGTAAAATGTGCCTGCTTAGTTTCTTTGTCCTTACTAATAAGTAATAACCAAAAAGTAACATGTTGTTTATTAATTAAAGGTTCTTTATTAGTTCAAAGGTATTGTTGTGACTATAGGTGCAGGTTGTGTCTTAGTTCAAACGCATTGTTGTGACCTCTGACCACCCCTGCTCAGGCTTCTAAAATTTTATACCATGAATTGCAAAACTGGGCATCTTGCTATATTTCGTCGACATGGAAATATGTACATGAGAATCTAGAACTTACTTAGCCTTGGCGTTTGTGTTTTATGACACACAAATTTGATCGATTATGAGAACTTACTAGGATGCTTGTATGAAGAATGCAGGGAAACAATATTTGTGACATGGGTAATGCTGCTTACTTTTTACAAAGAAAAATCCTTCCCTACAGGGACCATTGCTAATTGATATGCTTGTTCATAACATGATTTAATTGGCTGCTTTTTGATACACTACAGAGTTTGTAATAGGGAACTTTCCTTATTTTGTGCATCTTTCCACTATAAGAACTAATTAAATATTCACTTCTGGAATTTTAGTTACTCTCTTTTTCCGAGCATGTTATGAATTGATGCATACACAGTTGCCTTTCGTGCATTGGCGCATTGCTAGATTCTAGACTGCAATTCTTTTTACCAACCAATGGACTATCAAATGTTGATGCATCAAGTGCCTGTCTTTTTAAATGTTTCGGGCTTTTTAATTTCTATGATTTAGTGACCTGAATATTGTTAGGAGATGATACACACTCTTCAATTTTTCTTACCTAAACAATTGCTCTGACCTTTTTATGGAACCATAAGTCTCCTTCCATTCCTTACATTGTGTGTTCGACTTCGATGCTTGTGAGTTGGCTATCTAAGGTTCTTTGGCTCTTTTTATTTATCCATAAGGAATTATTTGGTTCATTTGATTATGCGGGTTTTATGACATTCAAAAAGGCGCATCACTTTCTTTTCTGCTGTAAATTAGCCTACGCTTCTGTTTATTCTTCTTTTCCTATACTAAACCCATTATGCTATTCAGTAACAAGGTGGTTTGTTGCTCCACTTTTAACTGTTTGTGTTGGCTTTTTATATTTGTCATCAGTAAAATGTATGTGCTGGAGAACACCAGCCGAAACATAGTATTTTTGCAGCCTCTGGTTTGATGGGCCTCCACAATGAGGATGTCAATTATCCTATGAAGAGATGCCTGTTGTTACTTGTTTGTTTAGGCCGGCTTTCCATCTGCTACTGTTATTGTTTACTTATCTTTTGGCAGGGCGATGTGGCCACTGTATCTGCAAGTTGCAATTCTTTTTCACCTGACTAGAAAGAAGGGGAAGTAGTTCCATGCATGGTCAATGACTTTGGGCTATATGTGGAAAAGGTATTTTCATAGGATGATTTGCTGGTTCTCCATATCCAGGTTTTTTCCTGTGTAAATGCTTATGTGGATCCTCCTTTCTCCCTTTATAGGTGCCCATCCATCTTGGTGCTGCTGCATGCTCCTTTCTATCCAGGCCTCTTGTACGTGAATTATGCATATGCTCATGTCTAACGGTGATATGTAATACACTATTGAATTGTATTGAAATAAACCCTTTTTTAATATGCAAAACGAAATTCACGAGGAGCCTTGGTAAGCTCACACAGCCACTTTCATGTTCTATGTAAAGTACTGTTTTGTGTAAATTATCTTCTCTATGAAAAACAGGCTTGGTACATGATACATCTGAAATTGTATCACTGAATGCATGTTGTCAGAGCAGATTTCACTGTCCCACTACAGCTAGCCTGCGGTAAAAAAGAAAAGCCAGCCTAGGACCAATCTTTGAAATGATTGGTACGCAATGGACCGGTGAGGAGGCGCCCCATGGGGCGCCCCAACCACTAGTATGCACAACTAGCATCACAATAGGAACCTAACCTACCTTGTGTGGATGATCTAATTTTCCCGATTCTTGGAGACGAAACGGCCCTGGAGATGACGGAACGACAAAATGATACTCACTCCGATCCAATTACTTGTTGTAGATTCAATATATTTAGACATATTTTAGGTAATATTTTGGCTAAATCCACGACAAATAATTCAGATTGAAGGTCAAGAAACAATCACTATCTTTTTCTCATGTTTCTTTTTTTAGGAGATTCTACCTACACATATATACACACATTTAGTTTCAACATACTCTGTTCAAAGGTTGGAAAAAATCCACAAAAAGGAGTTTGAATAATAATTTTGACAAAAGTCAATAATTAAGGGTTATATGTGGCAGCCTAAAAAGGCAATTTCACTCATGTAAGTATATGCAGTACATTCTACCCAAAACCCTTTGTGGTACTTAAAATGTAGAACTTCTTAAACTTTGAAACTTTGCAATAAAACGGCTGTGTGCATCAGTTGATGTAGAAGCTGGAACTAGGCTCCCCATTTCGAAAAAAAAAAATTCTACCCAAAACCCAGTGGACCACCTCTACCCTCCCAGGCTTGCCAATCTACGGCATCCCAAGCCCAACATGGGTCCTCAACTATCACATATTCGGCCAGAGGATGACATGGGGGAGCCGGGAACTCCTGTTTGCCGATCTGGTCGGCGCGGTGTTAGCACCACACACCCTGTGTGGCTGGGGTGGCTAGCTCGGCCGCGGCCCACTAGGAGGTAACTTCCGTTTTTTTTTTCTTTTCTTTTTTCGGGAGCACTATCTAGAGACCGATCTTTGCGAAGGGAAACTTCGCCCCGCACAATGTACGTAGGTTTGACACGTGTTAACCTCGCGTGACACGCCCGCGCTCGCGTAGAGCAGCTCTAGTACTTGCATCCACGCGCGAACAACCGCGTACGTTCAACCGAGCGCGTACAACCGCGTCTATTCGGCCGCACACGTACATCCACATACGTCTGGCCCGCGCACGGGCAAGTACATGTACAGAAGTACAGTCTCCCACACGAGTAAGCATGGGTACAGTTCCGCCAACAAGAAAGTACAGGCACAGAAGTACAGTCGCGCGCACGAGCAAGTACTGGTACATAAGTACAATCGCGCGCACGAGCAAGTACTGGTACAGAAGTACAGTCGCGCGCGCGAGCAAGTACTGCTATAGAAGCACAGTCGTCCACATGGGAAGGTATTGGTACGGAAGTACAGCCTCACACACGAGCAAGTACCGGTACAGAAATAATGTCATGCACATGAGCAAGTACTGATACAGAAGCACATATACAGTAGCGCACACGAGCAAGTAGAGTTACTAAATAAACAAAGACTACATCAAATACACTAAAAATAGAAGTACTTATCAGTTGAAGCACGAGTACAGTTAGGTACACACCATGAGTACAATCAAACTAGTATTAGAAGTACGGAAAAAAAAAATTTCAAAACCTATCAACATGGGATCTAGTTTTTAAGATCTCAACGCGGGGATCTCAAAAGTGAAAACAAGTCGTAATTTAGAATTACGATTCTCGAGATATTTCACTTTGAATAAATGAATTTAGAAAATAAAGGGAAAAGCTAACGCAACACAACCCCCTCTGTCTTCCCTCTCCTCTCTCATCCCCACCTTGGTTCCCCTTGCGACACGTGGCGAGAAGGCAGACCACTTCCCAGGAATTTTCTGCGGAGCGAGTTGTTTTCCCTTCACGAAGGTCGGCATTTTTCTAACGATTTTGTCTTTTTCCTGCTGTTTCTATTCTCTTTATTTATTTTTCTTTTCATAATCCAATTTTACCGGCATTTTTATATTTTTCAAAAACATGAACAGTTTTAAATAGAGATATTTCAAATCAAGATTTTTAAATTTTGAACATTTTTTGCATTTGAACAATTTTTATGTTTGAATAATTTTTAAGTTCGAACATATTTGAAAAATTGAAGATTTAAGTTGAATTTTTTAAAATATAAACTTGTTTGTAGAAAAGTAAATATTTTTTCACTTTTGAACATTTTTTAATTTGAAAATATTTAAATTGAAACATTTAAAAAATGAACAATTTTCAAATTTAATTATTCTAAAAATCTTAAGAAGAAAAAGAAACATAAAATAAAAGAAAACACAAAATAGAGAAAGAAACCTGAAAGAAAAAAAAATCACGAACGGACCGATCAGGCCAGCTCATACCGCACGAGGGGTTGTGCGGTGCGTGCTAACGGCCGACCTGGTCGGCGTATACGATTCTCCCCTATACAAGGCAAAGCTCCCCGATTCTTGAAGGATTCCCGACATAGCCGCATCTAAAGCGGCCGATTAATAGGTTGCACACAACGTAAGATCCCTTGTTCCCCTAAAAAAAGTAGGTAAGGTCCCAGCAAGATAAGCACTGAGTAGATTCCACACAACGCACAATACTGTTTTCAGATGAACGGCACATGCACAGTACTAGCTACTATAGTGCAGAATGAATAAAGAATATGGTCCAATATTATGGTTCGTGTTTTTCTCAACTAGAGTACTTAAACTACCGATTAGTTGGCACTTCAAATGGAAAACTAGAAAGTTTTGTTGGACAAAAGAAAAACAATAATTTCAGTTATCTGAGCCAACAAGTTAGTGGGAGAAAATAAACAGCTGCTAGTTGCCACCATTGATGTTTGCATACATATGTAGAATTCTATGCGTTAACAAAATTCTCGGCTGTCAATCCGACTGCCATATCTCAAATATTTTAATCCACATAGACTTCAAGCATCGTTGCAAGATCTAATCTTATAGTAGTTAACTCCTTCAACTTTGTCGTAAAAGATCTTTTGACAAATCGAGCCTCTTAAAGAATATTACATCGAATAATACATCCATGTCAATTTATTTATAGATCCATTTACTTTCAAAAAAAATCATATCTCCCTAAGGTCTACCAAGGTCCAACCTTGATTATGTATACTATCATGGATTTCATGGCACTTAGATATTTAATGGAGTCAGGACCAATCACAGCTTCTTTGCATGTAGTCGGTTCCTCAATGTTCAACAAAAAAAAAAATTTGTCCTCAAATATTTTATTTTATTGCAAATTAAACCACACCTACTAGGTTTAGTAGGTACTTTGATTTCCATGGCTACGACATTTTGCAGACATGGGAGAAGTGAGAGTTATAGCCGCCTCCGGAACCATTTCAGACGCTGCGCTACTTTGCCCATCTTGTCCAGGTTCGTTGACCTTATCGAATTTCATTGTCCCCCCACTCAGTCGCGATAAAAAACTTATCGGGAAACAAATGGAAAACACTTTTCTCTTCAACTTCACATTGGAAGGAGTACCCAATTTAATCTCTGCGATAATCAATAAAGATGTTCATTTGGTTTTTGGTTGTAAACTTCTTTTACTCATGATTGGCATATAAATATTTTAAGAAAAGATAGTTCGGTTTTTATTCCATGCCATAACTCATATGGATGTCATTTTAACGGATTATGATGGTGCTCTGCTTTGTGTAAAAGCGGATGTCTCTAAGGCATAATCCATAACATATAATGACCATATTTTCTTTAATTACGCCATTTATCCAACAAGATTTGGATCACGTCTCTCTAACACTCCCTCATATTTATGGTGTTCCAGGAAGCGTAAGTTTTGGAACAATTTGAAACTCTAATATGTACGCTAAATTCATAACTCAAATATTTACCCTGTGATTCAATCATAGATATTTGACTTTCTGTTATGATGATTCTCATTTCGTGCTGAAATTATTTGAACATATTCAAATATTCCATAATTCTTTCTCATCAAAAAAATATATTTGCATATATCTACTTAATTTACCGATGGAAGTTTATGAAGTAGAAGAATCCACCGCATACGACTATACATAATGGACCACATACATAAATATGTATGATTTCCAATAATCTAGTCATCTGTTCAACTTTTGGCCTGTGAATGGAGTTTTAGTCATTTTCCTTTTACAAAAGTTTTGCAAGCATCAAAGGATTCAAAAATCGAATGACTCCAAAACTCCATATGTACGGAATTTCTTTATGCGTTCCTTTCTAATATGACCTAAATGGCGGTTTGATAACCCATAAGTGTAGGAGATCACCGCAGTACAATTCGATAGGTATTTAAGTGTCGAACCCACTAGGAACTGAAGGTAAACTATCTATTCTCTAAAGCCATATAACCCACTTATATGGCCTTCTATGCAAAGCTAGGATCAATGTGTGTGTGTGTGTGTGTGTGTGCGTGCGTGTGTGTGTGAAGAGGTTTTTACTATGAAACTATATGTGCTGAAATTAAAATGCAAGAAGTAGAACTAATGTAAGAAAAGTAAAGTGAAGTAAAGTAAAGTGAGATGAAGTGAAGTGAAGTGGAGTAACTCAGGGAAGTAAGTGTTCTAGCAAATTTTTACTTTATTTGTGTGGTTGTCATAATTACTGAAGCACAAAGATAGTATTTTTATTGTTTCTTCTAGAGAGGAGCCATAGACAAGTGTAGCCATAAACATGAGCAATTACACCACTAGTTATTGATCCTAAGGCTAATTAAGAACAAATATTAAGACATAAAGTCCAACCACCTCTGTAAGTTTAAATGCCCCATAGTTATACCCCCATTGATTAACCATGAATTAATACAAGATGAATCTAAGAATTGAGATTCGGTTTCTGTCAAATTTCAGCTATCCCTCATCCTATCAACATGCAACGGTGACAACCTTGTGCATCCCCCAACATATGTGTGCACTCATATGTTAGTACACCAAGACCATCATAGAATATAACATATACTTGTATGCAACCAACAACAACAAACTATATCACAGTTGCCAAGAACAAGTCATTACTTAAACATCAACATAGAGATACAATAGATCATGCGAAAACAATATATTCTATCATACATCATGTTTGCTAAGATATTACAGTGGGGGGTGATGGAAATTGATGTAGATGGTGATGGAGATGATGATGTTGATGAAGATGACCACACCGAAGGGTGGTGGAGTCCACTAGAGGTGATTCCGGTAGCGTCCCCCCCCCCTCCACTCCGATCTCCGCCGCCGACGGCCTGCTGACTCTCTGTTTATGTGTTTTTGATCTCCGCGCCGTAGCCTCGACGAAAACCTGTGGGGTCATGCATATAGGGGGTTTTTAGATCAAAAACATTTAGTTCGCCAAAGATTGAGGCAAATCGAATGGACGACGGCGAAACGGGACCAGGTGACGCACCCAGAGGGGGAGGTCGCGCCACCTGCTCTAGTTTTCAGCGCATTGGCCTCCCGGTGTACGACTTCAACCCATTTTGTTCGTCTCAAAATTTCCGAAGTGTGGCCCCTGACCTTGCCTTTTTTGTGTCCCGTAGCTTCTGGAAAGTCCAAAACACTAAAAAGAGGCGTTTTCTACCAAACAGAATTAGAACCGGATGAGAGGGAATTGTTTAGAAAATTCTCGAAAACAATATAAAACATGCAAATAACATTATATAAGATGCAAATGTGTGGTAATATGTGGCAATAAAGTGTAAAGTTCATGTATGCATTTTACATGCATCACGGTTCAACAAATAAGTGGAATTTAAACCACTTGCCTAGCAGTGTTTTAGTGTCGGTGTTATGGATGTCTATTTTACCTTTAAGATATATAATAGTTTATACATCGTATATGAAGTACGGTCATAGTTTGAACAACTCACTGCTTTCATTAGATAGGAACAAGATAAAATTATTATGTTCTTAGAACAAATCGTAAGGGCTAGGTAGAATGCCAACGACGAACATAATAACACTTTATTTCATTGTTGACGTGCATTGTTACCACATGCTTTGCTAGTCACTTAGACCATTGTATTTTTGTATTGCGCTGCATTGTATGGCACTTTGTACCAACCAATCTAGTACAAATACCCAATAATCACATTGTGTGACCAACAAATGATACATCCATAACATGTGTATCATTTATATACACCTGAGCTAGACTTTGTAGTATTTTGTTTCTTTATGCTAAATACTTTTGTAGTTCATCTTTCGGTTTGCCTCTCATTGCAGAAAAACACTCAACACCAATAGTCCGACAGTTTCACCGAGACATAATTCTAGGGGTGTTAGTCAAATGCCAACACCTTGAATTTCGCACTTTGAAGTTGATCATCACATGACAAGCGTTCTTCCGGATTTCACTATTAGTAGTATATTAGTGCGGTAAATGATCCACTCATACTATTATCCATACTATCATGACAATTTCATGATGAAGCTACTATAGCTCATTTGGATTATATGCGAGAATAATGTTAGTACCCAACAAGTTGGAGGATCGGGACGCCTGGCGTTTTCAACCTTCGTACATTCCCAAACAATTATGACTTTATGTAGTCTCACTAAATTATACTATATCATATTGTAACAAAAATATGCTCTTAGATATCGCACTTATCTCACACCTTGCTAATATATGAAAATAAACTTTTCAACTCCTTAGATCACCACACTTCTCAAACATTTTTTTTTAAAAGGGGTTTCATGGAGACAAAACATGATTTTGGACACACATTGAAATTGTTGCTCTTTACATTTTCAGTCATATGGAGCAATTGGGGCTACCAAAAGTTTTCAATAGGACGTGATCATTTTTGACTCTCTAACAATACGGTACTAGTACCGAAACTCACTTAGATTTAGCAGTTTTTCTCTATCTTAATTTCAAGCCAAGCGCAAGGTAGATAACGGATGCCAGTTCTACGAAGATAAATGAAAATACAATATACACTATGTTCATTATAATTTGTTCAAATTTTAATCAAATTATTAATGAACTAGCACTAAATTCAATATCCCCTTCGTAGTTGTTTAGTGGCACACAATACAAATTAACTACACCAAGTCCGATCATCACGTGAGATGATGTAGTTTCAATGCTGAACATCGACATGTTAATCATATTATACATATGAATCATGTTCAACCTTTTGGTTTATTGTATTTTGAGGTCATGTATGTACATGCTAAGCTCGCCAAGTTTAACCCTAGTATTTCTGCATGTACAAAACTAGCTTGCACTTGTTGTATACGAACGTAGAGTTTATAACATCCTATCATAACGAGATGTTTCAAAACGATGAATTTTCGCAATGGTGCATACTAAGGGAGAACAAATTATTATCTTGATATTAGTGTGAGGGATCAACTTATAATGTTTTTGTCATCTACAAGCATGATAAGATGCATAAAAAAGATTAACATCACCACATACAATTCATAATGTGACATGGTATAGCCTTTTCTTGTACCTTTGTTCTCCATCTTCAACGAATAGGCATGATCTCCATCACATGGTGCCTAGGTCCTTCAGCGCTTCCATGATTACCTTCACCATGTGTTGCAGCTACAACTATGGCTAAATCATAGCAATCAAGTAATACATTTACATGGCATTGAATATTGGCTCACATGCCATACAAAATATTAAACACAGCCATATGGTTCCTGCCACTCGACATACTCATCGACATGCAAGTCGTGAAAAATATTACAAAATATGATCATCTCATACATCAAATATATCACATCTTATATTAGCCATACCACATCACATGTTCCACAAAAACAATTTAGATGATCTACCTTATTGTTTACAAGTTTTATGTGTCTTCTATGGTTTGCATAAGAGACATTCTTACCTATGCATAAAAAACACAATGTTGGTTATAAATTTGCCTATTAACTTTTACAAGAACCCCTTTGTAAAGACGGTTTCA
The DNA here is from genome assembly GCF_022539505.1 of Lolium rigidum. Taxonomy (NCBI): domain Eukaryota; kingdom Viridiplantae; phylum Streptophyta; class Magnoliopsida; order Poales; family Poaceae; genus Lolium; species Lolium rigidum. The sequence goes on along the minus strand of NC_061508.1, from coordinate 250,662,090 downwards.
ACTATAGAGGGAGAGATAGACACCCGAAAACTACTTATTCAATACAAGTTGCATGCCAAGCACATGACCGATCTCTCGGACATGGACAAGTAATGTTAGTCCGGCCACTTCATCCCCCCCATCCCGCAAAACCAATAAGTACGCATAGGTGGGTAGCAACAAGTAGATCAACACCCACTACTGAAAGTGTTCTACTTGTACAAAGCATCTAGAATATATCTAGATATGATACCACATTGTAAACCGGAAGCGTATTTAACACGGTTGATGTAGTCGTTCCTTCCGTGATCCAATCCGATCAACACTGCAATGAGCGGCACCACTGAGTTATGCACACGTGTGACACAACAATGTATCCTAATTCTTGATCTAGCTAGTACAATCTTGTTCCTAGAAACTACTCTTTTCTCTTACTATAATACAACATTCTATGTGACCAACTCATTAGTCACGTGCTTGCAAGCCATATAGAATGTGTGTTACCTGTGCGGCTCTGAGTATATCTATCTATTACGGAAATGGATAAATCCCACTCTTGATGCATACTACCCAACAAGTCATTTATGAGATATGCAAACACACCTTTATGATCACTTGATGACGTTGGGACTCCAAGGATGACTCAAGGGTTATATCGAACTCTCGGGGAATGGAGTAAAGAGTTATCTCTCCCTCACTTCTTCTAGCAATCCTGCAAAATAAAATAAAGTCTTGTGTCCCCAACTCCACCGTGTGGTTGTCAAGCATTATGTTTCGTGTAAGTAAAAGTAAAATAAAGCAGTAACTAGAATAAAGTAAACTAAACAAGTGAAGTAAACTAAGTAAAAGCGGTAAAGGTTTGTTTGTTTTGGGGTTTTGTGTGCAAATAAGAAAGATAAATATTTTTGTGTTTTCGGATTAAAATAGTGCAGCAAATAAAAAGTAAGATAAAGGTAATGGAAATGTGTTTCTTATTATTAAAATTGGACCAGGGTTGATGGGTTCGCTTGACTATTCTCTCCTTTGAGTTGTAGTGGACAATAACAATTCATCAATGAGATATAAAGAATATAACTTACATGGGTAAGATACGCATTCATATATGCATCATGTCCTAACATAGAGATGATGCAACACATCTCTCTTATACTCCACAAGACAAGAAAAACTTCAAGCAATCTTGTATTAAGAACTAACAGAGTATAGCCATAAGTACTTTGACTTGACGTTTGAATATCAAATATGCTACCTTGAACAAACAAGATCATCACTTTTGAAACGTGACGAACATAACACATGCATTCAGCTTATCCCTAGTGAGATAGCAAAAGAAAAGTCAAAGCCATAATAGATCATGAATTTGTTGTCACTATCACATCACTAAAACCATGCTATTCAATCTAACACACACATAACCCCACACACATTCTTGCATACAAGTTGGATCAGAACCAATACTGATACCTGATACGTCTCCAACGTATCGATAATTTCTTGTGTTCCATGCCACATTATTGATGTTATCTACATGTTTTATGCACACTTTATGTCATATTCGTGCATTTTCTGGAACTAACCTATTAACAAGATGCCGAAGTGCCGATTGCTGTTTTCTCGCTGTTTTTGGTTTCAGAAATCCTAGTAAAGAAATATTCTCGGAATTGGACGAAATAAAAGCCCGGAGGCCTATTTTCTCACGAAGCTTCCGAAGTCCGAAGACGAAAGGAAGTGGGGCCACAGGGGAGCCAAACCCTAGGGCGGCGCGGCCCCCCTTGGCCGCGCCGCCCTGTCATCCGGGGCCCTCGTGCCCCCTCTCGACTTGCCCTTCCGCCTACTTAAAGCCTCCGTGACGAAACTTCCAGCACCGAGAGCCACGATACGGAAAACATTACCGAGACGCCGTCGCCGCCGATCCCATCTCGGGGGATCCTCGGAGATCGCTCTCCGGCACCCTGCCGGAGAGGGGAATCATCTCCCGGAGGACTCTACACCGCCATGGTCGCCTCCGGAGTGATGAGTGAGTAGTCTACCCCTGGACTATGGGTCCATAGCAGTAGCTAGATGGTTGTCTTCTCCCCATTGTGCTATCATTGTCGGATCTTGTGAGCTGCCTATCATGATCAAGATCATCTATATGTAATTCTATATGTTGCGTTTGTTGGGATCCGATGAATAGAGAATACTTGTTATGTTGATTATCAAAGTTATGCTTATGTGTTGTTTATGATCTTGCATGCTCTCCGTTACTAGTAGATGCTCTGGCCAAGTAGATGCTTTTAACTCCAAGAGGGAGTACTTATGCTCGATAGTGGGTTCATGCCCGCATTGACACCGGGACAGATGACGAAAGTTCTAAGGTTGTGTTGTGCTGTTGCCACTAGGGATAAAACATTGATGCTATGTCTAAGGATGTAGTTGTTGATTACATTACGCACCATACTTAATGCAATTGTCCGTTGCTTTGCAACTTAATACTGGAGGGGGTTCGGATGATAACCTCGAAGGTGGACTTTTTAGGCATAGATGCAGTTGGATGGCGGTCTATGTACTTTGTCGTAATGCCCAATTAAATCTCACTATACTCATCATGATATGTATGTGCATTGTCATGCTCTCTTTATTTGTCAATTGCCCAACCGTAATTTGTTCACCCAACATGCTGTTCGTCTTATGGGAGAGACACCTCTAGTGAACTGTGGACCCCGGTCCAATTCTCTTTACTGAAATACAATCTACCGCAATACTTGTTTTTACTGTTTTCTCTCGCAAACAATCATCTTCCACACAATACGGTTAATCCTTTGTTACAGCAAGCCGGTGAGATTGACAACCTCACTGTTTCGTTGGGGCAAAGTACTTTGGTTGTGTTGTGCGGGTTCCACGTTGGCGCCGGAATCTCCGGTGTTGCGCCGCACTACATCCCGCCGCCATCAACCTTCAACGTGCTTCTTGGCTCCTCCTGGTTCGATAAACCTTGGTTTCTTTCTGAGGGAAAACTTGCTGCTGTGCTCATCATACCTTCCTCTTGGGGTTGCCCAACGAACGTGTGAAATACACGCCATCAAGCATATTTTCTGGCGCCGTTGCCGGGGAGATCAAGACACGCCGCAAGGGGAGTCTCCACTTCTCAATCTCTTTACTTTGTTTTTGTCTTGCTTAGTTTTATTTACTACTTTGTTTGCTGCACTAAATCAAAATACAAAAAAAATAGTTGCTAGTTCTACTTTATTTGCTATCTTGTTTGCTATATCAAAAACACAAAAAAATTAGTTTACTTGCATTTACTTTATCTAGTTTGCTTTATTTACTATTGCTAAAATGGCCAACGCTGAAAATACTAAGTTGTGTGACTTCACAACCACAAATAATAATGATTTCTTATGCACACCTATTGCTCCACCTGCTACTACAGCAGAATTCTTTGAAATTAAACCTGCTTTACTGAATCTTGTTATGAATGATCAATTTTCTGGTGTTAGTTCTGATGATGCTGCTGCCCATCTCAATAATTTTGTTGAACTATGTGAAATGCAAAAATATAAAGATGTAGATGGTGATATTATTAAATTAAAATTGTTCCCTTTCTCATTAAGAGGAAGAGCTAAAGATTGGTTGCTATCTCTCGCCTAAGAATAGTATTGATTCATGGACTAAATGCAAGGATGCTTTTATTGGTAGATATTATCCCCCTGCTAAAATTATATCTTTGAGGAGTAGCATAATGAATTTTAAACAATTAGATACTGAACATGTTGCTCAAGCTTGGGAAAGAATGAAATCTCTGGTTAAAAATTGCCCAACCCATGGATCGACTACTTGGATGATCATCCAAACCTTCTATGCAGGACTAAATTCTTCTTCGCGGAATTTATTGGATTCAGCTGCTGGAGGTACCTTTATGTCCATCACTCTTGGTGAAGCAACAAAGCTTCTTGATAATATGATGATTAATTACTCTGAATGGCACACGGAAAGAGCTCCACAAGGTAAGAAGGTAAATTCTGTTGAAGAATCCTCTTCCTTGAATGATAAAGTTGATGCTATTATGTCTATGCTTGCGAATGATAGGACTAATGTTGATCCTAATAATGTTCCATTAGCTTCATTGGTTGCACAAGAAGAACATGTTGATGTAAACTTCATTAAAAATAATAATTTCAACAACAATGCTTATCGAAACAATTCTAGTAATAACTATAGGCCATATCCTTATAATAATGGTAACGGTTATGCTAATTCTTATGGGAATTCTTACAACAATAATAGGAATACACCCCTGGACTTGAGGCCATGCTTAAAGAATTTATTAGTACACAAACTGCCTTTAACAAATCTGTTGAGGAAAAGCTCAATAAAATTGATATTCTTGTTTCTAGAGTTGATAGTCTTGCCTCTGATGTTGATCTTTTGAAATCGAAAGTTATGCCTAATAGGGATATTGAAAATAAAATTGTTACTGCAGCAAATGCCATCCAAGTTAGAATTAATGAGAATATAAGATTAATGGCTGAACTCGCGTGCTAGGTGGGATAGAGAAGAAAATGAAAAACTAGCTAAAGAGAAGAATATAGCTAAAGTTTGGACTATTACCACCACTAGTAATGCTAATGCTACACATGTTGCTGCACCTCCTACTCATACTAATAAAAGAATTGGTGTTAGCAATGTTTCCACTTCTAATGCAAAGCGCGAAAAACTGCCTGAAACTGCTAAAACCGCTGAAACCGCTCTGTGATAAAGTCGCTGAAATTTTTTCCAACATTGGGGATGATGATCCCATTGCTTTAGATTATAATGGTTTGAATTTTGATGATTGCCACATCTCTGAAGTTATAAAGTTCTTGCAAAAACTTGCTAAAAGTCCTAATGCTAGTGCTATAAATTTGGCTTTCACGCATCATATTACAAATGCTCTCATAAAAGCTAGAGAAGAGAAACTAGAGCGCGAAGCCTCTATTCCTAAAAAGCTAGAAGATGGTTGGGAGCCCATCATTAAGATGAAGGTTAAATATTTTGATTGTAATGCTTTATGTGATCTTGGTGCAAGTATTTCGTTATGCCTAAGAAAATTTATAATATGCTTGACTTGCCACCGCTGAAAAATTGTTATTTGGATGTTAATCTTGCTGATCATTCTACAAAGAAACCTTTGGGTAAAGTTGATAATGTTCGCATTACCGTTAACAATAATCTTGTTCCCGTTGATTTTGTTGTCTTGGATATTGAATGCAATGCATCTTGTCCAATTATATTGGGAAGACCTTTTCTTCGAACTCGTTGGTGCTATTATTGATATGAGGGAAGGTAATATAAAATATCAATTTCCTCTCAAGAAAGGTATGGAACACTTCCCTAGAAAGAGAATAAAGGTACCTTATGATTCTATTATTAGAACAAACTATGATGTTGATGCTTCATCTCTCGATGTTACTTGATACACACTTTCTGCGCCTAGCTGAAAGGCGTTAAAGAAAAGCGCTTATGGGAGACAACCCATGTTTTTACCTACAGTACTTTGTTTTTATTTTGTGTCTTGGAAGTTGTTTACTACTGTAGCAACCTCTCCTTATCTTAGTTTTGAGTTTTGTTGTGCCAAGTTAAGCCGTTGATAGAAAAGTAAGTACTAGATTTGGATTACTGCGCAGTTCCAGATTTCTTTGCTGTCACGAATCTGAGCCCACTGCCCTGCAGGAAGCTCAGAAAATTATGCCAATTTACGAGCATGATCCTCAGATATGTACGCAACTTTCATTCAATTTGATCATTTTCATTTGAGCAAGTCTGGTGCCATTTTAAAATTCGTCAATACGAACTGTTCTGTTTTGACAGATTCTGCCTTTTATTTCGCATTGCCTCTTTCGCTATGTTGGATGAATTTCTTTGATCCACTAATGTCCAGTAGCATTATGCAATGTCCAGAAGTGTTAAGAATGATTGTGTCACCTCTGAATATGTCAATTTATATTGTGCACTAACCCTCTAATGAGTTGTTTCGAGTTTGGTGTGGAGGAAGTTTTCAAGGATCAAGAGAGGAGTATGATGCAACATGATCAAGGAGAGTGAAAGCTCTAAGCTTGGGGATGCACCCGGTGGTTCACCCCTGCATATATCAAGAAGACTCAAGCGTCTAAGCTTGGGGATGCCCAAGGCATCCCCTTCTTCATCGACAAATTATCAGGTTCCTCCCCTGAAACTATATTTTTATTCGGCCACATCTTATGTGCTTTTTCTTGGAGCGTCGGTTTGTTTTTGTTTTTGTTTTGTTTGAATAAAATGGATCCTAGCATTCACTTTATGGGAGAGATACACGCTCCGCTGTAGCATATGGACAAATATGTCCTTGGTTTCTACTCATAGTATTCATGGCGAAGTTTCTCCTTCGTTAAATTGTTATATGGTTGGAATTGGAAAATGATACATGTAGTAATTGCTATAAATGTCTTGGGTAATGTGATACTTGGCAATTGTTGTGCTCATGTTTAAGCTTTTGCATCATATGCTTTGCACCCATTAATGAAGAAATACATAGAGCATGCTAAAATTTGGTTTGCATATTTGGTTTCTCTAAGGTCTAGATAATTTCTAGTATTGAGTTTGAACAACAAGGAAGACGGTGTAGAGTCTTATAATGCTTTCAATATGTCTTTTATGTGAGTTTTGCTGTACCGTTCATCCTTGTGTTTGTTTCAAATAAGCCTTGCTAGCCTAAACCTTGTATCGAGAGGGAATACTTCTCATGCATCCAAAATACTTGAGCCAACCACTATGCCATTTGTGTCCACCATACCTACCTATACTACATGGTATTTTCCCGCCATTCCAAAGTAAATTGCTTGAGTGCTACCTTTAAAATTCCATCATTCACCTTTGCAATATATAGCTCATGGGACAAATAGCTTAAAAACTATTGTGGTATTGAATATGTAATTATGCACTTTATCTCTTATTAAGTTGCTTGTTGTGCGATAACCATGTTTATCGGGGAACGCCATCAACTCATTGTTGAATTTCATGTGAGTTGCTATGCATGTTCGTCTTGTCCGAAGTAAGGGCGATCTACACCGAGTTGAATGGTTTGAGCATGCATATTGTGAGAGAAGAACATTGGGCCGCTAACTAAAGCCATGATTCATGGTGGAAGTTTCAGTTTTGGACAAATATCCTCAAATCTCTAATGAGAAAAGAATTAATTGTTGTCAAATGCTTAAAGCATTAAAAGAGGAGTCCATTATCTCGTTGTCTATGTTGTCCCGGTATGGATGTCTAAGTTGAGAATAATCAAAAGCGAGAAATCCAAATGCGAGCTTTCTCCTTAGACCTTTGTACAGGCGGCATAGAGGTACCCCTTTGTGAAACTTGGTTAAAGCATATGTATTGCGGTGATAATCCAGGTAGTCCAAGCTAATTAGGACAAGGTGCGGGCACTATTGGTACACTATGCATGAGGCTTGCAACTTATAAGATATAATTTACATGATGCATATGCTTTATTACTACCGTTGACAAAATTGTTTCATGTTTTCAAAATCAAAGCTCTAGCACAAATATAGCAATCGATGCTTTTCCTCTATGAGGACCATTCTTTTACTTTCAATGTTGAGTCAGTTCACCTATTTCTCTCCACCTCAAGAAGCAAACACTTGTGTGAACTGTGCATTGATTCCTACATACTCGCTTATTGCACTTATTATATTACTCTATGTTGACAATATCCATGAGATATATATGTTACAAGTTGAAAGCAACCGCTGAAACTTAATATTCTTTTTTGTTGCTTCAATACCTTTACTTTGAATTATTGCTTTATGAGTTAACTCTTATGCAAGACTTATTGATGCTTGTCTTGAAAGTGCTATTCATGAAAAGTCTTTGCTTTATGATTCACTTGTTTACTCATGTCATACACATTGTTTTGATCGCTGCATTCTCTACATATGCCTTACAAATAGTATGATCAAGATTTTGATGGCATGTCACTCCAGAAATTATCTTTGTTATCGTTTTACCTGCCGGGACGAGCAGTAACTAAGCTTAGGGATGCTGATACGTCTCCAACGTATCGATAATTTCTTGTGTTCCATGCCACATTATTGATGTTATCTACATGTTTTATGCACACTTTATGTCATATTCGTGCATTTTCTCGGAACTAACATATTAACAAGATGCCGAAGTGCCGCTTGCTTGTTTCGCTGTTTTTGGTTTCGAAATCCTAGTAAAGAAATATTCTCGGAATTGGACGAAATAAAAGCCCAGAGGCCTATTTTCTCACGAAGCTTCCGAAGTCCGAAGACGAAAGGAAGTGGGGCCACAGGGGAGCCAAACCCTAGGGCGGCGCGGCCCCCCTTGGCCGCGCCGCCTCGTCATCCGGGGCCCCGTGCCCCCTCTCGACTTGCCCTTCCGCCTACTTAAAGCCTCCGTGACGAAACTTCCGAGCACCGAGAGCCACGATACGGAAAACATTACCGAGACGCCGTCGCCGCCGATCCCATCTCGGGGATCCCGGAGATCGCCTCCGCACCTCGCCGGAGAGGGGAATCATCTCCCGGAGGACTCTACACCGCCATGGTCGCCTCCGGAGTGATGAGTGAGTAGTCTACCCCTGGACTATGGGTCCATAGCGAGTAGCTAGATGGTTGTCTTCTCCCCATTGTGCTATCATTGTCGGATCTTGTGAGCTGCCTATCATGATCAAGATCATCTATATGTAATTCTATATGTTGCGTTTGTTGGGATCCGATGAATAGAGAATACTTGTTATGTTGATTATCAAAGTTATGCTTATGTGTTGTTTATGATCTTGCATGCTCTCCGTTACTAGTAGATGCTCTCGGCCAAGTAGATGCTTTTAACTCCAAGAGGGAGTACTTATGCTCGATAGTGGGTTCATGCCTCGCATTGACACCGGGACAAGTGATGTAAAGTTCTAAGGTTGTGTTGTGCTCGTTGCCACTAGGGATAAAACATTGATGCTATGTCTAAGGATGTAGTTGTTGATTACATTACGCACCATACTTAATGCAATTGTCCGTTGCTTTGCAACTTAATACCGGAGGGGGTTCGGATGATAACCCGAAGGTGGACTTTTAGGCATAGATGCAGCTTGGATGGCGGTCTATGTACTTTGTCGTAATGCCCAATTAAATCTCACTATACTCATCATGATATGTATGTGCATTGTCATGCTCTCTTTATTTGTCAATTGCCCAACCGTAATTTGTTCACCCAACATGCCGTTCGTCTTATGGGAGAGACACCTCTAGTGAACTCGTGGACCCCGGTCCAATTCTCTTTACTCGAAATACAATCTACCGCAATACTTGTTTTTACTGTTTTCTCTGCAAACAATCATCTTCCACACAATACGGTTAATCCTTTGTTACAGCAAGCCGGTGAGATTGACAACCTCACCGTTTCGTTGGGGCAAAGTACTTTGGTTGTGTTGTGCAGGTTCCACGTTGGCGCCGGAATCTCTCGGTGTTGCGCCGCACTACATCCCGCCGCCATCAACCTTCAACGTGCTTCTTGGCTCCTCCTGGTTCGATAAACCTTGGTTTCTTTCTGAGGGAAAACTTGCTGCTGTGCTCATCATACCTTCCTCTTGGGGTTGCCCAACGAACGTGTGAAATACACGCCATCAATACCTCCGATCCGGATTACGGATTGTAGTATGGTAAGCTTTTCCCTAGAAGACCTAGGTTTAATAGAACCTTGGGAAGCACTGCTAAATGGTGTATCAAGGAAACGTCTACAAGACTTTGCCAGTGTATTTTATCTTCAATTTACTGGATCTATCTAGTTTACTTGTAAGGGGGTTGTGTTCAATGATGGAAATAGGCCAGGGTTAAGGTTTCACCTGCAGCTATGCATAGATATATAAATAAAGCTCATATGTGTAATAAATAAAATAGAGATAAGAGATTTGTGAGTAGCACATCCGTAAATACCCTTGCCCCTAAAGCTAGAGGTGACAAGAGCCTAATGGTCCAACCATTGTCCTCACAGCCGCAAGCAACAATAGTTCTTAAGTAAATACAGACCAAAGCCTTAAGCTAGATGATTGTGCTATGATCCCGAATGAATCACTAAACATGTACCGGTACTTTCCTCTTTCTGTCACTGAGGTTTCGCGATAGAACGCCGTTCTCCACTCATCCCAACTCTTCCCTTGATCCACTCTAATGACATGGGTACCTGTAGATCATCAAAGACGAGGGAAAGAGACAAGGATACAAGATCGCAAAACTCATATTCAATCCTTACACATAACATAAGATTAGATGCACATAATTGTTGCGGGGATTCACCCCAACCCGCAGCCCGTGAGGACTACTCACACATAATATCAAGATCAAAGATAGAAATCATTGTGCAAAATACTTAGATTGAAATCACAATATTCTTAGAATGGTCGCCAATTCGCAAGGAGTTCTCTATTACAATGGTGATGTCTATGGCTATGGAGGAGATGGAGGATGGAATGGATGAATTATGGGACGGATCTCCTTCGGTGTGTTGCAGATTGATCTGGTGGATGGCGGCTCTGTTTGGCAACGAATGCTTCTCTTTTTAGCGTCGGTCCCTTCATGACTTTTATAGTGTTTGACCTCGGGAACTCAGCCGTGGGTGGTACGGGCAGACGGTTTACAGCCCCTGGAACCGCTTTTCCGAGCGTACTCAACTTTGCCATGCTCCTGACGCGATTTTCTTCAGTCACATCTTTACATTGATTAGGTATTAGTGGCAAGTTGAGAGGTAAACTTAGTCAATTTCTTGTCTTAGCTAGGGGTTTAAACACGATAAAATATGGCGTATTCCACAACCATCAATTACCTAAGAACGGGGTATATACTATGCATCTATCAATACATCTTACACAAAGTAGAGTCAAATCTCATAGCATCATATCATAGAATAAAGATCCACCGCATATGTATTACATATATGACCATAATCATGTTGGCCAGCTCATATGTCACTAAGAACTATGAAGAACATGAGAGAAATAGATCAAGCTACGGCCACAAACCCGTAGTACAGAGGTGGACTACTCCGCCTTGATCATGGTGATGATGAGGAAGGTGTTGAATAAGATGGAGATCCCTCTGACGGTGGCTCCGGCGGAGTTTCCCCCTCCAATCTTTGTTGTAGCAGCCTCTGTTTTCGTGTTTCGATGTTTCCGCGGCTCCCTCCTCCATATAACCCTCGGGGGTCATATATATAGTGTTTTTAAGGTCAAAATACATTGGTTCGTGAAAGAATCAAGCAAATTGGACGATCGACGGCCGAAAGAGGGGGTGGCGCGCTCTAGCAAGGTGGACGCGCCACCTGGCATCTTTTGGCCCTCAGGCCTCTCCTCATCTGCTCCAAAAGCCCATCTTGCTACTTCTGGTGAAAAATGACGTCCCCGAAATCCTACCTTAATTTGACTTCGTAGATCTCTGAAAGTGAAAAATACACAAAATAGGATTTTCCTGTTCTGCAGAGTTATAACCAAATAAAGGGGATTATTGCTAAATCACCAGAAATCAATGTAAAACATGGTATTATCATCATATATGTTGCAAATATGTGGGAATTCATGCTAATAAATGACAAAGTTCATGTATGAATTTTACATGCGTCAATCACCTAATTACGAAGTGACGTTTATGCCCACAAAGTATTCTTCCAGCACTAGGGAGTAGCATAATCTCATGGTCTTAGGATTAGGAAACTTGACATTGGAAAGCTACAACAATGCAAACATTGATACGATCTTACTGATTTGGTTAGTTAGGATATCATTCTCCTAATGAGATGATCCCGTTGTTAATCGACAACACATGTTTGTGGTTAGGAAACTTCAACCATCATTAACCAATAGACTAGTAGAGTAGAAACTCAGTAGGGACGTGGTGTTGTTTACAAACCACACATGTATTTATATTTCCTCTTAATACAATTCTAGCATGGAGTACAAATGTTTATCATGGACACTGAAATATGGTAATAACTTCATTATTATTGCCTCTAGGGCATATTTCCAACATGGCATGCACATCTAGTTCATCCATCTTCCAAAGGTTGTCTCTATTCCATCCATCTTGGTACTAGAACACGACTAGACAAAGTCGCCACAAGCACCAACATTTTACCCTGCGCTAGTACTCTGAGAGGGTAGAGGTTACCCAACCAGTCATCTTTGCACCAGGTCATGCCAGCCCAAGATTGTTGAGTGCTAAGGGTTTTCCTTACGCAAGCACTCTTTCGCGGCAGAGGTCACCCAACCGGTCTTATTTTCACTAAGGCGTGTAATATCGGGGTTGCCGAGCGCTAAGGGTATGCATTACTATGTCACTATGAGTGGGTAGAGGTCACCCAACAGGTCATATCTGCACTAGGGCATGGCAGATTGAGGACACTGAGTGCTAAGGTTTGCCTTACACTGGCACTTTGAGGGGCAGAGGTCACCCAACCGACCATCTTTGCACCAGGACATGGCAGGCCAGGGTTGCCGAGCGCTAAGGGTTTGCATTACCATGTCACTATGAGGGGGTAGTGGTCACCCCAATAGGTCATATCTGCACTAGGGCATGGCAGACTGAGGACACTGAGTGCTAAGGTTTGCCTTACACTGGCACTTTGAGGGGCAGAGGTCACCCAACTGACCATCTTTGCACCAGGACATGGCAGGCCAGGGTTGCCGAACGCTAAGGGTTTGCCTTACGTAGGCACTCTAAGGGACAAAGGTCAAAATTTCCATGGTTTCTTGAACCCCGGTAAAGACATTAGAAACTACTTATTTCTACAAAAAGCTCCTTATGTACACATGCATATACATATGTACCTATAAAATTAGTTAAGAACATAGCTATATGTGAGTAATTGATTCAAATGCATGTAGAAAAAATGAGTAGAAGAGTAGATATATTTGGCATATAATTGATAAGAGGATGAAATATAAAGTCTCTTAAAAAAGTATGATTAGGAGAAGCAAAACTGCTTCGAATCGGGAGAACAACAGCTTGTGGAAGGTATGGTCACGTGATTTGTCGTTAGTATCCACTAATAATACTCATAACCTTCAAAAAGCGCATGAATACCGAAGTCGTTCTTTGGATTTAGGAAGGCTAGACAGAGATCGTGGCATCGAGAAAAAATATTGAAAAATGCTGGAGTATTTTTATTTGGGTAAGTGGAGTAATGAGGCACTTCGCAAGGCAACACAGAAGTAAGACTTGGCAGTGTTGCGAGCGACCTAGCACTATGCGGCCCACTCTGACTTGAAGGCGCATTAGGAACATTGCAGGTATTTATTCAGATTCCGAGAAATGTTTCCCACATTCAGTTTCATTAAAAAAGAAAGCATCTGGAATTCGGACGAAAAATAAACTACTATGACTAACTTCAAAATTTCCTTGTTTCTTATACTCCTCTGTCGAGCCTGCCCTATCCCTGCCGACTCTCCCTCCTCCTTCAAGCCCACCTAGTTCCCGCCGAATATCCCCCCTCTATCCAGCCTGCCCAGTCACTGCCACCTCTTGCCCATCGATCTAGATCCAGCAACGGATCTAGAAGACTAAGGAGCTAATGGGGGAGATCATGTACCACGTCGAAGAGCGGAAGGAGAAGGCCTGGTTCACAGATTTTAGGGGGCCTAGGGCGACACGACACCAAGGGCCCTTGGTCACAATGGCAGAACTTCCCTAGGACAGGGGCCATGCCCCCCTACTTCAGAAAAAAAATCCTTAAAGATATCTCTAATATGTATGATACTTTTTAATATTTTTATCTAACCATGATTTGTGTTCTTGGCCCCGCAACAATCTCCTTAAAGCTATCCCACATAGTCACAAACAAAAGACCTAAAAATGTTACTATTCTATAAGAGAAATTTTACTCTGTGCAATAGAAATTAAAATAATCTGTACATTTGGCAGCACACAGTTATGTGATGAAATTATTCATATGCATGTGCGAAAGATGAGTAGAAGAGTAGACATGTTTGGCACATAATTAATAAGAGGACGTAATATACAATCTCTTAAACATGTATGATGTGGAGAAGTAAAACTGTCTCGAATCGGAGAAGAGCTACTTGTGGAATGGTATGTTTATGTGATTATATCGTTAGTCTCCACTAATGGATACTCACAATCTTGAAAAGGCACATGAGGGCTGATGTTGTTCATTAGATTTGGGAAGGCCAGAGAGATATCGTGTCATCGAGAAAAAAAAATACTCAAAAGTGTTTGAGTATTTGTGTTTGGATAAAAGGAGTCAATAGGAACTTCACCAGATGGCACATAAGTAAGACTTGCCACTGTGATGCATGCGACCTCAGCTACACGGTCCACTCAGACTTCAAGGCACATCAGAAGCATTGCAGGTATTTATTTTAGATTCTGGGGGATTTCTCCCACGTTCAATTTTAGTCAAAATGAAACCATTTCTGGAATTCTTAGGGAAAATAAACTAGCACGACTAACTTTCAAATTTCCTAGCATCTTATTTTTTTTTGAGAAATACAGTACAAACGCAGGCGCTCACATACACGCGCATACACTCACCCCTATGAACGCACACACGCACACCCTACCCCTATGAGCACCTCCGGAAGACCGAGCCGGCGGATTGGATCTTGAAATTGACGAAGTCACCACAGGCGCCTCGCTGTCGACGGGAACGTCGCCTCCCACTGAAAGAATATTCCGCCTTTATGAGATACACAGATGTCAAACCTGGGGTTTGAACTCTGGTGGGCTGGAGGTACAACCACCCTCCTAACCACCCAACCTCAAGTTGGTTCTCTTCCTAGCATCTTATGGTGCGCAGGAAGATCCAAGCATAGCCCCCCGCCCCGCCGAGTGTACCCCCATTTGTCCATCCTGCCCAGTACCCGCCAGCTCTCCCCACTTTTTTTCGGCCCGCCCAGTCTCCGCCGACTCTCCCAGTCGATCTAGATCTGGAAGATGATATGGAAGACTGGGGAGCTAATGGACGAGATCATTTACCACATCGAGGAGCAGGGACAGTCCATAAATTTAAGGGGCCATGGGGTGACATGACACCAAGGGATTTTGATCACAGTCGCGGAGCTTTCCCTATAGCAGGGGCAATGGCCCCCCTACTTCAGAAAATTTCTTATAGATATCTCTAATGTTTATGACAATGTTTTAACAAACTACAATTTATTTTAAAATTTTAAGCACGATTAGTGTCGTTGGCCCCTCAACAATTTATTTCAAGCTCCGCCACATGGTCACATGCAAAAGACTTGAAAAAAGTGTAATTATTCCCCAAGAGAAATATTAATGCAAGGCAATAGAAGAATAAACTATCCATACTTTTTGATAGATCCATAGTGTTTGGAATCACGGTAAAGACATCTTAAATTACTTATTTATACTGGTCAAGCAAACTACATACCATGATACTTATTTCTACCAATAGCTTCATGTATATACATATGTATTCCTGTACGTATTTCTTCAGGGGTGTTGACCTAACCTCTCCCCCGAGGCGGCGGCACCGCCCGCCGTCCCCGGGGAGTTCCCCTCCACTCCGCCCCCTCCCCTCCCCTACAGGCCCCCCTCCTCCGCCGCCGTCGCCGAGGACGCCGCGGGGCAAAGCCCCTGTGGTGAGGCGGCGGTGGCGGCTCGGTCCTCCGTCGGCGGAGCGCAGCGCGGGCTGCGGGAGCGTGTGGGGCGGCGGCCTACACCCTCCTCCTCCGTCGACTGAACGCAGCGGGATGGCGGTGGTCGGCGGATCTCCGGCGGCCGGCGGCGGATGTTGGCTGCGGTGTGGTCGGATCTGGGCCGGAGGTTCGGATCGCGATCCATCGCGGCTACGTCTCGTCAATGGCACGAGGAGGCTTCGCTGGGTCTTCTTCGCGGCTTGAGGACGTCCGGGTCTTCGGCCCGGGCATGGTGGTGGTGGCTGACTTCATCCACCGAAGGCAGTCGGCCAGGCTGGCTGTGTTGGATTTTTCATCCCACTTTCAGCGCCGGCAGCGAGACGGGGAGGCATAGTAGCCGGTGAAAACCGTGCCGACTCCGGTCATGGCGGGCGATGGCAGCGTCTGCACCGTTATCTTGTTGAAGGCATCGTCAAGCAACTATCGCTAACCTACTCGTTCCGGCGGCGAGATGGAGGAGCTTGGAAGCCGGCGATGGTGTCGCCGGTGGAGGGTTGGAGTGGCCAGCCCAGGATGGTCGCCGACGTGGGGGTCCGACCTGAATAAAGGCGGCGGTCCTAGGGCCTCTCTTGCGTGAAGAGGAGGACCTACCGGAGGCCTGGACTCGTGATCTGGCCGGAGTGTTGAGTTCCGGAAGGCTCCGCCGATGAATGTAACAGTGCTTTTGCCTGGAGTTTGTTGGATCGGAGGTATTCGGTTGTGCGCACCCATGTTTTTATTCCGACCGATTGGTTCTGGAGGGAGCGGCGCGAAGCTCTTTTTCTTTGATTGACATCAAGTGACTATGGATCCATGATGAAAGTCGGAAGAAGAGAATTTCATAAAGGCCGGAGGGGAGGACTAGCTAAGGGAGGTTCAAGTCTTTGCGATGTTGAGGGACTTGCTTGGTGTTCCGGACTTCACAGCAGCGGTATGAAAGTGGGGACGACAACACAGGTGAAGTGCAGAGTCCTACCTTTCGGGTGAAAACCTAAGGTCCGGCCTTAATTGGTTGTGTCCGGCAATGTCCTTGGTGGAGGCATTTGTTTTGAGAGCGGGGACTAGTCTGTAATTCAGGTGTTGTCTTGGCGGTGGATGTATTGCTGTTGTTAGGCCCGAGATACTGTAGCGGGACTTTTCTTTCTTAGTTTTCTTTTCTTGTTTTTGGCTGTGTGCATCCGTAGTGCCATTAGGGTGGTGCGTTGTTGCAGAGGCTGGGTGTAATTGGTATCTTCTTGATATTAATATATTCCCTTTATCAAAAAATATGTACATGTAGAAGGGATGCAGCCGGACACCCGCCAGCATCAAAAAATCATTCCGCCTAGTTAGTTCGGTAGTAATCACCTTTCAAATAATTAATCAAGTTGTACTTTGCACCTAACCAGGCGGACTGTCCGCCATGTCCATTGGACCGTCCGCCTGCATCCGTAAGTAGAATCAATCACATAGCAGAATTATGTGAGTAACTGATATATTGAAAATATATCGTGGAGTTTGATGATTTTGATATGATATTATATGATATATGCATGACATGTGAGGTTTAATATGATATATGCATGATAAATGCAAGGGGTATTGTGTTTATTGTGTTCGATAATGTAAACTTTTTGTTTTTATATTATGGATATGTTTCTCCCTCATATTGATCCATAAATTAAGTTTTAGACATACATATGATTTTAAAGTGTATATATGTGGGGTCGTCCATCTCAGCAGATGGAGCTGCATCAGAGAACACAGAGAGAGCGTTCTCTCCCCTCATGAGTCCTTCCCGTGGGTCGGCCGCTTCTCCCGGGGCACGGTAGTCATCGACCCCCTGCATTGCCAGTAGGGGGAGAGGAGGTTGGGTTCCAAAACTGGAGCCCCCAAGCCAGTGTTGTCGAAGAGGACGGGGGAGACGACATCAAGCAGGTGTTCCACGATGTAGCCTGCTTCTTATGGATCTGCAACTTGCTAGCTAAGTCGGCGAGGAAGTCGAGCGTGCCAAATCAGAATGCCTGCCCCGGAGTGAAGACAACGCTGTTAACATCGGTGGTGAAGTTGGCCATATGAACCTGTTGAGGTTGACCGAATGTGATGCCCCTACATGGCATGCCTAATCTCGTGGTATTTCCCAGTAGATTTGTTATTCAAGAGAAGCACGCATCCGACATGATCAGGTGGTAGCACACGGACACACGAGGATTATATAGGTTGGGCCATGACAACATGCACGGTAAAGACCTTACTCCCATGTGTGGAGGGTGTATTATCTCTTGAATGCTCAGTGATGAACCCTAGGGAGGCTAGATGATGGTGGATCTCAGGTGAGTTCTAAGAGTAACGTGTGTGTTGCTTGGCGGTTCCCCGGGTGTTTTATATATATAGAGGACCTAGGGTTAAGGGTGCCTAATCGGTTGCTACTTTGGTATGCAAATTTTATCCTGATATTACATATCCAATCTTAGGTCGCTTACAAATAAGATCTTGGATTAATCCTTGTAGATATCCTTGGCTTGATCCTATCTTGATTTTATCTTGATCATGGCATGGTTCGCACTCGACGGACCTTGGACGAGCGCACCTGGGCCGATCGTCCACGAGGCAGGATTGACTGGTCTCCTCCCTAGTGATCGATCCTCTTCTTGTCTTGTTGGCCAACCCGGGGCCCATGATTGGGATATATAATTCGAAAATTCCCTTGTTGTCCATAAAATAAAACTGTGCAAGAGAGGACTCCAACCCAACATGTAAATCAAGTACCCCCTCAATTATTAAATGTCCAGCTTTTTTTATTTTGTATAACTTCATTGAGTCTTATTAAGTTTGTAGAATAACATATGAACGTGTATAACACCAATAAGTGTGTTATGATAATTTATATTTGATAAAGAAAATGTTGAAACTAATTCGATAATATAATACTGGAACATTTTCCTATAAACTTGGTTAAACTTAAACAAGTTTGACATAGGAGTAAAAGAAATCTGAAAAATACTAACCTTTGTCCTCGCCGGCTGATTTTAGCATTTAAATGCAGTCTCATCTAGTGATCACACCACATTAACAAACTACCAACTGGATGCATGTTTATACTTGGAATGCCAACTGGTTGTTTGTTCATTCAAACCCTTTGTATTATCGAAACGTGCGTGCATATGAGTAGCTCGCTTCGATGCGCCGGCCAAACCTCTTCCAGAGGCTGCTAATTAATTTCTCAAGATAAATATGACCTCGCGACTTGCATAGTGCAATTCGTCAACAGAGCTTTCTCTATATATTGCACCACTTCTAAGTTTCTTTCACGGGTTGTGCTTCCACATATTTAGACCTATATCAAGAAAGATGGCAGCCAAGAAACTCCTCTTCATCTTGTCTGTCCTTGCCACCCTTGTGGCGCTGGAGACGACATATGCTCACTGCGGCGAGAGCTCCACCCATGGCGAGCTGCATTTTTCCCACGGCCTAAGCCTCCCTGGTCTGGACTCCTGTCATGGCGCCGACACCGACCTCGCCGGTGGCATGAAGGTATGTAATTTTGGCATCGATATGAGGTTAGCATTCCTCAATGCATTCAAGTAGTTCCTACTCCCTCCGATCGGATTTAATCGACCATCCAAACAGAAGTAGTACTTAGTTGCAGTCTCAGCATATGCATAGGCTCGTACGATTGCACCAATAGATATTTAGTGCTCCATGGACAGGACATGGGAGAATAAACATTCCTTTTTTATGAAGATTCATTAACGTGTTTCTTTTAGATAAAGATGAAGATTCATATGTATACTCCAGAATCTATCTAAACATGCAAACCTTCAGAATTAGTTAGAAGAACTCCTGGTATATATCTCGATCGCATCGCCTACGAGCGGACCTTTGTCTGCTTTCTCATGTCAGCTGCATTGCATGAATATACTGACACACAGATCGGCGTGGACGACGTGGTGAAAGCATGGTACATGGACGATGTCGCCGTCGCTGAGAACGAAGATCAGAGGCTCCCCCATCACCGTCAGCCTGACGAGGCCGTCCCGCTTGCAAAACTACTTGGTGCTCATTCGTGCAAACGATTAAATATTTTCATCTCCTTGCGTCAAGTTTTGCAGTCCCAAATGGAAGTCATTGTTTTTTCGGCTGACATGTGAATACAGACCTCGGAATCGTGGCGCTGCGGCTAGATGCAGAGAACCATGAGCGGGACGAGAACCTCACGACAATGCGTCAAGAGAGGGGTTACTTGCACATGGTCTGTCACTCAATCGGTCTTCACTAATACTAAGTCAACTTATGCTAGTAATACCGTATCTAAGGCATGCTTACAAAATTGGTTGGGGTCGTTGGAAAGGAAAGAATACCACCTTGTTGTGCCGCTGTTTCTCGCCATGTAGACTGGACCCTAGACTGGTAGTGTGGTCACTCTTTAGGATTCTAATTAAACTGGCTTCACATTTTCAGATCTAGCTCAAAGATGTACTACTTTGGTCATATAGATGGGTTTACGGTAAAATAACCTTAGTCTTGCTGGACTATAGATTAATATTGCTTTTGTATTCTGTGACGACTAGCTAATGCAGTTTGCAGTAGACAAAAACCAAAATTAGAAGAATTGGTTTGTACTGAATTAAATTGATTGATTCTATGTCGTAGGTATTAAATAGTTTTTACTATAGGTAAATTGTTCGATCTCCAAATTAAAAGATGCTCACGTATTGGACCTCTGATCCTCTTCTTCGAATAAAACAAATCAGAGCATATGTATTTCAAATGTTGGCTTAACCTCTCTCTTGTACTGAGAAGTTGAGACCAGAGCTTGGCCAAGTATAAACATATATTCCTTCTTTTCTTAGACTTCTGCATTGAGAAATCATTTTTTCACTCTTGAAAGTATGATGAGCATCGAATTGTGTCCTTTATTTCTGCATAGTCACATTGGGGTCTGATAGATGGCTTATATGCAATTTATTTGTTTAGGACATAATTGAATTAACCCCAGAGAAGATGCCAAATTATGAGGCGATGATCAAGAGGTTCTTCGAAGAGCACCTCCACACCGATGAGGAAGTTCGTTATTGTCTCGACGGCAGCGGTATGTTTTGTGTTCTTTTGGCTCTAGTATCGAGTACTTATATAGACATGCTATCCCCTATGGTTTTAGCAATCGCCTTTGGAATTTACCATGCTTACCTAGTCCTTGGTCTCATGAAGGGTACTTCGATGTAAGGGATGAGGATGACCAGTGGGTCAGGGTGTCACTGAGCAAAGGAGGCCTCATTGTCGTACCGGCTGGAATTTACCACCGTTTCACGTTGGACAGCAACAACTATATAAAGGTGTGTGTGTGTGAAACCAACTTGCCAAGCCAATCCAACCCAAAATTGCTTCAAGGGCAGACCGAATACACTTCCCCAAATAAGAGGACCACATCCTCCTACATGTTCAGTATAATTGCCTAGCCCTTCTCTGATCGATCTTTTGATTAAACTAGCTAGAGCATGCAATTCCACATGACACATAAGAGAGAAAAAAACCCGAACATGCACATATATCAATATATCTCTAAACCAGACATGAATCATAATAAAGATTTAGGCACAAGTTGCCCAGCAAGCTAATTTCTAAACATTTGATACACAGTTGTTTGAATTGAGGAACATGATGTAAAATGGACCATGCGATCATGCCCCATCCCCTTTGTTCGTTCGTCAGCACCATGTTCGTTGTTTAAGCATAAAGCTAGTCTTGAATGGAGTGGTTGCTGCCCCCGCCAAATTTAAACTTGCACAATATATAGACTATGAATAGACATTGTTATCTCTCTGGAGTCTCAAGCAAATATGACAAAATAAAAAAAAAATTACCCTACCATGACATGCATATTGAGGAACCCATGATAGGTTGTGATAACAAGAACGTATTGTTCTGGGGTGCACTAAGATTAAGTCTCCGATTCATATGGTGGACCAATCCTTTCTAATTCACATTTTGCTGAACTTTTTCTTTTGTAATTCCTCACATAAGGACTCCGATAACGCCAGTTACCCACATACACAAGAAAATTGTTGATAAAATCCAAAATTGTTTTTTTTTGCTGAATGCTCTTCTTCTCCTTAGCATTCGGGAAAAACAGAAAATTTTTGGGTAGAAAACATTATCTAGAATTTCTCTGAGACTCGAACCCATAGCTAGCTGATGATAGCTTTGTGCCTTGTGTTGGTGCATTTCAGGCGATGCGTCTCTTTTCCGGAGGGCCGGACTGGACAGCCTATAACCGTCCCCACGACCATCTGCCGGCAAGGTAACTTGAGCTTATTATTCGGATCATGCGTCATCAGTGAGTCCCCTAAAATATTATACTGTAGTTATCGTTTCAATGGTTGTTTTTTCTGTACTCCAGGAAAAATTATCTGGCCGCATTGCATTCGGGAAGAGGAAGCCAGCAAGACAGACACAGTTATTAATCCGGTGTTATTAGCGTTTGATCAACCCACATCTGGTTTCCAATAATCATTTGTCTGAAGTAATAGTACGTACTATGTACACAAGTTGATCTGATAATGAGAATACATGAAATCCATTTGAGATGCAGCCTCAAGTACGCTTCTATGTTCAGTTATGTATGCGTCTGATTGCGCTGGTGTACGAGCATCGATCTCCTAGTCTTTTTCCCGCGCGTAGTTGTCCTCCAGAAAGAAGCGCGTGGGCAAGGTCATAGCGCGCCGCCCACCTGACGTAGCGCACGAACGCCGCTCCTCCGTCGGGCACGGCAACCTTCTTGAGCCCCTCCGTCGCGCGAGCCCGCCGCCATGGTCAGAGTTGGTGCAGCGCGCACAGCTGGGCCGTTTCCTCCGGCCCTTCGTCGTCCGGCAAGATGCGGCAGGCGCACCGCAGCGTCCTGGCCTTCTGTGCTCCGCCGCCGACGAGCCTGTTGTTTGATCGCGATTGCCGGCCTCAACGCGTAGAAGTCGGCCATGGTGTAGAGTCGCGAGTAACCGGAAGGTTAAGTACTTCTGACGTATCGAGCGTGGACTCAGGGTCAGATTCTTGTCAGAATCCAGTTCCCCTGACGTGGATATGGAGTTGGAACACTGGCAAGATCGAGGCTCCACCACTCAGTCACACTCTACATACTTTCTGACAACACGTGTACATAACCATGCAGAAAGTATTCATGGTGAGATGATAAATGTTAACATGTTTACATGGGGAGATGGCCTCTAAAAAACATGGGTAGATGGATAGCCTGACAAGAGCAAGACAAGTGCAGAGCTGAAATGGCCAAATAGTGTAAGAGAGGGCCTTGCATGATAGACCTGGAGCATAACAAGCAAACAAGTTTGACCAAGCAGTCATCATGATGGCAAGCATAAATTAGATGATAGCAGGGTGCCACAAATTATTCTAGGATCTAAACTGATGCTGTTGAAGCAGCATGATTCTGAAAATGTAATAAAATGAGGGCGCTGCATTCAGAGTTTCAGACAAAGGCGATGCCTGCGAAGCAGTTTCATACCCCACCCGGCTACCTGCTCTAGCGCGGTTGGCTGGGATTCATTGTCCCAGCAGTCGGCAACTCTGCTTCATTGGCCGCTCGATCTCCCATGCGTGTGTCTGGCCTGCGCGCGGTTCAGGTCCATGAACAAGAGGAGCTATGCTGCTCACATTGGTCCTGTATAAGAGAAAATTAACCTCGTGTTCCACGGCATGTTGTACTCGTCGCTCGGCCTTTATGTTGAAGTCAAGCAACAAATCCGTTTTCATGCGCTGAACTGCTCGATCAAATGCCTTCATGAAAATCGAATGTATATTAGGTAGTCTTGTCTCCTCTGATTCAACTAAAATTGCATTCATCTGCTAGTGGAGCTGATCAACGCACACCTGAAAAGGGAAACACATGGAGATCGCCATAGACTTCATGGTGGTTCTTCATGTGAAAGAGGACTTGCGACGGCTCTTATTTGAGGAGGTGGTACGTCGGCTTCTTCGATGTAGAGGCATCTCCACCGGCAGCCCTCAAGTCATAGCCGACGTTGACAGTATGATATGGGTTGCATGTGGAGTTGTGGGCGTATTAGCAGGGCCGTCCCACACCAGCGCTTGCAATATATCCCGCCCCCAAAAAGAGATAGTTTTTTCTTTGACAAATAGGAAGATTTCGCATAGTTTCACATAATAATTCAACCATATTACATAGTTTATCACAAAATAATCCAAACATACGGACAAAATTATTCATACGAGAATTCAAATAAATTATCATTCAACTTTTTGTACATAGACACTCACATGTATGTAGATACACTCACCTCTATGAACGCACGGGCACACGCACACCCTTCCCCTGTAAGAACCTCCAAAAGACTGAGCAAACTGGTTTTGAGATTAACGAAGTTGCCACATGTGCCTCGATATCGATGGGAACGTTCCCTCCCACTGAAAAAATATTCAGCCTTTATGAGATATCAAAGCGTCAGATCTAAGGTTTGATCCCTCATTGGTAAGGGTACCATCGCTCTTCTAACTATCCAACCACATATTGATTCTCAAATTGCAATTCAACTTGTTCAAGAATCAGGCGGTGTTTCCTTTGAGCGCCCACAAATGCTCCACTAGATCATTTTAAAGTTGTGTACAGCAAACACGGTCGGCACCTCAATAAGCTGGGCAAGAGGACCCTATTGATCAAATGGATGCTCATCAATCACTGGTGATTCTCGCTCACTCTCGATGATCATGTTGTGTGTGATCGCACAACAGTTCATGACCTCCCACATCTAAGATTCCGACTGGGTAAGATAAGGGTACCGAACAATAGCAAAATGATGTTGGAGTACACCAAATGCCCACTCGACATCCTTCCGAGAAGCTTCCTGGCACATATCAAACCAAGATCTTTTATCCATACACGGGTCAAGGATTTTCTTCACAAATGTAGACCACGATGGGTAGATACCATCAGCTAGATAGTACTCTTTGTTGTATGTGTGGCCATTGATATCATAGTTAACAGTTGGAGCATATCCCTCAGCTAGCCATGGAAATACCGGAGAGCGATTTCCACCCATGCCAAAGAAACTATGCCAAACTCAGAGGTGATAATCTGCCACGGCTTGAACTATCACACCCCACTCTCAGGTATGATCTTTGGACAACCCCTACCAAGCAAATGGGAAATTCTTCGAAGCCTAATGCATATAATCGATGCTCCCAAGCATCACATGAAATTATCTTGCTGCATTTTTTGCCAGGATCTGAGCTATATCTTCTTCATTTGGTGCTCTCAAATTGTTATAAAAGCGACAAGCAAATACCGAAGAACGATAAAGGAAAACGCAGCGGAGACACAAGATTTAACGTGGAAAACCCCTTCGAACACAGAAGGGGAAAAAAGTACAGGCAACTGCCAACAAAACTTCACTATATCGGGGAGTGTTTACAAACGCCGTGGGTTATCTTATAATCTGATAAACCCTAGCCGGCGGCTTATAAGATGTATATATAGGCGGTGCCAACGATCCATACCGTACCAAGCCTCCGGCGACGGGCCTCGCTCCGCTCGTCAGAAGTTAGTCTCCCTTTAGTATATGAATTTGGATCACAATACAACAAGGGTGGTCCAAACACTGTCATAAATTCTCGGCAAACTTGTAGATGCTATCAAAGCATGTGGTCTCAAACATGCTTAGCTAGTCGTGTAGTGCATCTAGAGGAGTTCCATACGCAAGACACCGCATGGCAGTCAAGCAATTCTGAATCGATGAGAAACCCAATAATCATGTGCAGTTTTTTTGCATATGATGTACAAATCATACCCCCTCACGTTGAAGACAATCCGCATGAACAACTACTTGTTTGTCCTAAAAAGCCACTAAAAATCTTCGGGGGTATGAGTTGCGCCATCGGAAAAATAGTCGGTGTCAAGCAACATAGCACCTACAAGTTGATAACAGTCCTTGTTCTTCACCTTCCCAACCCTAGAACCACTATGCCGATGAACGACATTGAGCTGCTCTCGGAGGCAAAGAAGAGGGGACAAGATTTTCATACTCTCTTCTTGGACAGCAGCGGCATTGGCCTCGTCTTGCATCAATAGCTCCATCATCCTCTCATCGTTGTTGTCCATTTCCTAGGCAAACTGCGGAAGCACCTTGCGGGCGAAGCTGGAAAATGGATTTTACTTCCGCTGATGTTGTGCCAGCGAGTGAAAGGATTGTATGGGCACGTAAAGTTGGTGAATAGGTTCTAATCAAATTTTAATTCTTTTCGATTTAGGCTTGACACAAAGGTAAATTATGTAGATATACAACTATGTGAATTTACCTATATGACAAGGTGCAAGCAGGTAAACACAATAGAAGATACAAGTAGTGAAGTGCGGGAAAAGAAAAAAAGGTAGCCGAGAGTTGAAGCACAGAGAGACACAAGGGTTGATTCCCGTAGTTCCTTCCTTTTTAGGGGAAGTATGTCTACTATGGAGGGGTGTGGTGCCACGAAGGCCAACCAATGCCACAAAGGCCTCACCCTATTCTCTGGTAGAAAACCATGAAGGGTTGTGCACGCTCCACTAAGCGGCAGCCTTTAAGGTGGCCACCAGAACCTTTGCACAAAGGTTTGGGCATGCATCCACAACTTAATTGGAGGATCCCAACAACAGACCACTGAGCTCTTGCAACACGAGCAAGATCTGAGGGAGAGTTCTCGCAAAGCTAGGGTTTCACAACTTGATTCTTCACGAAGAGGGTGGGATATTCAAATCCCTTTGGTGGAAGTGTAGTTGTAGGGTTCCTCCCATGATTCCCAAAAGGGCAACAACATTGAGTGGCTAGAAAGGGAGATCTACTATCTTTGAACTTTGAAAGAATGGAAGAGAGAGAGAGTAAGCTGCATTCTCCCAAGGTGGAAGAAAGGTACTATTTATAGGCCCCTCCTAAAATATAGCCATTGCTAGGTACTAACACAGGAGTCTCCGGACGTACAATGTCAAAAACCAGACACACTAGAGTCTCCGGTTACAAGGTTAAAGACTCCAGACCAACCACATAATGCGAGGCAGAGGTGGCACTCTCCTCAAATCCTAGGGTCCGGAGACTTTCCCGAAGTCTCTGGTATGGGAGGGTTGGAGTCTCTGGTCCTGGCACATCGGAGTCTATGGTCTGGATGTCTTGACATGGCAAGGCTGGAGTCTCTGGACCGAGTATACAGTCTCAAGGAAAAACCCTCCCGGTTGACAACATAACATGAGGCAGATCGAGTTCAAACTTTTCCAACATCATGTGGTTCGGAGACTTTCCTGGAGTCTCCCGCCTCGGAGGGCCGGAATCTATGTTTCCTGGGCCACCGGAGTCTCTGATCTAGAACTCCTCAACAACATAATTTCAACGGGTTCTCCCGGGCATTATTCCGCCGTGCCCTTACAACAACAACAAAAACACCTCAAGCTGCACCACCGAGAAGCTACGTGTGTCGTATTGATCTGTTCACTTTTGAGGGGTCGACCACCATCTTGTGCTTGAAATGAGTTTTACCAAACCCCTAGCATGACGGTAAGTATCCCAATATTGTTATCAAACAAAAGAAACACATTTACCCTTTTAGCAAGTCGGGGTCGAAGAGTACGTGCACACCACAAAAGAGTGGACCGATGTCGTTTGGTGGTGGTGGTAGAAAGTTTGGCTTCAGTTGCAGTCAAATTTCTTCCAGACGATGGAGAAAACAGTGGTGGTCCATCCGAACAACGACAATAATTGGCCAGAGGTGGTGGCAGCGTCATCAGTAGTGGCGATTCTAGGGGTGGGTTAGATTGGATGTGTGAATGGGGAGGAGGTGGCATCGACATCGATGGTGATCATGGCGATGGGAGGCGAGGTCGGGGGAGTATCAAGGGGTGGGGAAGGCATGTATATTTCTGCCAAGGGAGTTCACAAGCGAAATCCAATGTGGTTTGGAGTGTCGGTGCTCCCCTGTCCCTTGTGGATAGGGTCCATCACGGGTGCACCTACTATTTTATTAGGCTCGAAAAAGTGCTGTCAAGATAAGGGGGTTGCTGGTGTGAGCCTGGTTTATGGTTGGTACCCCAATAGACCTATTGGGGACGCTATTGGGGTTTCCATTGGATATGCTTTTACCTATCGGGCAGGTGGATGAACGGGGAAAAACATGTAACCTACACTGCCTCCAGCATCTATACATGTGTGTCTAGATCAACACGAAGAAGGTAGAGGCAACCTAGATCATGATATCATAACCACTATAGTCTAGATCAACTTAATTTTTTTGAAAAAAATATTCTATTTTGTCGAAAAGGATGTTGAATCCCCCAACCTCCTCATTGAAATGATGCACATAGCCTTTTTAACTACAGTATTCAAAAGCCTAATAAACGAATATATCGTTCAAACCAAAGCCACCTCATAATGATCTATGTCACTACAACAACAATTTTCACGATGGAGGTGGCCGTGGTCAAGGCCATGTGCCCTGAACTCGAACCGATTCACACCATCTAATTCAGAGGCTTCACCAAGCCACCCAACTTTGATTCAGGAGCACAAACTGGTCCACAATAACCTCAGCACACACCACATGCGCACACTCTAGAAGCTGCCACCCTCTTCCCACCGACTCATATTCAGTAGGGATCAATGCATAGACCTGGACAGTGAAAGAGCAAGGTCCATATCCCGTGTTATGTGTGTTTGATGAAAACACTTGAATGAATTTAACCGTGTGCAAAGATTGCCTTTGATAGATTTGCAAGTACACGGTGCCCTTGCTGAACACATCATGATCGGAAGACTGAAGCGTAGCTTATAGGTTTTCTGGTTTTGCGTGTGTGTCGTGAGGTGACATGGTTGGAGAGGAAAAGAGGAAAAAGCAGTTTCTGCCTGACCAGTACTACCGGTACCAGGAGCGGTAGTACCGCTACTCTACTGGTACCGCCCTGCAGTACCGCTCTGGAGGTTTGCACTGGAAAAGTCCCACAGAGAGCCTTACGGTACCTCTACGGTACCTTGAGCGGTAGTACCGCTTGAGAGTGGTAGTACCGTCTTGGTACCGCTTAGGTACCGTAACGCAAGTTACGGCACTACCGCGTTGGTACTGCTGAGGTGCCGCGAGGAGTCCAGGGCTCACCGAGGTCATTGCGGTACCTCAAGCGGTACCGCAAGCGGTACTACCGCGGTGAGTCCACATGGCTAAATCTGTGGGGGATTTCAAATCCAGAGCGGTACTACCGCTTGCCAAAGCGGTAGTACCGGTTGCGCGGAAACTGCACATAACGGATGGATTTGGAGGGACCTATAAAAAGGTCCCTTCTTTCCTAGCTCGTTTTCAGCTCTTCTCTCTCTCTCTCTCCTCCATTGTTGATGAGCTCAAACCTTGAGGATCTCCCCACCTACCCAATCAATCTTGCCCAGATTAGGAGGAGTGGTGGAGGAGGCCCCGATCTATTGATCTACCAAGAGAGAATTCACCAATACCATCTAGTCCTTAGTGGATCTTGTTGTTAGAGTTCCTATTGTGGGATCTTGGAGGAAGTGCTCCTATGGAGGGTAGCTTGGAGTTGTGCTAGCCCCATAGGGTGTTGAGAGCCTCCTAATATTGTGGAGCTCGCCCCAACCTTGAACCACCGCCTCGACCGGTGTCTTAGTGGAGAAGGGGGGGCCCCTTTGTGGAGCTCTCTCGAGGAAGAAGGTGAGGCCTTCCTTCGTGGTGTCGCCGTCTAGCCTCTTGTGTGAGGATAGCATCTCCTCAATGCAGACGTACTCCCTTTTGTGGGAGGAACTGCGGGAAACAAATCTCGCCTCGTCTTCGCGTCCCCTCCGGTTGTCCCGCTCCTTATCTTTACTATCATGGTTGGTTCCTTTGCTTGTTGCACTAGACTAGGATCATACTAGGATGACCTCTAACATCAAATCTATCACCTTTACTTGCGCATCGCACTAAAATTTAAAAAGGATAAAAATTGCATAGCGACCATTCACCCCCCCCCCCCTCTTGTTCGCTACGATCCATTCAATTGGTATCAGCACAAGGTTTTCTTGCTCGGGCTTTACCGCCTAAGAAATGGCCGAACAAGAGACGGTTGTGAATGGTTCCCTTCCCGGTGAGCAACCACCTCCACCATCAATCGCCGATAACACACCGGCTACTTTGGATGACCTCAAGAAATTGGAGTCATCCATTGTAGATCAAATGAAGGCTATGATGATGGAGTTGATTGCTCCAAAACCAACCCCCATCATAGATCCTAAGGCGAGTGCCGATATTCCCCCAAAACAAGTAAACACCTTTCCTCTTGTTGATTTTGTCGCGCAATCGACAAAACCACCTCAAGGAGGGAAACTTGGGGATGTCGGCACTTCATCAAAAGGGAAGGAGGAGCCACCGGTTGCGGAACATTTGAAGGGTAATCATGCGGTGCCACTACCAAGTGATTACACCATAAATGTTCCAATCCCTATGCCACATATCTTGTCTCATGGCTCACCACCGCTACTTGAATCCAATAACTTTGAAAATTGGCAGTTCTTAATGCGTTCTCATGTTCGCAGCGCCTCTACCGAGCTTTGGCGGATCATTGAGGAAGGTTACTCACCACGAGATCCTAGCAACTTGACAAGAAGAGAGGTGGTGGATGACCAACTCAACGCCACCGCCATCAACATGATCCACACGGCCGTCACGCCAAAGGACCACGCTCACATTCGCTCGCTCAAGACCGCCAAGGAAGCATGGGATAAACTCGACAAGCTCTTCCTAGGGAATGAGAGCATCCAAAGCTCTCGCTTCGATGAATTGAACAACATGGCCGACAACTTCGTCATGATTGAAGGAGAATCTCCCGAAGAGATGTATCGGAGCCTCATTGCTCTCGACATACAAATGCACGATCTTTGAGCAACGTTTGTGGATGACCATTGGATCAAAAGGAAGTTCTACAACGCTCTCCTCCCATATGAGGAAGTGAAGTTGATGGCCATCCGCCAAAATGCCTCCTTCCGCGCTATGACATCCGATGAAGTCCTTAGCGAAGTCATCTCTTTGGACATCTCCAAGAAGAATGCGGAGGATCTTGTTGCACGTGCTCACAACACCCGCAAACCCATCCTCGCCTTGAAGATGAAGGAGCATAGAGCAAGTGAAAGTGATGAGGATCCCATTGAGTGGATCCCGGATGATCTCAAGATGAATTACCATGAACACATGGCCCTCGCCACCAAGCGCTTTAGGGATGGGAATAAGACTATAAACTTAAGACCAAGAAGATACTTACCTCGAGACTCTCCAAGATATTCCTCCAAGAGCCCAAGGGAGGAGCAAAGGGGGAGAACATGCTAGAATTTTGGCGACAAAAGTCATTTTGTTGAGGATTGTATCTTTGAGAGAAGAGAAGATAATGGTGGAAGGCTTGTCCGAAAGGAGAAGTTCAAATCCCTCTCTAAAGGATTCTCCAAGTTCTCCTCCAACTCTGGTGACGCGCCAAGGTCTCCTTCACCAAGAAGCCTAGAGTTTTCATTATCCGTGAGGAGTACTCCTCCGATGAAGGTGAAGAGTGTGAAGACAAGGGTTCGAACAAGGAGGAAGAGGGAGTGGCCACCATCGCCACCTCCACTCCCTCCGTCTCCCTCTTCGACTATCCAAATGAGAACCTTGTCGTCAACAACTCTCGTTGCCTTGTGGCAAAGGTATCGTTGGAGGTAGAATCCCTTTCCGAACCTACATCCTCCTCTAATGCTATATATATTATGGGTTTGGATGCTTCTACCACTAACATGCTAGGGGATACCAAGACTCATGTTGAGTCACTCTTGACTCAACTTGGCGCGGCTCAAGAACATATTGAGGAAAAGGAGAGGCTTGAGAAGGAGGCAGAAATAGAGATTATCTCTCTCACTCAAGATCATGAGGAGGAGTTAAGCATGCGCATGTCTCTTGAAGCTAATGCTATTTTCCTTGAAGACTCCAACAATTCTATCATCCAACTCACCAAGGACCGAGACCATGCTCTTGGTTGGGTGGATGAGCTCAAGATGAAGAAGCGCTATCTTGAGGAGAGCCATGAATGGTTGCTTGAGGAAGTTGCAACCCTCACCAAGGACTTCAAATCCTTGTAGAGTAAGTTTGTTCTTCTATTCGATATGAGGAGGCATCCTCAAGAAGAAGCGCACAAGAAGGATGAAGATGAAGGCCCCAATTCATGTTGTGATAAGCTTCTTGATGAAGTTTGCTCCTTGAGAAGACATAATGCAAGACTCTTGGAAGTCAACTCTCTCCAAGAGGAAGCCTTGGATGAGTACTATCGGTTGAGCAAGGAGAAGGTGCCATGTTGCGATCTTGAAGAAGAGATTGCCGCTCTAAAGAGACACAAGACCAAGCTCAAGGAAGTGAATGATATGCAAAATGAGTCCTTGATGGAGTGGATCCGCTTGAGCAAGGAAGAGGTTACTTGTTGTGACCATGAGGAAGAAATTGCCTCTTTGAAGAGAAGCAAGGCCAACCTTATGGTGATAAAGTCCATGAAAGAGGAAGCATTGAAAGAGTACCATCTCGCAAGCAAGGACCACATTTGTTGCAACCATGAAGATGGAGCCAATGAGGGCTCTTGCAATGAAGGAGGAGTGGCTATCAAGCCAAAGAAGAAGAGAAGAAGGGGGATAAAGATAAAGAGGAACATCATGATAGGACCCATTGAAAAATGGGTTCCTATATCCAAGTCTTGATCCATGAAGGACTTTGCTTCCGGTGGTGTGATACGTCTCCAACGTACCTATAATTTCTGATGTTCCATGCTTGTTTTATGACAATACTTACATGTTTTGCTTGCACTTTATAATGTTTTTATGCATTTTCCGGAACTAACCTATTAACAAGATGCCGAAGTGCCAGCTTCCGTTTTCTCGCTATTTTTGGTTCCGTAAAGGCTGTTCGGGCAATATTCTCGGAATTCGACGAAACGAAGACCCAACATCTTATTTTTCCCGGAAGCATCCAGAACACCGAAGGAGAGTCGGAGAGGGGCCAGGGGGCCACCACACAACATGGCGGTGCGGCCCCAGGCCTGGCCGCGCCGGCCTACTGTGAGGGGGGCCCAGGCACCCTCCGACTCCGTCTCTTCGCCTATATAAGCCCTTTCGACCTAAAAACGCGATACCAATTGACGAAACTCCAGAAAGACTCCAGGGGCGCCGCCACCATCGCGAAACTCCGTTTCGGGGACGAAGTCTCGTTCCGGCACCTCGCCGGACGGGGAAGTGCCCCCGAAGCCATCTCCATCAACGCCACCGCCTCCATCATGCTCCGTGAGTAGTTCCCCCATGGACTACGGGTTCTAGCTGTAGCTAGTTGGTATTCTCTCCCCATGTACTTCAATACAATGATCTCATGAGCTACCTTACATGATTGAGATTCATCCGATGTAATCGGTGTTGTGTTTGTCGGGATCCGATGGATTGTTACATTATGATTGTCTATCTACAAAGTTTATGAAGTTATTGTTGCTGCAATCTTGTTGTGTTTAATGCTTGTCACTAGGGCCCGAGTGGCATGATCTTAGATTTAAGCTCTATACTTATGGCTTAGATTGTATCTACAAGTTGTTTGCACGTGTCTATGTCCGGAACCAAAGGCCCCAAAGTGCCAGAAATTGGGACAACTCGGAGGGGAAGGCTTAGATATGAGGATCACATGTTTTCACGGAGTGTTAATGCTTTGCTCCGGTACTTTATTAAAAGGAGTACCTTAATTTCCGATAGATTCCCTAGAGGCCCTGCTGCCACCGGCTGGTAGGACAAAAGATGTTGTACAAGTTTCTCATTGCGAGCACGTATGACTATATATGGAAAACATGCCTACATGATTAATGATCTTGATGTTCCGTCTTAATGCTATTTCAATCCTATCAATTGCCCAACTGTAATTTGTTCACCCAACACTTGTTATTGGAGAGTTACCACTAGTGTAGATAGCTGGGAACCCCGGTCCATCTCTCATCATCATAACTCGTTCTACATGTCATTGGAAGTAGTATCAACTATTTTCTGGTGCTATTGCTCTCATATTACTGCTACTGCTGCTGTGTTACTGTTACTATTGCTCTCGTATCACTGCTACTTTCACATCACCCCTGTTACTAGTGCTTTTCCAGGTGCAGCTGAATTGACAACTCAGTTGTTAAGGCTTATAAGTATTCTTTACCTCCCCTTGTGTCGAATCAATAAATTTGGGTTTTACTTCCCTCGAAGACTCGTTGTGATCCCCTATACTTGTGGGTTATCAAGACTATTTTCTCGGCGCCGTTGCCGGGGAGGCATAGCTCTACTCATAAGTTCAACTGGGGAGTACACTCCACCTCTCTCTCTATTTTATTTTATTTTGTTTTGCTTAGTTTACTTTTGTCTAGTTTATTTGTTCTTAGTTTATTTCTGTCTAGTATTATTTTGCTTAGTTTACTTTTGCCTAGTTTCTTTTTGTCTTGTTTTATTTTCCCTATATACCCGAAAATCCATAAAAAATTGAAAAACCTAAAAATTAAAAACTGTTGTTATGGAAGAACCTACAACTTATTTGGAGCTTATTGAACTATATAATAATTATAGAGAATCAAGAACGGGGAAAGTTATGAGTGCTGTGATAGAAAAACTGAATACAATTGCTAAAATCTTGCTTAAACGCCATGATATAAACTGTTGCTCTAAACAGGATACTAAACATCTTAAATTTCAATGTGGCTTTAGTGAGGAAGTTTTAATTAAGAACTATAATTTGAATAGCTATATTCATTTTGGGTTCAAAGAAGTAGAACAATTTGTTTTGTTTATGGGAGCTTCTGAGATCGAATCCTTCATTGCTAAAAATTATGAAACTTGTGCTGTTTGTAAGGACCTTAAAGATTATGTCTCTTCTATCCTTAATTTTTGCGTAGAAAGTTACAGTGATAATCCTTATATCATTGATTATAAAGAGAGACTCATTAATGCACAAGAATGCACTCACAATTTGCAGGAACCAGTGGAAGAAGAAATTGAAGAACCTGAAAGCTCATTGGATGAAAAAGAAAAGGAGAGTGATGAACAAAAGGAGGAAGAATGGATTAGCTACCCATGCCAACCTTCTAATGAGAGTAACTCTTTATCTCTTACACTATTTGATTGTCCTCCATGCTTATCAAAGGCGGATGAATGTTATGTTCCTGTGGATTCTCTTGAAATATTCCCTATGAGTAAAACTTGCGAGAATAATTATGCTACTGTTATTCATGATAATCCATGCTACTTTGATAAATTTTATGATAATGCTTTGTTTGTGCCTCGATGTCGAAATGCATGGTACTAAAGAGTTTTGCTTGGCAAATGTTTATGATAAATCTCTAGATGATGGTCCTATGTTACTTGATACTATTAATTGTACTACTAATGAAAATGGGATTGGAGAGCTCTTGACTTTATCTATGAGTCCCATATCTTTTGAGATTGATCAATCATCTTGTTATATTATTGATAAAAGTGAGTTTGAAAGTTTTGATCCTATTATTTCTAAGCTTGATAAAAATTATGTGTTTATGGATGATGAAAAGCATGCTGTATGTGATAGTTATGTTGTTGAGTTTGTTCATGAAGATACTGAAAATTATTATGAGAGAGGAAAATATGGTTGTAGAAATTTGCATGGTACTAAAACACCTCTCTATATGCTTAAAATTTTGAAGTTACTCTTGTTTTATCTTCTTATGCTTGTCACTTTGTTCTTCATGAATTTATTTGTGTACAAGATTCCTATGCATAGGAAGTGGGTTAGACTTAAATGTGTTTTGAATTTGCTTCTTGATGCTCTCTTTTGCTTCAACTCTTATTTCTTGCGAGTGCATCATTAAAACTACTGAGCCCATCTTAATGGCTATAAAGAAAGCACTTATTGGGAGATAACCCATGTGTTTATTTTGCTACTGTTTTGTTTTGTTTTGGAAGTTGTTACTACTGTAGCAACCTCTCCTTATCTTTATTTTATTGCAATGTTGTGCCAAGTGAAGTCTCTAATAGAAGGGTGATGCTAGATTTGGATTTCTGCGCAGAAACAGATTTCTTGCTGTCACGAATCTGGGTATAATTCTCTGTAGGTAACTCAGAAAAATCTGCCAATTTACGTGAGTGATCCTCAGATATGTACGCAACTTTCATTAGTTTTGAGTTTTCTGATTTGAGCAACGGAAGTACCTCTTAAAAATTCGTGTTTACTGGCTGTTCTGTTTTAACAGATTCTGTCTCTGTTTTTTTTTGCATTGTCTCTTGTGGACTTTAAGTGAGGCTTTCTAGACGTGGAGAGCTGTAGCTAATGTTTTATTGAGTTCTTGCAATGTGTCACTACAGGGCCAAGGTGGATTAAAGTTTTTTGGGTACTAACCTCTCTAATGAAGTTTATGAGAAGTTTGGTGTGAAGGAAGTTTTCAAGGGTCAAGAGAGGAGGATGATATATGATCAAGAAGAGTGAAAAGTCTAAGCTTGGGGATGCCCCCGTGGTTCATCCCTGCATATTTCAAGAAGACTCAAGTGTCTAAGCTTGGGGATGCCCAAGGCATCCCCTTCTTCATCAACTTATCAGGTTTCTTCTATTGAAACTATATTTTTATTCGGTCACATCTTATGTGCTTTACTTGGAGCGTCTGTATGTTTTTTTTTTATGTTTGAATAAATTCGGATCCTAGCAATCCTTGTGTGGGAGAGATACACGCTCCTCTTTTTCATATGAACACTTGTGTTCTTCGCTCTTACTTTTAATGTTCAATGACAAAAGTTGGAAGCTATTGCACTTATTGTTATTTGGTTGGAAACAAGAAAATGCCTCATATTGTCTTGAATAATTTGATACTTGGCAATTGTTTTGAACTCTCAAGTAGATCATGATTAAGCTCTTGCATCATGTAGTTTAAAATCTATTAGTGCAGAAATACCGTAGAGCTCGTTGAAATTGGTTTGCATGAATGTTCTCTCTAATGTCTAGATATTTTCTGGTAATTGTGTTTGAGCAACAAGGAAGAAAGTGTAGAGTTTTATAATGCTTGCAATATGTTCTTATGTAAGTTTTGCTGTACCGGTTCATACTTGTGTTTGCTTCAAACAACCTTGCTAGCCCAAGCCTTGTACTGAGAGGAAATGCTTCTCGTGCATCCAAAACCTTGAGCCAAAACCTATGCCATGTGTGTCCACCATATCTACCTACTATGTGGTATTTCCTGCCATTCCAAGTAAATACTTCATGTGCTACCTTTAAACAATTCAAAACTTTATTACTCCTTATTTGTGTCAATGTTTTATAGCTCATGAGGAAGTATGTGGTGTTTATCTTTCAACCTTGTCATTTACTCTTGACAAACTCTCACCAATGGACTAGTGGCTTCATCCGCTTATCCAATATATTTTGCAAAAAGAGCTGGCAATGGGGTTCCCAGCCCCGATTAATTAACCTTCACTAATAATTCTCTTCACGTGTTTTGCTCTAATTCATCAGTAAGCAACTTAATTTTGCAAATAGACACTCCTTCATGGTATGTGAATGTTGGAAGGCACCCGAGGATTCGGTTAGCCATGGCTTGTGAAAGCAAAAGGTTGGGAGGAGTGTCAACCATAAATAAAACTAAAGTACATGTGTAAACAAAAGAGAAGATGGATGATCTACCTTGCTAGTAGAGATAACGTCCTTCATGGGAGCCGCTCCTGAAAGTCTGGTTGATGAGGTAGTTAGAGTGCCCACTACCATTCGTTGACAACAACAAACACCTCTCAAAACTTTACTTTTATACTCTCTATATGATTTCAAAACTTAAAAAGCTCTAGCACATGATTTAATCCCTGCTTCCCTCTGCGAAGGGCCATTCTTTTACTTTGTGTTGAGTCAGCTTACCTACTTCCTTCCATCTTAGAAGCAAACACTTGTGTCAACTGTGCATTGATTCTTACATACTTGCTTATTTGCATTCATCATATTACTTTGTATTGACAACTATCCATGAGATATGCATGTTGAAAGTTAAAAGCAATTGCTGAAACTTAAATCTTCCTCTGTGTTGCTTCTATGCCTTTACTTTGAACTTATTGCTTTATGAGTTAACGCTTATGCGAGACTTTTGATGCTTGTCTTGAAAGTACTATTCATGAAAAGTTTTGCTATATGTTATCTATTTGTTAGCAACTATAGATCATTGCCTTGAGTCACTTGCATTCATCTCATATGCTTTATAATAGTATGATCAAGGTTATGTAAGTAGCATGTCACTACAAAAATTACTCTTTTTATCGTTTACCTACTCGAGGGCGAGCAGGAATTAAGCTTGGGGATGCTTGATACGTCTCCAACGTACCTATAATTTCTGATGTTCCATGCTTATTTTATGACAATACTTACATGTTTTGCTTGCACTTTATAATGTTTTTATGCATTTTCCGGAACTAACCTATTAACAAGATGCCGAAGTGTCAGTTCCTGTTTTCTGCTGTTTTTGGTTCCAGAAAGGCTGTTCGGGCAATATTCTCGGAATTCGACGAAACGAAGACCCAACATCTTATTTTCCCCGGAAGCATCCAGAACACCGAAGGAGAGTCGGAGAGGGGCCAGGGGGCCACCACACAACATGGCGGCGCGGCCCCAGGCCTGGCCGCGCCGGCCTACTGTGAGTGGGGCCCAAGCACCCTCCGACTCCGTCTCTTCGCCTATATAAGCCCTTTCGACCTAAAAACGCGATACCAATTGACGAAACTCCAGAAAGACTCCAGGGGCGCCGCCACCATCACGAAACTCCGTTTCGGGGGATAGAAGTCTCTGTTCCGGCACCCTGCCGGGACGGGGAAGTGCCCCCGGAAGCCATCTCCGTCAACGCCACCGCCTCCATCATGCTCCGTGAGTAGTTCCCCCATGGACTACGGGTTCTAGCTGTAGCTAGTTGGTATTCTCTCCCCCATGTACTTCAATACAATGATCTCATGAGCTGCCTTACATGATTGAGATTCAACCGATGTAATCGGTGTTGTGTTTGTCGGGATCCGATGGATTGTTACATTATGATTGTCTATCTACAAAGTTTATGAAGTTATTGTTGCTGCAATCTTGTTGTGTTTAATGCTTGTCACTAGGGCCCGAGTGGCATGATCTTAGATTTAAGCTCTATACTTATGGCTTAGATTGTATCTACAAGTTGTTTGCACGTGTCTATGTTCGGAACCAAAGGCCCCAAAGTGCCAGAAATTGGGACAACTGGAGGGGAAGGCTTAGATATGAGGATCACATGTTTTCACGGAGTGTTAATGCTTTGCTCCGGTACTTTATTAAAAGGAGTACCTTAATTTCCAGTAGATTCCCTAGAGTCCCGGCTGCCACCGGCTGGTAGGACAAAAGATGTTGTACAAGTTTCTCATTGCGAGCACGTATGACTATATATGGAAAACATGCCTACATGATTAATGATCTTGATGTTCTGTCTTAATGCTATTTCAATCCTATCAATTGCCCAACTGTAATTTGTTCACCCAACACTTGTTATTGGAGAGTTACCACTAGTGTAGATAGCTGGGAACCCCGGTCCATCTCTCATCATCATATACTCGTTCTACATGTCATTGGAAGTAGTATCAACTATTTTTTGGTGCTATTGCTCTCATATTACTGCTACTCGCTGCCGTGTTCATCGTTACTATTGCTCTCATATCATCGCTACTTTCACATCACCCCCGTTACTAGTGCTTTTCCAGGTGCAGCTGAATTGACAACTCAGTTGTTAAGGCTTATAAGTATTCTTTACCTCCCCTTGTGTCGAATCAATAAACTTGGGTTTTACTTCCCTCGAAGACTGTTGCGATCCCCTATACTTGTGGGTTATCATGGTGCTAATTGGGTGGTTGATGTTGAAGCCATAAGTCTTATGACCGGAAGCAAGGAATTTGTTGTCGACCTCGTGCCATCTCTTTCTACCATCTCTTATGGTGACAACACAAGCAAGCTCTAAGGTATTGGGTCTCGGCAAGGTGGTGGTAACACCCGACATCTCACTATTGAATGTCCTCCTTATCGAGACCCTTAGTTACTATTTACTTTCCGTTCATCATTTTGCACATTTGGGTCTTTGTACCTTTTACAATGAACATGTGGTGGTCCTCTTGTGGAGCAAGACACTCCGAGAGTCCACGTTCTCGAACTAATAGAAAATGCTTCCTTTTGTAAAGATCGTGTTTGTAGGGATTGCGTTGAAGGAAAATGCATGGAGCTCCTCACAATGCCAAGACAACCATATCTATCACAAGGTGCTTGGAGCTTCTCCATGTTGATCTCTTCGGCCCGCCGTCTCATAAAAGTCTTGGAGGAAAGAAGTATTGCCTCGTCAACATTGATGACTATTCACACTATTGCTGAGTATTCTTCTTCAAGTACAAGAGTGAGAACCAACAGACCATGATTGAGTTTGTCAACCAAGTTCAACGCAAGTACGACACCACGATCCTCACAATAAGGAGCTACAATGGAATGGAGTACAAGAACTAAACCTTGGATGAATTCCTCGGAGAAGAAGGAATCCAACATCACTACTCCTTGCCATACTCTTCCCAACCAAATGGGGTCGCCGAAAGGGAGAATCGAACCTTGTTTGAAGCCGCTCAAACATGATGATGGGGTACAAGTCTAATGGGTGAGTTGTGGAATCTTGTGATGTGACATTTGATAAAGATGATAAATCTTTGGAGGAGCAAAGTGCTTCTTGTGATAAAGGAGATGCAATTCCCCCGGATGTTGTAGGAAGGATGAGTGTTGGCATTCACCGATCTCAAGAGCTACCTTCTACGAGTACCGGGGAAGGACCAAGTTCCATGCACATGGAGCCATCTACACCACAAGGCCGAGCTTCTTCCATTGAACTACCAAGTGCTAGTAAACCACTACCACAACCTCAAGTTCGACATCTACTACAACAACCGA
Source organism: Lolium rigidum (assembly GCF_022539505.1). Classification (NCBI taxonomy): domain Eukaryota; kingdom Viridiplantae; phylum Streptophyta; class Magnoliopsida; order Poales; family Poaceae; genus Lolium; species Lolium rigidum. The sequence goes on along the minus strand of NC_061508.1, from coordinate 250,621,517 downwards.
CACCAAGTGACCAAGGCCAAGCTTCAAGTTCGTCATCGGATTCGAAATCAACCCGATGCGTCAAGGCACCTTCATCAATCGAGCAAAGTCCGCTCAAGACATACTCAAGAGCTTCGATATGAAGGGGGTCAACGGTATAAAAACCCCAATGCATTTAAATGTCAACCCTCCATCATGAGACCGGCAAGCGGTGGACTTCAAGCTCTACCATTCGATGATAGGTTCGCTTCTCTACCTTTGTGCTTCTCATCGGACATCATGTTAAGTGTGGGTATGCACATACCACTCTTTAGCTAAATGTCTTGATGAAAAGCACGCATGAACATAGGGGAGTGCGGTTTAAACTTATTGAGCTATCCCTCCCCCCATAATGCATAAAGAAATCCAAAACATACTCTATTTGTCAAATAAGTGACTAATGAGCTTGATGTTGAGTCTTAGTAGTGAGTCCTAGATATATCTATGCGACGTCATACTATTGTACTCTTACAGGCTTCAGCCACCAACCTCCTCCTTGAGGAGTTTTTTTATTCTCTTTTGGTTCTTTTTGTTTTTATTTTTGACTTTCTTTTGGATTCTTTCTCCTTTTTGCTTTTGGTTTTTCTTTTCTCCATGTTCTTTGTGGGAGATTCACCCAAGCTTGGCTTTTCACATTGATCCTTGAAAGCTTGGTTGAGTAGTACCTTACCAGTCTCTCGATCTAAACCTAAGCCAATACCTACCTCTTGAGACATTTCAGTCTAAACGCACAAGCCTACAACAAAATCTGGGATTTTTGAGACTTGGAGCCCGGTACTACCGGTCCTTAGGCCGGTACTACCGCCCCGATGCAGTGTCCTGATGACCGTCAGGATTTTTCCCTGGAGCGGTACTACCTCCCAAGGTACCGGTAAGGTACCGGTAAGCGGTACTATCGCTTATACGAGCGGTACTACCGCTTTCGGCTTTGACTTAAGGTATCGGGTGGGGATGAATCCAAACAGATTCACCACTTTCCCCCACCCACCTCTAGCCAAGGACGACTCCAAGCTCGAAGACTCCGATGAGATCGGCCCCGATCTCCTTCTCCGACCATCCCCGGTCAAATCTCCTCAGTGGAGAAGCTCCCCCCTTCTCCTCCACCATGTCCTCCGGTATGAACTCGAACCTCTCTCTCGAGGGTTTGTTCGATTCCCTAGATGCATAGATTAGGGTTTGTTGGAGTTTTTGGTGGAGAACCCTCCTAGGAAGCCTCTCCATGTACAGGGATACTAGCTAGCAACATTATGTGAGACTATGAACTTCAATGCCTTGTATCTCGACATAGATCTAGTTGTGCTGAGCTCGAGTGGTAGTACCGCTCGTTCATGAGCGGTACTACCGGTTCAAGCGGTAATACCGGTATATGTTGCGGTACTACCGCTCTGACTGGTTTCACTCATGTTGCTTGTTAGTGTCCTTTTTTGTTCTTTAACTCCAATGCTTGTGCACTTAACCCCTATTCCCTCCCCAACCTATGCTTCTTCACAGGTCCATCCAACCTCTCTAGTGGCGCGAAGAGGTGCAAGAAACTCACATCTCGTCGTCCCCGTGACCAAGAGCAAGAGGAGCAAGAGGAGATTGTCTCGCCAAGGACCACCAAGCGCCAAAGGGCAGCAGCAGCGGCAGCTAGCAAGAGGACCGCCTCGGGTCCCTAAAAGCCTATGAGTTCTCTCACCAAGTCCGAGTTCTTGGATGTAAGAAGGATCAATCACTATTTGGTGCCAAGGAACCCGCGGCTAGGCCCCAACAACTTCTTCTACCACGCCAATCAAGAAAGGATCTACAATGAAGTCTATGGGTCAAAGGAGTTCAATTGTTGCCCCCCAATACTCCATCAACATGGACAAGCTCCGCTCTAAGCCCGAATACTTTGGGGAGGCACTTGAGATATGCGAAGAGCAAGGTCTTATTCCTTTGATGCCCTTCTCTCACAACTACTCTAAGGAGGTGATATGCCAATTCTTTGCCACCGTGGTGTTTCTTGAAGATGAGTATGACTTCCGCTCGTTTAAGTGGATGACCAAGGAGTTCGAGATGGAGGCCACGTGGTAGGAGTTTGCTAGGGGCATTGGCAATGATTGCCCCGACAACGACATCAACCTCTTCCGGATTCACCTTCAACCCAAGCGAATGGCCAAGGAGAAGATGGCCAACCTCTACATCTCCGGGAGAATGTTGTGTGGAAGTCCCTATCATCTCCTTCCCATCTACGACATCATGAACCGCATCTACCGCAGCACCATCAAACCCAAGAGCACCAACCAAGATGAGGTGCATGGCTTTCTTGTGAACCTCCTTGTGCGCACCGAACAGATGAAGGGTCGCGGCAAGCAATTGGATGGCATGGACTACATATGGCATGAGATGCGTGAATGTGCATTCCTCCGCAAGCTTCCTCAATACGCACCCTACATCATGAGGCTCATTTTCCTCAAATGGGAAAAAGCTTGATAACCCACAAGTATAGGGGATCGCAACAGTCTTCGCGGGAAGTAAAACCCAATTTATTGATTCGACACAAGGGGAGACAAAGAATACTTGAAAGCCTTAACAGCGGAGTTGTCAATTCAGCTGCACACTGGAAACAGACTTGCTCGCAAGAGTTTATCGAGTAGTAGCAGTTTTATAGCGAGTAGCAGTAGTGAAATAACAGACGAGCAGGATTAAAATACCGTAGGCACGGGGATGGATGAACGGGCGTTGCATGGATGAGAGAAACTCATGTAACAATCAAAGCGGGGCATTTGCGAGATAATAATAAAACGGTATCCAAGTACTAATCAATCAATAGGCATGTGTTCCATATATAGTCGTACGTGCTCGCAATGAGAAACTTGCACAACATCTTTTGTCCTACCGGCCGGTGGCAGCAGGGCCTCTAGGGAATCTACTTGGAAATTAAGGCACTCCTTTTAATAGAGCACCGGAGCAAAGCATTAACACTCCGTGAACACATGTGATCCTCATATCACCGCCATCCCCTTCGGTTGTCCCAATTTCTGTCACTTTGGGGCCTCGGGTTCCGGACAACAATACGTGTATACAACTTGCAGGTAAGATCATAAAGCAATGAATATCATAATGAATTGATAACATGTTCAGATCTGATATCATGGCACTCGGGCCCTAGTGACAAGCATTAAGCATAACAAGTTGCAACAATATCATAAAAGTACCAATTACGGACACTAGGCACTATGCCCTAACAATCTTACGCTATTACATGACCAATCTCATCCAATCCCTACCATCCCCTTCAGCCTACAGCGGCGATTTACTCACACATGGATGGGGGAAACATGGATGGTTGATGGAGAGGCGTCGGTGGTGATGATGGCGATGATCTCCTCCAATTCCCCGTCCCGGCGGAGTGCCGAAACGGAGTTTCGGTCCCGAGACGGAGTTTCGCGACGGTGGCGGCGTACTTGGATGGTTTCTGGCGATTTCTTCTAACCCCCGTGCGTTTTTAGGTCGAAGGCATTAAGTAGTCCGAAGGAGGGCGTCGGGGGCCAGCCGAGGCGCCCACACAACAGGGTGGCGCGCCCCTCCTGGGCCGCGCCGGCCTAGTGTGTGGGGCCCTCGGGCCCCCACCGGCTTGCCCTTCGGCTCCGTCAATATTCGGGAAAATAGGACCTTTCGCATAAATTCCGAGGATTTTCCTGAAAGTTGGATTTCGCACAAAAACGAGACACCGAAGCAATTCCGCCGAAAACAGCGTTAGTCCGTGTTAGTTGCATCCAAAATACACAAATTAGAGGCAAAACAATAGCAAAAGTGTTCGGGAAAGTAGATACGTTTTGGACGTATCAACTCCCCCTAAGCTTAGCTTATTGCTTGTCCTCAAGCAATTCGATTAACAAGCTGAGTGCGATAAAAGAACTTTCACGAACACATTTGTTCATATGATGTAAATATTCTCATGATATGGCAAGTACTTAAGCAGTTCATAATAAGATACATGCAAATAAAATCATCTAATAGCTATGTCAATCATGGAAAAGGTACCAACAAATTAATAATGAGCGTCATGAATCATGTCTATCAGCAGGATTGCAATGTTCATAGAATGATATGATAAAGTGGTATCTCGCTTGCCCGTAATTGTACAGCAAAACATAAATGCTTGGGCACCTTTGAGGTTCATGAGAAGACTGCAAGTAAAGATTATCAAAGATAAAAGCATCAAAGTTATACCACAGTTAATCACATTTTGGGACAAGCATATTATACTAAGAATGACAGTTGTGCTCTCAAGAAAGTGCTCAAAGAAAGGATGGAGACTCAATGTAAAAGTAAAAGATTGACCCTTCGCGGAGGGAAGCAGGGATTAACATGTGCTAGAGCTTTTCATTTGTAAAACAAGAATAAAATTATTTTGAGAGGTTTTTGTTGTTGTCAACGAATGATAGTGGGTACTCTAACTACCTCGTCAACCAGACTTTCAAGAGCGGCTCCCATGAAGGACGTTATTTCTACCAGCAAGGTAAATCATCCCTCTTCTCTTTTGTTTACACACGTACTTTAGTTTTATTATGGATGACACTCCCCCCAACCTTTGCTTACACAAGACATGGCTAACCGAATCCTCGGGTGCCTTCCAACAATCACATACCATGGAGGAGTGTCTATTTGCAATTTAAGTTGCTTACTGATAAATCAGGGCAAAACATGTGAAGAGAATTATTAATGAAAGTTGATTAATTGGGGCTGGGAACCCCGTTGCCAGCTCTTTTTGCAAAATTATTGGATAAGCGGATGTGACACTAGTCCATTATGAAAGACTGTCAGGAGTAAGTGACAAGATTGAAAGATAAACACCACATACTTCCTCATGAGCTATAAAACATTAACACAAATTGAGAAGCATTTTGAAGGTTTAAAGGTAGCACATGAGAATTTACTTGGAATGGTTTGAAATGCCATGCATAGGTATTTATGGTGGACACTCTGGAATAACTTGGTTTTCATGTGTTTGGAAGCACGAGCAGCATTCCCGCTCAGTGCAAGTGAAGGCTAGCAATAGACTGGGAAGCGACAATCAAGAGAGCAGTAACTGTCATAATCATGCTTGCGACAAAATAAATTAACGGAGGCATAAAAGTGATGCAAGAACTCTGAGGTAAAGTAGATCATCGAGGCTTAATTGACATTTGTTCAGTCATATGCATGCGTGAGCATGTGCCAAGTTGATTCAAGAGAATTATTCAGAGGAGGATACCACAATGTCATACCTATCTATGAATAAAGCAATGCAAGCAAATATTTATGACATGCTACTCATATTAATAAATTGGAGCTAATCATGAGAGATCATGAACTACTAGACTTTCTTAATGACATATACCTCACATGAACCAACTAAGGATGCTCACATGGATGAGTATATGTACAAAAATGAAAACAAATAGAGTTCATACCAGCCTCTCACCACAATCAGATTGTCGTAGATCGTCATTATTGCCTTTTCACTTGTGTAGCTTGAATAATAGGAAATAAAAACCACGCTCCAGCCACCGAAGACCATTGAAATCATAAAGAACTTTACAAAACCAAAGAAGAACAGCAAATATTTTTGGTGTTTTCGAATTTGGAAGCAAGAACAAAAGGAAACAAGCAAACAAAGCAAAATCTTTTTGGATTTTCTTATAGCAAACCAACGATAGCAAATAAAGTAAGATAAAAGCAAGAAACTAAAATAAACAAGTGGTGCAGAGAAACAACAGAAATATTTTTGGTTTTTTGTGTTTTAGGAAAGAAACCAAGCAAAAACAAGAAGATGAAAACTAAAAGAAACACAGAAAAGCAAGATGGCAGAAATCTGCCAAAACCTGACAATGATACGATAATCGATTTTTAAGAAATTCTTACGCTGCTCAGCTCGAAAAGTGTTCAACTAATGAAAGTTAGATAACAACCTGGGGAATATGCACAAAAATTGGCAGCTCAAAATAACGTTCCGGCTGCGCACACGAATATTTTTAGTGACAGTCCAGAATCTGTTTTCAGGCAGCACTTCCCCAAATATCATCTTCCTCTCATTAGAAAACCACTCAAAGAAACTAAACAAGTATGTACAAGTATCCAGCAAACATAATATGCAAAGAATGAGTGATGCTGGTATACCTCCCCCCAAGCTTAAGCTTTTGGCCTAAGTGGAGATCAACCCCAGCGAGGGTCTGGGTTCCACGCCGGTGGATCATACATGGCGTAGTCATAATAAGGTCCCGACGCAGAAGAAAATCGTGGAGGCTCCTCATGCCCAACTTGTTGATGCGAAGAACTTTCTGCATCGGATGACGAATCGAGGTGTTCCTCGGATTCCTCCGTGTTGTCTCTTGCACGATGCCCATCTCCCTCTATGTATGCATTCAGTTCACCTTCCGTGACTGACCAATCCTCCCTGGAATCAAAATTAAACAGAACAGGTGCAGGCAATCCTACTAATTTTTTAGTTTTCTTAGTTATTCTCCAAGTTTTCTTGTAAAATGTTATTATGTAAGACAGGTTACTCAAATTGGATGAGTCGGAAACAAATTCATGCTTAATCATGGAGACTATGTCAAGTTTCTCTATGGGAAGCTGAATATCGAGATGGTGAGGTTCTACACCATGCATAGCTAATAAACGGGAGGCGATGAGACCTCCACAAATTCCGCCCTTCTCACGGTTAGTGGCAAGTCTAGAAGCTATCAAAGCACCCAAATTATAGGTCTTATTACCTTGCAATGCAGCAGCTAGAAAAGCTAAATCCTGGATAGATAATTTACTTCCATTCTTTCTAGCTAGAATGCACTTGGTGATGAAATAAGCAAAGTAGCGAATAGCTGGGAGTTGAATGGTACTGATTTTACCACCATCCTCTGAGAAGCTTCTTCCATGACAAATCATCTTGAAGAGGTCCAAGAACTCTTGCGGTGATCCCCTTATCTTCTCGCATGATCCCCATTGCGGCACTCTAATTGCTGCACAAAAATCATTGAATGGCAAGTTGACAGTTTTATTATAAATTTTGTACCGAACCATGGGATTAGATCGCGACCAATTGAATTCAAAATCCTGCACTACAGACATAGTCAATTTTGCATATTGGCATGGTTCACCAACAACAAAATCATCCAACCCTGCACGAGAGATTAGACTTTGAACATCTTGCAAGATTCCTGCACTTCTCATAAAATCAACGCACGGATAGTAAGAGGGGTATACTCCTTCTTCGCGGTGAACTCTCATAACCTGTTGCACCTCCAATTCTTGTTGGTTGAGTTGGTGCCTACTCCCTTCCATTTTCTGAAATTTTTCAACAAACAATATAAAACTTGATTTGGTGACATATAATTGAGGGAAACTACCATAGGAACTTGCTAGAGTACCAATCATGCATCAAAATTAGTTTCTACCACTTAGAACAAGCATGCAAGCTCACTAAACATGTTACCTACAACAGCAAAATATTCAAGATATACTCCACCAAACAAAATTCTACTTGGATGATCGGAGGAGTCACATACCGGAGAGCAAATGCGCCAAATTTCAGACAGAAATCTGGGCTGAGCAAAGAGATCGAGAAATCTGGAGCTCTTGAGCAAAAACGCGAGTGAGAGGAACCTGGTGCGAGTTTTTTCGGGAGAGAGAAGAGAATGGGAGGAAGAGATGAAGTGGTGGGACAAGGAGGGGCCCACACAACAGGGTGGCGCGCCCCCCTCCTTGGCCGCGCCGGCCTATGGGTGCCACCCTGGGGTGCCCCACTGGTCATCCCCAGGTGTTCCCAGGTGCCTCGTCGAAAAATAGGACCAATAGTATAATTTTTGTGAATTTTTGAAAACTTTGAAAAATGCACATTTCTGGGTGTCAAAATTATTATTACTGGGCAGGAAATTTTTTTAAATCTCTAATTAACTAAAGAACTTTGCAAAAACAAAAGTGCTACAGCAAGTAGATCAAGTGGAGGAAGAAAGAGATGTTGTTTAGCTCCTCTATGCATATAAAATGAATTTGTTAACAAGGTTGATCAAGTCTTGCCACCAAATAAATTTTACATAGCATAAGAAGAATTAAACCTCAAATCAATCATGTTACCTTGTATTGTATTGATATGGATCCAATCACAAGAGTTTGATATTCTTCTTTAGGCTCATATATAGGGCAATCAATGGTTCCCACTTTGATAGTTCTCACATTAGAAATTGTATTAACTCCACATGCTTTCTCAATCCTCTTGGGAAAATAAACGGTATGCTCCTTGTCATCGACATTGAAAGTAACTTTTCCTTTATTGCAATCAATAACAGCCCCTGCGGTGTTAAGAAAAGGTCTCCCAAGAATAATAGACATATTATCATCTTCGAGGCATTTCCAACACAACAAAATCGAGTTAATATGAAGCGGTTATTAGTAACTTGAACAGGAACATCCTCACATATACCAACAGGAATAGCAGTAGATTTATCAGCCATTTGCAAAGATATATCAGTCGGTATCAACTTATCTAAATAAAGTCTCTTATAAAGAGAGAAAGGCATAACACTAACACCCACTCCCAAATCACATAGAGCAGTTCTAACATAATTATTCTTAATAGAACAAGGAATAGTCGGTATACCTGGGTCGCCAAGCTTCTTTGGAACCTTACCATTCAAAGAGTAATTAGCAAGCATAGTGGAAATCTCCTCATTAGGAATTTTCCTTTTGTTAGAGACAATATCTTTCATATACTTTGAATAAGGAGGCAATTTAATAGCATCGAGTCAAAGGTATTTGCAGGAATAAAGGTTTCATCCAATCGCAAAATTTATTATAGTGTTCTTCTTCCTTTGATTTTAGTTTCTTAGCAGGAAAATGCATTTGCTTTTGAACCCAAGGTTCTCTTTCATTACCATGTTTCTTAGCAATAAAATCTTCTTTAGTATACTTTTTATTTTTAGCATGCTTTTCAGGTTCTCCTTCAACCTCTTCTTTATCAGAAGCATCATTCTTATCATCATCTTTATCATGTTCATTACCACTTTCAGTTTCAGCATCAGAATAGAAATACTATTAGGATCATTAACAGGCTCAGAGGATTCTACAACAGTTTTATGTTTCTTTTTCGTTTTCTTAGATGGAGCACTAGTTTCAGTTCGTTGAGAATCTTGTTCAATTCTTTTGGGATGCCCTTCAGGATATAGAGGGTCCTGGGTAGAAACACCACCTCTAGTTGTTACTTCATAAGTATGCTTTTCTTTAGAATTATCTTTTAACAAGTCATTTTGCACTTTAGTGAGTTGATCAATTTGAGTTTGAACCATTTGAAAATGTTTAACAAGTATCTTAACATCATTGGAGGTTCTCTCCACAATACCATGCAATTCACCAATAGCTCGAGAATTTTCCATTAAATGATTCTCTACTCTCATATTGAAATTACTTTGCTTAACAATATAATTATCAAACTCATCTAAGAATTGAAGCGAGGAGGTTTTGAATATGGAATATCTTCTCTAGTAAAGCGTTCAAGAGAGTGTACCTCAATCATGGATGAAGGGGAGTGATCTTACATGAATCTTCTATGGGAGGTAAATTCTTCACGTCTTCGGATTTAATACCTTTCTCTTTAAGAGATTTCTTGGCTTCCCTCATATCTTCATCATTTAATTTAATCATACCCCTCTTCTTCAATATTGGTGTCGGGGTTGGTTCAGGTGTAGACCAATCAACATGATTCCGGCCTATTCTAGCCAATAATTCTTCGGCGTCGTCTGGAGTTCTTTTCCTGAAAACACAACCAGCACAACTATCCAGGTATGCCCTAGACTCAATGGTTAGTCCACTATAAAATATATCAAGTAAATCATGCTTTTCCAAAGCATGGTCAGGCCGAGCTCTAATAAGAGAGCAAAATCTAGCCCAAGCCTCAGGCCATTTCTCTCCATCTTCCTGATCAAAATTATAAATTCTCTGCAAAGCAATATGTTGAGCACTAGCAGGAAAGTATTTCCGGAAGAAAACATCAAGCAATTCTTTTGGACTATTAATAGAATCAGGTGGCAAACTATTATACCAAGTTTTAGCATCATCCTTTAATGAGAAAGGGAAAATTTTAGCAACGAAATAAGTACGCTTCTTAACATCATCAGAAAACAAGCTACTAAGAGTAGATAGCTCAATCATGTGTTCTACAGCACTTTCTCTTTCAGTAACACAAAAAGGTGTTTTCTCCACAATAGATATATGAGACAAATCAAGAGAAAAATCATAATCTTTATCCTTAATGTTTATAGGAGATGTGGCAAATTTAGGATCAGGAGACAGTTTATATCTAACGGTATGTTGTGCAAGCAACTTTTTAATTTTTCTTGCATCAGTAGTAGCATTGCATTTATCAATAAAATCATCATCAAGTTCTACATAATCTTCATCAAGATCATCACTAGAGTATTCAACAGACTCAGGTGAATTAACAGGTGTAGCAACATTTTCATTAGGAGTTTCAGCATTTTCAATTTGTCTAGACCTAGCAATTGTAGCATCTAGAAAAGATCCCAATGAACCACTATCATCAAGCACAACAGAACCATCATCAATATTATAAGAATTTTCAGATCTAGCAGAAGTACCAGCATGCGAAGCATGTGGTGGTGAAATAAGTTTATCAATCACAGATGGTGAATCAAGAGCAGCAGAGGTACTCAGAGTTGTACCTTTTCTTGTAGTGGATGGTAATATGGCGGCTTTAGGATCGCGAGGTTTACCCATGATGGAGAATTTGCAGCGAACAATATCAATCCAAGTGAACTTCCAAATAAAGCTATGCTCCCCGGCAACGGCGCCAGAAAATAGTCTTGATAACCCACAAGTATAGGGGATCGCAACGGTCTTCGCGGGAAGTAAAACCCAATTTATTGATTCGACACAAGGGGAGACAAAGAATACTTGAAAGCCTTAACAGCGGAGTTGTCAATTCAGCTGCACACTGGAAACGAGACTTGCTCGCAAGAGTTTATCGATAGTAACGGCTTTATAGCGATAGCGATAGTGAAATAACGAGCGGCAGGATTAAAATCATCGTAGGCACGGGGATGGATGAACGGGCGTTGCATGGATGAGAGAAACTCATGTAACAATCAAAGCGAGGGCATTTGCGAGATAATAATAAAACGGTATCCAAGTACTAATCAATCAATAGGCATGTGTTCCATATATAGTCGTACGTGCTCGCAATGAGAAACTTGCACAACATCTTTTGTCCTACCAGCCGGTGGCAGCCGGGCCTCTAGGGAATCTACTTGGAAATTAAGGCACTCCTTTTAATAGAGCACCGGAGCAAAGCATTAACACTCCGTGAACACATGTGATCCTCATATCACCGCCATCCCCTTCGGTTGTCCCAATTTCGTCACTTTGGGGCCTCGGGTTCCGGATAGCAATACGTGTATACAACTTGCGGGTAAGATCATAAAGCAATGAATATCATAATGAATTGATAACATGTTCAGATCTGAGATCATGGCACTCGGGCCCTAGTGACAAGCATTAAGCATAACAAGTTGCAACAATATCATAAAAGTACCAATTACGGACACTAGGCACTATGCCCTAACAATCTTGTGCTATTACATGACCAATCTCATCCAATCCCTACCATCCCCTTCAGCCTACGGCGGGGAATTACTCACACATGGATGGGGGAAACATGGATGGTTGATGGAGAGGCGTCGGTGGTGATGATGGCGATGATCTCCTCCAATTCCCCGTCCGGCGGAGTGCCGGAACGGAGTTTCTGGTCCCGAGACGGAGTTTCGCGATGGTGGCGGCGTACTGGATGGTTTCTGGTGATTTCTTCTAACCCCCCGTGCGTTTTTAGGTCGAAGGCATTAAGTAGTCCGAAGGAGGGCGTCGGGGGCCAGCCGAGGCGCCCACACAACAGGGCGGCGCGCCCCCCTCCTGGGCCGCGCCGGCCTAGTGTGTGGGGCCCTCGGGCCCCCACCTGGCTTGCCCTTATGTCTCCGTCAATATTCTGGGAAAATAGGACCTTTCGCATAAATTCCGAGGATTTTCCTGAAAGTTGGATTTCTGCACAAAAACGAGACACCAGAGCAATTCTGCTGAAAACTGCGTTATTCCGTGTTAGTTGCATCCAAAATACACAAATTAGAGGCAAAACAATAGCAAAAGTGTTCGGGAAAGTAGATACGTTTTGGACGTATCAAAGCTCGCCGTGGAGATCTCCTAGAGCAATGCCGCCCCTCACTATCCATAAGGAGAAAAGCCCCCTAGTCAAGAATCATGATCTCCCAAGGTATACCAAGAATGCTCCCAAGGACCCGGAGGAGGAGGAAGCCGATAGTGATGACTCCGACTTTGTGCCCACCTCCTTTAAGACCAAAGGCCTCTTCGCCAAGCTCACCGCTCACCTCAAGAAGTCCTTTTGCTTCAAGGAAGACCTCCAAGACAATATGTATCAAGCTTACCATGACAACAAGAAGATTCGTCAACGCCAAAAGGCAATGATGAGGCATATGGGCCTCCCCGTCTCCGAGGGCTCCGAGGATAGCATCACCCCTCCCGGTGAGTGGAAGTCCAAGCACACTTAGACGAGCTCTGAAGAATCCATCCCCGGGCGCATCATTCGACCCTCTCCGCCACATGGCAAGGGCCAAGTTCAAGACGAAGATGGGTGAAGAGGACGAGGAGGACGAGGATATGGAAGGTGATGATGATGAGGAGGACGACGAGGAGGGCGAGGAGGATGAAGACGAGGATGATGATGACGAGTGATCCCCTTGGGGCATTAGCATGCTCCTTCTCCCTTTTTGGTGTTCCGATGCCAAAGGGGGAGCAGTTGATCTATTAGGACGGGTATTTGCATGGGGATGCCAAGGGCTCGGTATTTCTTTTTGGTTCTTTGGCCTTGTCATCATGTTTTATCCCTAGTTATTTGAGAACTTATTCGTATGCTTGCTACTCTATTCGTGGATCTCCCCGGTTTGTAATAAGACCTCTTCGTGGTAGCCTATATTGGTCTTCGTTGATTATCCTATTGTCGGCTACACTAATCCTATGGAGGCACTTATTGGGAGTTTGGATTTTCTCAAGGCAAAGGTATGACAAATCCACCCAAAGCTCCTTGTGTTGCCATATGTCTTGCCTCCATAGTGTGCATATGCTATATGATCTTGTCAAATATCATTGTTGCATATGTGCATGGTTTGTAGAATCTAGGGGGAGTTGTTTCTCTAAGAAGTGTGCGTTTGTTATCACCAGAATTTGACCGGATCAGAGGTGGGCCGCGATTAAGATGGGCTTGAAGAATATACACGGAAGAAATACATGAATCGGCCTTGTATAAAAAGTTTGGGCTAGTTTGCCCGTGTATCTGTAAATATAGTAGGATACGTGTCGGTTAGATAGAATTTGGCTCGTGCACGGTTGGGATTATTCCCACGTTAGAAAGTCTACGGACTATAAATATGTATCTAGGGTTATTGAGAAAGACAACAATCACGTTCATCACAAACCAATCTAGGCGCATCGCCAACCCCTTGTTTCGAGGGTTTCTTCCGGGTAAGCATCAGGCAGTATACGTTTATTCGTTGTTCATGCGTTGCTCGTGCTGAAGCCTTGTTGATGGCGAGCAACGTAGTTATCATAGATGTGTTAGGATTAGCATTGTTTCATCGTGTCACATGCTTTTGTCTATGCAACCCTTAGACGTCTAGCCGCCCTTACACCTATCTTAGGTGTAAGGGCGGCACCTCGCTTGATCATTATTTAGTAGATCCGATCCGTTATGATTGCTCCTTGTTCTTCAAGGATTAGTTTAATATCTGCATAGTTAGGCCTTGCAAACGGGTTGAAGGATCCAGGTAGCACGTAGGGTGTAGTTTGCTAGCCCTAGATAAGATGTTCCGGGGATCAACTTCATGTTGGTTTTTAGGCCTTGTCTAGGGTTGGTTTATTATCACCGTGCGTGGCTGCCGAGGCTCAATCACGCGTAGGATGTTCCGATTATGTGGTGAAAACCCTAAATCGTCGTAGGTCGTTTCAGCTTTATATTGATCAAGCAGGACCACCATGTGATCGTAGACCTCATACGAATCATGGGTGGATCGGCTCCTTGAGCCGATTCACGGGATAACCCGAGAGCCGATCGAGGCTCGTATTTAATGTTTACGTGTATGCCATGCAGGAAACTAAGCGAAGCAAATCCATCACCTTCCTGACCAGGTATAGGTCAGGTGGCACGCCCTTGCACCAGCATCGGACGTGCGTGCCGAGGCTTTGCGGGCCGTCGCTCGAGGGACCAGGGCCAACCGCAGTTCTGGGAGCCTCCCGGCTCTACTGTGTTTCCCGTCGTTGCTCGCCGGTGGGTTTCTGACCGCAACACATTCTGGCACGCCCGGTGGGACAGTCTTCGACATCAACTGCATCGCCATCTACATCTGAGATGGCGGAAGGTACTCCAGTCACGTACGAAGATCTGACTGAGGAGCTCAAGAAGAAGTATGACGAGGTCAAAGCTATCCTCGAAGCCAACCTCATCGGCTCTTTCCAGAGGACCCGCTCGCACGACATTAGGTGGAAAGGGTTCTCACCTGAAGGCGCGCTCGATGGAGTGCACCTGTCTACCCCTTCAGAAGAACGCACCAGGTCTCTGCGTCAGGAGATTAATTTCATGGTAGCTCATTTGCTACACCGCCATTCTGAGAACCTGGTGAACACTTTGGAGCGTGTCGCCCTTCGGGTGATCCAGGAAATCATGAGGCATCAGTACTCTCCGTCAGGACCTGCTCTAGGGACTCACCAAGGAGAGATACCCCTCCAGTCCCGACAACCGCTCCCGTTCGCGTTGGCAGCACCAGAAGTGCCGAGTTCACCGGCATTCGTCGTCTACAAGATCGGTGGTGACCCTAGTGATTACCAGTTCTTGTATGAGGCGCCTAAGGAGATCCCTCACGGGTACACGTGCACATACGTGCCGACCGCGATGACTCGGGCACTCACGAACCGGATCGCAACAGCGGGGACTTCGGAACAGCGAGGAGGAGCTTCGGATCAGATCTTGAGAAGCGGACGTGGCTAGCTAAGTATGCCACTCCGACGAACCTCCGGAGCTCAACTCCTGCAGGCTGGCTCGGAGCGTGAGAAGCAAGCGTGGCTGGCTAAGTATGCCACTCCGGCGAATCTTCGAGCTCGACTCCTGCAGCCGGCACCGCGGATCGGATCAGTACAATCTTGAGAGACCGGTTCGGCATGGTGCCGAAAAGGAGGGCAATCGGCTATTCCAAGCCGTACCCCAACGAGTACGATTTGATCCCACTACCACCCAAATATCGGCTCCTCGAATTCTCCAAGTTTAGTGGGTCGGATGGCTCCAGTTCAATCGAACATGTGAGCCGATATTTGGCGCAGCTGGGCACGATCTCGGCATCGGATGAACTACGTGTGAGGTTCTTCGCACGGTCCCTCACGGGATCGGCTTTCGGGTGGTACACATTGCTGCCACCGGACTCAATCCGGACTTGGAAGCGGTTGGAAGAACAGTTCCACATGCGGTATCACTCGGAGGCTTCCGAGGCTGGCATTGCCGATCTAGCACAAGTACGACGAAGCGCGGAGAAACGAGTGTCGAGAATACATCCGGCGCTTCGGGACCGTTAAGAACCGATGCTATTCGGCTCGTTTGACCGAAAAAGAAGCGAGTCGAGTTGGCGGTGGTGGGTCTCGCCTCACCAATCAAGGATATGGCTTCCCAAGCGAGACTACCCTTCATCGGCGCATATGGTTCGGAAGCTGTCATTATATGAACAAGCGCCACCCGAGTTGTACCGGGATAAATTCAAGCGTGCGGTAGTCCTGGTTGAGGCGGATGAAGATGAAGGCTCGCGGGAGATCAAGAGGTAGCAGTGGCTGAATGGACTCGGGGGCAAGCCCCGTGTCCCGCAAATGGGTTAAGCCACAAGGTCCTCCAAGAGGGTTTGACTTCGACGGGACCAAAGCCGAGCAAATTTTCGACCTCTTACTTAAGGAGAAGCGGCTAAAGGTACCCGAAGGCCACAAAATCCCCACGGCACAGGAGCTGAACGGAAAGCCATACTGCAAGTGGCATAACACGTTCACCCATACCACCAACGACTGCAGGGTGTGGCGTCAGCAGATCCAAATGGCGATAGAACAAGGGCGTCTAATTTTCAACCAGTAAGCCATGAAAGTCGACACACACCCTTTCCCCACCGTTAACATGGTGGAGTGCACTTACCCTGGGAGGTGCCAGCCAGGTTTCTCGTTCAGCATCAACATGGTAGGACCTGGGCACCACTGCGGTAAGGACGAGACGAGGGCAGCCGCTCTCATAACAAGGACAAAGAGGAAGCCGTTCCACGCGATCGGCTCCGGCACAATGGCAAGCGCTACATCACGGAGGGAGAAGTGAAGAATGTACGATATCGGCGACCTCTCTCCGATCACCTCCTCAACAAATACGTGAGTCAATACGACCAACGCCGACGATACGACGACGATGACGAAGGAGATCGTCCGGCTAGCGAGGACGCCAGGAGACATCGTCGGCATGATCGCGACGAGGAGCGATATGAGCGCCATGCCAAGGAAAAGTCAAGAGAGCAAGACGACGTGGATAGGCACTGGGACTGTCCCTTCTTCAGACACTGCTGGGATTCAGGAATGAGCCGATTGCCTACAATCGGCAACTGCCCAGAATGTAGACAGAAGAAGAAGGGTGCAGGAGACGTGTCAGTGTTCAAACGTCTAGGGCCTCTCCCATCTCGGAACAAGCAAGCTGAGTCCTCTCGGGTGGAAGATCTCGAGGAGTTAGAAGACGACGATGAAGAAGAAGAAGATAAGTACCACCGGCCAAGGTGGTGCCCTGATGGACTCAGCCGTTCCCAAAAGCGTAGGGTTCAGCGACTACGTGGTTTGGAGGAAGCCGAAAGGTTATACCTACACACGTTAAGGAAGGCGCAGCCTGATCTGGCCGCGAAAATTCAGCGAACCCTGGACAAAGAAGGTCGACCACAAAAGAAAGAGTGGCGCCCCAAACAAAGGAAAGCCGATGATGAGACATCGGCTGGCACAAACATGGTGTTCGTCCTTCCAGGCGGAGTTTTGTGCTCCGAGATTAGACGAAACACCTGTGGCACAACTTGATCTGCGGCCCACGGCCAGTTATCTTTGAGAAGCCACGAGAAAGGAGCTACAGACACCTGAAGGCCCTGTACTTACGAGGTTATATCAATGGGCAGCCTGTCAACAAGATGCTGGTGGACACCGGAGCGGCAGTCAACATTATGCCATACTCCATGCTACGTCGGTTGGGACGCTCTAGCTCGGATCGGATCAAGACCAACGTTACACTGAGCGATTTCAACGGCCAAGCATCCGAAGCACAAGGTGTTACCGAACGTGGATCCGACCGTAGGAAGGAAAACCATCCCTACGACTTTCTTTATTGTTGATAGCAAGAGCACCTATGCTGTCCTGCTAGGGAGAGATTGGATCCACGCCAACTGTTGCATTCCATCCACGATGCACCAATGTTTAATACAGCGGGATGGAGATGAAGTAGAGGTCGTCCACGCAGATGACTCAGCCGAGATTTCAACGGCTGGCATGAACGTTGGGAGACGACGGGCCAAGAGCCACTCTCGGGCATCACTTTGGACGACCGCGAGCGCATCGACGTGACAAAAGACGGGGTGAGGCTGGTCTTATCCACCGGCTCGACCGTGTAACAAGAGCAAAATCTATGGACGTACGTGGCAAGGCCGATCCTTGTGATCGGCCCCAAAAAATAAAAAGGGATAATCTTGTCTCAAGCATGTCACGTAGTTATAGTAAAGCAAGTCCAAGATGTAAACCTTCATTGAGCAATACAATCAAAATGGGGGCCGATTCCAGCAATCGGCCCATTTTATCCTTACCATACGTTTTCCCTGTATTCAGTGTCGATCTAACAGGTGACGGAAAGCTAGGGTCTGGGTTCATATCGGCTGATGAACTGGAAGAAGACAACATTGGTCCTGACGGAGCCGATGTTCAAGTACAGTGCCTTGGCTAACTACAGAGCCGATATCTGCAGTTACCTGATAGATTCGGCTCGGGGGGGGGCACCTAATCAGATGAACATGTGCGATACATGTGCAGTGAAATATTGGGGGCCGATAGAAAAATCGGCCAGTAAAAAAATGTATATGCAAGTCACAGCCGATGCACAGACATCGACTTGAGAAAATATGCGAAGACAACAGTATACAAAAAGCAGGCAGACAGAGTTACGACTGGCCAAAGTTTCACCTGCAGCGTCACCGGAAGGTGAGGCTGGATATCCTCCAGAATGCAAGCAGGGTCTTGAGATGCTGGAGTTGACCATGTGTAGTGCTGGGTCCTGGCTCTTCGCTCGTTTTAACGATAGCCGGCTCGATGGATTCGGGGTCAAATGTTAGCAGGCTTGAAAGGTCATAACCCTGACAGACAACAAGAAAACGTCAGGAGATAGAAAAGGAGAAAGGTAGACCTAAAGGGAAGGATCGTACCTCTCCTAAGACCAGAGGAACAGCCAATGAAGAGGTGATCGGCTCTGGTGTTTCTGCTGTTGGTTTGGCCAAATTGGATCTTGGCCATTACAGATTATTTTACTAAATGGGTGGAAGCCGTCCCTATGAAGTCAGTAAAATCAGAGGATGTTATCAACTTCGTGAAAGAGCATGTCATTCATAGGTTCGGAATTCCCCAGACCATCACGACCGATGGAGGCGAATGGGCAGGTTGAAGCGTCCAGCAAAAGCCTTATCAAGCTGATTAAGAGGAAAATCGACGAGCACCCTAGGCGTTGGCATGAGGTATTATCGGAGGCTTTGTGGGTTTATCGCATGTTATGCCATGGAGCAGTAAAGACCTTGCCGTACCATCTGGTCTATGGACAAGAAGCCGTGTTACCTTGGGAGATCACGGCTGGGTCGAGACGTGTCACATTCAGAATGACTTGACAACTGAAGAGTATGCAGCCCTGATGAGTGATAGCGTTGAGGATCTGACAGAACTCAGACTTTGGTCACTTGAGAAAATTAAGGAGAACAAGGCCAAGGTAGCCCGTGCATATAATAAGAAGGTGAATCCAAAGGGGAGTTCCAGGTTGGTGATCTGGTGTGGGAAGTTGTACTGCCGTTGGGAACTAAGGACAAGGCATATGGCAAATGGTCTCCAAATTGGCACGGACCGTACAGGGTTGACCAGGTCTTAAAAGGCAATGCATACATGCTCGAGCAATTAGATGGTGTAAAATTCCCGGTGGCCGTCAATGGCCAGCATCTCAAGCATGTTGAAGTATTTCCCAAGCATGTGGGATGATGGGCAGTGAGATACCAGGGCCGATTTTAAATCGGCCAGTAAAATTTCTTTTACATCAACTCGAGCAGTGCGATACGGGGGCCGATTTTTAGATCGGCCAGTAAAAAAAAACGTAGCCGATGCACTGTCATCGACTCAAGAACAAAACAGCCGATGAACAGCCATCGACTTTAGAGTTGCAAAGTATTATGGTCAGATATTAAATTACAGTCTGAATTTGAGGAGTGCTTGGATGACTGTCTAAATTGGTATTTGAGTCTGGCCTCATGGGCGTTTGAGGGGAAAAGTCCGATACGTTGCTATCGGTTCTTGGTGCGGCAAATGGAAGACTTGAAATTGGATAAATGGAGAGTCAAATTGGAAGAACGGTTCTTATTGATTCAAAGGAACGACTTTACAAGAAAGAGCCGATGGCTCTCAAAAGGATCATCCGATGCCTAATGCACTACTACTACTAGTACTATGCTACTAGTCCTAGTCTAAGGGCCGTTGCTGCCCTCGTCGGTGCTGTCGTGGCTGCTGTCGGCGCTGCTGCCGGCGGGCTCCTCGTCGCTGCTGCCGTAACCTTCGGCAGGGGCCCCGTACTCCTCCTCGTCATCGTCGTCGTCATCATCATCATCCGACCCGGCGCGGAAGCGCTTCATCGGCGGGTACTCGTCGGAGGAGGTGTCCTCCTCCGCTTCCTCATCCTCCTCATCGGAAGAGATGTCTTCGCCCCAGAGAGCATCATCGTCGCCCTCCTCCTCCGAATCCCCATCAATGAGGAAATGGAGGTTGTCTTCCCCATCGGTCGGGGATTCATCATCCTCGACCGGACGGAGAAGTCCCGGTCCGCCTCGTCCCATCGCTCCGGGCGCGTATGTCCTCCGGCGTCGGCTCGCGGGAGGAGGAAGACCGGAAGGAAAGACCGGAGGAGGAAGAGGAGGAGGAGTCCATGGTGGAAGAAGGGTTTTCGAGTACTACAGAGGAACATAGGATGAGGAGGGGATGAAGAAGCAAACTGCTCGATGCGGTTAAATAAAGGGGATATAGTGGAGATTCAATGCCACAGCAGTTTCCAAGGAAGTGGTGCACAAAGAAAAAAAATCCCTGAAAATTTGCCAGGTCACGCGGAGAAGTTGAGAAGGCAAGTCATCATGATGAAGGGTACTGCGACGGTTCTGCTCTGCCACGACATGACCCGACGAAGAAA
Organism: Lolium rigidum; assembly: GCF_022539505.1. NCBI lineage: Eukaryota > Viridiplantae > Streptophyta > Magnoliopsida > Poales > Poaceae > Lolium > Lolium rigidum. Next base: position 250,600,963 of record NC_061508.1, on the reverse strand, counting down.
AAACAGAGTGATTTTGGAATTATCATTTCCAAAACCAGGGGGCATGTGTTATCACCGAATTTGACCGGATCAGAGGTGGGCCGCGATTAAGATGGGCTTGAAGAATATACACGGAAGAAATACATGAATCGGCCTTGTATACAAAGTTTGGGCTAGTTTGCCCGTGTATCTGTAAATATAGTAGAATACGTGTCGGTTAGATAGAATTTGGCTCGTGCACGGTTGGGATTATTCCCACGTTAAAAAGTCTACGGACTATAAATATGTATCTAGGGTTATTGAGAAAGACAACAATCACGTTCATCACAAACCAATCTAGGCGCATCGCCAACCCCTTGTTTCGAGGGTTTCTTCCGGGTAAGCATCATGCTGCCTAGATCGCATCTTGCGATCTAGGCAGTATACGTTTATTCGTTGTTCATGATTTGCTCGTGCTGAAGCCTTGTTGATGGCGAGCAACGTAGTTATCATAGATGTGTTGGGTTAGCATTGTTTCATCGTGTCACATGCTTTTGTCTATGCAACCCTTAGACGTCTAGCCGCCCTTACACCTATCTTAGGTGTAAGGGCGGCACCTCGCTTGATCATTATTTAGTAGATCCGATCCGTTATGATTGCTCCTTGTTCTTCAAGGATTAGTTTAATATCTGCATAGTTAGGCCTTGCAAACGGGTTGAAGGATCCAGTAGCACGTAGGGTGTAGTTTGCTAGCCCTAGATAAGATGTTCCGGGGATCAACTTCATGTTGGTTTTTAGCCCTTGTCCAGGGTTAGTTTATTATCACCGTGCGTGGCTGCCAGGCTCAGTCACGCGTAGGATGTTCCGATTATGTGGTGAAAACCCTAAATCGTCGTAGGTCGTTTCAGCTTTATATTGATCAAGCAGGACCACCATGGGATCGTAGACCTCATACGAATCATGGGTGGATCGGCTCCTTGAGCCGATTCACGGGATAACCTGAGAGCAGATCGAGGCTCGTATTTAATGTTTACGTGTATGCCATGCAGGAAACTAAGCGAAGCAAATCCATCACCTTCCTGACCAGGTATAGGTCAGGTGGCACGCTCCTTGCACCAGCATCGGACGTGCGTGCCGAGGCTTTGCGGGCCGTCGCTCGAGGGACCAGGGCCAGCCGCAGTTCTGGGAGCCTCCCGGGTCTACTGTGTTGCCCGTCGTTGCTCGCCGGTGGGTTTCTGGCCGCAACAACGTTTGTATTCAAATGCATATTCCAATTATGCACACGTCTAGGGGGAGCTCCGTCTAGCTTTTGCAAATCTAGAACCTTATCATAATATCTTATGCCATTGCAAATTCTTGTGTTGTCATCAAACACCAAAAAGGGGGAGATTGAAAGAGAAAGGTCCATATCCGTGTTTTGTGTGTTTGATGACAACACTTGAATGAATTTAACCGTGTGCAAATATTGTCTTTGATAGATTTGCAAGTACACGGTGCCCTTGCTGAACATGTCATGATCGGAAGACTGAAGCGCAGCTTATAGGTTTTCTGGTTTTTTGTGTGTGTCGCGAGGTGACATGGTTGGAGAGGAAAAGAGAAAAAAGAAGTTTATTCCTGACCGGTACTACCGGTACCAGGAGCGGTAGTACCGCTACCCTACTGGTACTGCCCTGCAGTACCGCTCTGGAGGTTTGCACTGGAAAAGTCCCACAGAGAGCCTTACGGTACCTCTACGGTACCTTGAGCGGTAGTACCGCTTGAGAGCGGTAGTACCGCCTTGGTACCGCTTAGGTACCGTAACACAAGTTACGGCACTACCGCGTTGGTACCGCTAAGGTGTCGCGAGGATTCCAGGGCTCACAGAGGTCATTGCGGTACCTCAAGCGGTACCGCAACCGGTACTACCGTTGTGAGTCCATGTGGCTAAATCTGTGGGGGCTTTCGAATCCAGAGCGGTACTACCGCTTGCCAAAGCGGTAGCACCGGTTGCGCGGAAACTGCACATAACGGTTGGATTTGGAGGGACCTATAAAAAGGCCCCTTCTTCCCCAGCTCGTTTCCAGCTCTTCTCTCTCTCTCCTCCATTGTTGATGAGCTAAAACCTTGAGGATCTCCCCACCTACCCAATTAATCTTGCCCAAATTTGGAGGAGTGGTGGAGGAGGCCCCGATCTATTGATCTACCAAGAGAGAATTCACCAATATCATCTAGTCCTTAGTGGATCTTGTTTTTAGGGTTCCTATTGTGGGATCTTGGAGGAAGTGCTCCTATGGAGGCTAGCTTGGAGTTGTGCTAGCCCCATAGGGTGTTGGGAGCTTCCTAGAGTTGTGGAGCTCGCCCTAACCTTGTGAAGGAACCACCGCCTCGATCGGTGTCTTAGTGGAGAAGGGGAGCCCCTTTGTTGAGCTCTCTCGGGGAAGAAGGTGAGGCCTTCCTTCGTGGTGTGGCCGTCTAGCCTCTTGTGTGAGGCTAGCACCTCCTCAACGCAGACGTACTACCTTTTGTGGGAGGAACTGCGGGAAACAAATCTCGCCTCGTCTCGATGCCCCCTCCGGTTGTCCCGCTCCTTATCTTTACTATCATGCTTGGTTTCTTTACTTGTTGCACTAGACTAGGATCATACTAGGATCACCTCTAACATCAAAGCTAACACCTTTACTTCCGCATCACACTAAAGTTGAAAAAGGATAAAAATTGCATAGCGTCCATTCACCCCCCTCTTGTTCGCTACGATCCATTCAGACAGGTCGTTCATCGATGCCACCACCACACCAGATAATGCCAACACCTGGTGCGCATCCATCAAAACACGACCATTGCGGAGACTTAGCCGTCGTTGATGCGGTAGACGGTGGACCGCTCCAACTCATGCAAACACCTGCTCTAAAATGATACCTCCAAGAGGGAGAACATCATTGTAGCGTCACCATCGTCCGATCCAGGAGATATGGGTCTATGGTTTCCCTCAGAGTGACCAGAGAGATGAGAGGTTGTTTGTAGTGACGATGCCTTCAATAAGGTAGCAGCACATAGACGCAATCATCATGCACCGTAAACAAAATTGAAGCCTGGTTTTCCCTGATAGCCGCACCTTCCCAATCTCGCACCAACCGGATCACCAGCTTGACCCCACCGCCGTACGCCAGGGCAAAGCCCAGCCGTGCACCGATGACCATCGATGACCATGTCTCTAGAATTATGTATAATTACATAATTACAATCGTACAAAAATGTCATGTGAATTCTTTGTTTCATATTTAGGCATATGATGTTACATCCATTTTGTCGTACAACACCAAGAGGGGGTGCGGAAGGAGATATTGGTGATGTTGAAGGCAACATTCACCGTTGACCTGGTAAGGAGTTGCTGTAGGAACCCGGGATTGAAGAAGAGAAGGCTGACATCATCTTGAAGCTGAACAAAGTGAACGGTGTAGCTCGTTAGTTCAATGAAAGTTGCCTCATGGTGGTGGGAGTTTTCATGTCCATGATGCTGATCACTTCAAAGCATCTCATTGATTCAATGAATGAAATGTAGAAGTTTGCGACCATGTCTACACAAGCCAAGTTGTTGATGGGCGATTCGTCTTGGAGTTCACAGAAGATGGAGATTTGAACATTTGAAGGGCCATGGACATTCAAGGAAGACACTTTGCTGATTCAGGTTCTCAAAGAAGGCGAGGAGACAGTGAAGGTAACATTCACCACAGTTCTAATTTGTGTACAATTCAAGGATGTTCCTTTCTACATTCTCTCTAAAGAATTAGAAAGAGATTTATGAAATAAAATTGGAGAGATAATGTTCATTATTGACCATGATGCTACATGAGACCTTTGTGACAAAAATTATGAGATCTAGAGTCCATCTGTGCAATAATCTTGCTGTCAGAAGATGGATACCTTTGGTGGATCTAATTGTTGAGGAAGACGTGGTTGTCTCAGTTTTTTATGAGAGGCTCCCAAGCTTGTTTTTCCCTATGGTATCATAGAACATAAAAAGGAGAACTGCAACATAAAGGAAGAGCAGAGGATTGAGGAGTACGGTCCAAAACTAGGAGTACCTCCAACTCTTCGGGAGGACCCTCATCGATGGTTCTTGCCTGAAATCATCGGGTGGGACAATCAGCATCATCACCGCAGTATGTTGTGGCATTTTCACCGGGAACATAACATGGACAAAGCCACCACGGCAAATCTTTGAAAGCAAGCTCTCATCGCTCACGTCGCCAAGGAAGTGGGCAAACTCGTTGTTCAGGACCACCATCCTCGCACAAGCGAAGGAAAAAAAGAACGTCATCGACAACACATCTCCCGCTTCATGAGTGGCATCCTACAGTTGATGGTTGGCGGGCTAGCTAACCTGGTCCTTGAAGATGGCGAAACAACTAAAAGAACACCTACTGAAGCAAATATGAACAGGAATGGAGAGGGAGAAGCTCTAGTGCCTGCAGTAACCCTCCCTATGAAGAAAGGAACATGGAGACAGATGGCTCATGAAGGTGAACACGAAACCACACTGACCACCCATGATCGATCTGATCACAGGGGGCTCCGCATCCTCGTAAGAGTACCCAGAAGAAGATGAAAATTTCAGCATGCAAATAAAAACCCTTCCAGGTGCCCACACTCAAGGTGTGTCTGGGCATAGAAAATCTTTGTACAATGAGAGAAGAAGAAGTTGATGCCTTCATTGCAAAGATCTGTGTGGTTACTGAAAATGAAAATGAACATGTTAAAATTATAGGAAGTAGTCGGGATAGGGTAGGAAATAGAGCTAAAACAAAAGGAAAGGGAAATGATAAGGTATGTAGTTGAGGAAGTTGTTGTAGAGGCACAGCCGGGAGTGTATGGTGGTTTGGAAGCGACTGGTCCTGGGGCTGCCCACAAACTGTCGGACGCTAATGTGAGCGCCTAGCAGGAGCCATGTTGATCCTATCCTAGAACTGCTAAGACCTTAGACAGTTTAAGAGCTGATCCACATTATGCGAAAATTCTGTTCTAGCCTTGTATTTATGTCTGAAGCAAGGTAAAATAAATAAATAATTCAGGGTTTGTGTTCATGTTTGGGCTTGAGATTTTGTTTGCCTATTCTTCTAGATGGGAAATGTGGTGACCCGGCATACCACTGCATGGTGTAGTATGCAAGTCTGATATAACACCAATGAAACACCGTTCCACTAGTATTATATCGCTCAGAGTGGTACAACAGAAACATATGCGGGTCCAAGGCATGTCTATAGAATTACAACATTGACTCGGTTACATAAGATCATCACGAGCCTCCTACTTTACAATGAGGTAAAGCTGCAAATAACTCCGGAAGAACGACTCGTAGACTAGTCTTATCGCGAACTCTAGTTGTAGAGTATTTAACTAGCTACAGAGGCTATGAATAGATTCTAGCTAAATAGGAGCTAAGTTTAGGAAGCTAGTTCCTTTCTATTGCTAATCTAGGTTTCTCCTTGTTGGATGTGGTATCTGCCTCTTCTGACAGGTTCCTGTCCCTTGAAGTAGTTGTTGACTCCTCGATCTTCGTGTTGCACTGTAGATCCTCCTTCGATGCCTCCATATCTAAGCAGGGGATTTAAGAGTGGGATGAGTACGAGCGTACTCAACAAGTTCATTATAGGAAAGAGGTGTTTAATGCACTAGCTACGACATTAGACCAGAAAGTCTAATACCAATGCAGGTTTTCATAACCATTTCTTCAAAAGGTTGCTTTTATTCGGAAGAACTATGTCCGTCGGCCTTCACCGGTTTACTAGAACTTCATGGAGCTCCTTTCCGGCCGCGTTCGCAGTTCCATATCCGGAACAGGGAGTGACGGGTCACGGTTCTTTACACTCGCGAGAGGTGTGTTGCTTTACCCATAAGAGATCTTAACCTTGGTGCCAACCGAGCCGCGTGCTCGTCCACACTTCCTTTGGTGTGAGGCCCGGTATAAGGTCTAGCCAATCATGTTCCTCCGCTACCTCGAACACCCACCCTTTGTTGCATACCCAGACCACGGGTCCTCGCCGGTCCCATTATTCCCGTAATTTCAGGGTGGACCCCGACCACGACAACGAGTTTGGGACTCGTTAACCAAACTCCTTCGCCGGTAGCTGCAACCCATCATAGACCACATTACCGTGGGGAATTAGAAGGGATCCCCACCCTCAAGTTGTTCCGCAAGCGACAACCGCTACGGTAAGCAACGGCTATACCGTGGGGAATTAGAAGAGCTCCCCACCCTCAAGTTACTCCGCAAGACACAAGCTGCTACGGTAAGCGCATCCGTTGATGAACGAGAGGTGGAAACACTTTTGACTACTCCGTCCCACTCCGGATCTTATGGTTAACACGGGTATTACGGCACAAGAATCACTTGGCGACATTTGTTGTTTAATCCTAGATGGATAATAACCCTTGCAATGGAACCTCCACCATATCAACACAATCCATGGTTCCATTGCCCACCACATAGTCATATTCATAGTTATGAAAGTAGTGGTTTTGGTTTTTATGCAATAGTGATAACCATAGTACTTTGCAAGTAATTTGATAAAGATACTCAAATGACATGAGCAAGTGATGAACTTGCCTTTCTTGACTTGCAAGATTATGCGGTCAAGGTCTTCGATACGCAATAACTCCAAATTCTGAAATAGCATCATCGTCCGGTAAGGACGATGTTAAAAGATTGGCAAGGATGCAATAATGCATAAGTATGAGATGCAATCGCCCTAAGCGTGACCTAACCCCGATGATTTAGGATTAGTGAGTGGTAATGATTGGTTTAGGGTGTGTTGTACTTTTAGAGTGATTCACATACAAGGTTCTTATTCAGGTGTGATTACTTGGTATTATAAACAGGTAGATAATAAAGCATAATAATCGATTGAGCACAAAGAGAATGATTATTGGCATAATGTTAACAAGTAAAGAATAGTGGTCAGTTTTAGTACTATATGGCATGGTTAATGATTGATTATCATATACTTTAAAAGAATAACTTTTGAAGAACATGTAATTTGATAAAGAACAAGTATGGTAATTAGGTTTGTGGGTTGCTATAATTTATTACTGGTTCCAAGTAGTTTCTGGAGTAAGTATAATATGGATCACAACATAGTTGGATTCATCAGCAACTAGGGCTTGTAAGGTTGAGATAAGCCTAGGCATCTTAAGCAATTCATTATGCATGGCTGTTGTTAGGGTTGGTTTATCTTGCTAGTGATAGCTGGCTAGGGTTTATAGGTCCTTATAAGCAGGGTTGATGATGATTCCTTATTTTCTTCAAAAGAATAACTTTTGAAGAACATACTTCTTAAATAATAAGAAGTATATCAATTAGGGTTGAAGTTGTCTAGGGTTTGCTATTGGATTCACTAAGTAAGGAATGGTAGTTTCCTAAGTAGGATGTTTAATAATTATCTCACACAAATAGGGTTTAGTGTGTATGGAATAGGATGCACAAAGTGGCCATGTTTGCATTTAGGTTCATCACAATGGTGTGATGCTAAGTAAGGATATTGGTTTTGATAATAGGAGCTAGGGTTTAGACTTGGTTGATCCTACTTGATCAACTAGGTTGGATAGGTATGCATACTTGGAATACAAAATTATTGATAATAGGGCTCCTATATTTTATGTGGCATGGCAAGTATTTAATTGCTAATTATAGTTCTATGAATCAAAAGGAAATACATGATCTCATGTTATATCTAGAGTTTAGGTTTTAGAAACAATTTATGGTTCCTATTGGTTAATGGAGCTAGTGTTCTTAATGGCATTAGGGTTTTAGAATTCACATTAAATTAAGGAACTACGATTTCATGTATAATTGAACTAGAGTTTCCTAATTACCATTTAGTTCTTAAGTTAATAACTTCATGATAAGGTTGAAGTTATTAATCACTTTATAATAAACATAAGATTGGATTTGGCATTTTATTATTTTTAAAGAATTCAATAATTAAGGTAATTATTAATTAGGGTTTAAATCCTCCTAATAAGGATTTAATAAGTTAATGGTAATGGAAAATTAATTTTATTGTTTTCCTTATTTACTTACTGGTTTTTATTTATTTTATGAAATTTTTACTAATTATTGGATTTTAATTGAATTTGGGATTAAAATTAAAGGCTTAATTAACAAGTATTAAATAATTAAATTTTTATTAAAAATAAAATTTTCATTTTATATTTTTATTGGATAGAGTTTTCTTTTCTAAGAATTTTAATATCTCATTTATATTTTTCTGACTTAATTTGGATTTTCTAATTTTATTTGTAGTTGCAGTAATTTACTGGAATTAAATTTAAACAGAAAATACTATTTGTACCGGTTTAGGCTACCCACCTGTCAGCGACCCGTGGGCCAGAGACACGTCAGCTGCCACATGGTGCCGATGTGGCAACCATGGGCTTCACCGGCGGGCAGAGGCGATGGTCGCCGGCGGTGTGGTGCCTCCCCGGACAAACTAACGACACTACTAGATTAAGCGCGTCGAGGCGAACCTACGGGTACTAACTCCGCCACGAATTGGTCGCCGGAGCAACCACGACGGCGAGACCGAGCGGCGGCGCTCGCAGATGAACGGTGCGGCAAGGCTACGATGCATAATCGGACGAGGCGAGCATGCTAGGAGCTTCGAGAGACTCACCGGGAGTACGCCGGGCTTGACGGCGTGGTCAATGGTGGTGCGGTTCGCCGGATTTAGGGTCGCCGGCCGTCGGAGAGATGAGCTCGACGGGGACGCTCCGGGGCACCTCGGCTCGATTCCTCTCGCGGACCGGGCATGTCGAGGATGGCGATCACGGCTGGTGTGCCCGGCTTGGCTCGGGGTGCTCCAATCGCCGGCGGTAATGGTGTTGGCGTAGCTAGGGTTTCGGTTCTGGGAAGAAAATTGAGACGAGGAGGAAGAAATCGAGCAGCTAGGGTTCGTCGCGGTATTTATACGGAGTTTTGGAGCATGCCTCGTCACACTCGCCGGTGAAGGAGAGGTCGACAGCGAGGGAGGAGAAGAGGAGCACGACGTCGCGGTGGCCACCAGCACACGGGGAGGATGAGGATGATCTCCTCGTCGTTATTTTGACGAAAGGGTAAGTTGGGCTGCTGGTGGGCTGTGCTGGGCTGGGGCGTCTGGGTTGCTTGGTGGGCTGTGTTGATGGGCTGCACGGCCAGGTAAGCCTTTTTCCCCTCCTTTTCTTTTTCTGTTTTTATTTCTTGTTTTCAATTCTGGTTTTAATTCAAATTTGAATTCTTGTCTGTTTTTGCAGGTTTTTTACAACTTGGTTTTCATGAGGTCTAATACAAGGATCATTGTATTACTGTGTTGTTTTTGAATAAACATGAATATATGTGAGCCTTGTTGCAATTTTTAATTAGACAAGAATTTAGGTATTCATTTTAATTTTCTTTCTCATTTGTAATATAACTCCCTGTTGGTAATTGGAGTTGATGATTCTTATTCCAAATGTTTAGGAAGTTATTTATTAGGACTTGGCTTCATATTGTAGGAATTGGTCAATTGCACATGATTTTATGTGAGCTCAATTGTATTAGGGTTTTATAGTTTCTATCATAACCCCCTTATTAAGGTTAATACTATCATTATATTTGAAAGTATCTAAGTAGTTATTGTTTCCATCATGGTTTATCTTGTTACAAAGATAATGGGTTGATCACTACACATATGGTTTAATTATAGGACTTAGCATTAGGTGGCTCTTATGTTTTAATTGAAGCATAGGATTTAATTAATGAACCATTAGAGTTCAAATGCTATTTACCTAATGACACATGGGTTGGATCTCAAATATGGTTTAGGTTTCTTAGTTATAATCACTTAAGTGATACACAAACTAGAGTTGAGATATAATTCTAGGTTGTAGATATGAGATGATACCATATTGCATTGACTAGGTTTACTCTCCCCAATGCATGATAAAAATGGTTACTTGCTTAATATTTCATGTGCTTCTTTAGTTACTAAGGATCTGAGAATTGTTTTTATCTTCTACCAATATACTTCTTTTATTATCCTTAATTTATCATTTAGAGTAACTAAAATGTTTATGGTTCTTTTTATAGTTAACTTTGGTTATAAGGATGAATGGTTTCTCACACTGCCTTAAATATAGGGTTTATCTTATGGCTTATTCTTCTATTTTCCCAAAGCATGGTCATAGCATCATCATGAGCAACTTATTCTTAATGTTTATCTTCTACTCCCAATTCTTATTTTGGAATGGATTATTCTAGGGTTCTACTCAAGGAATGATGATGTGATTAACTAAATATGTGGTTTGCCTAAGAATTCTACCTTGCTAGCCTCTGTAGCTTGTTCTTCAGGAAATCTGATAAACCTGCATCTTGTGGCATGCCTCCACCTCCTAGCTGCTTCATCTTGATCCTAACTATTTTATGGAGTGGCTCAATGTGTTGGTCTTCTTGCATCAAGGTGCAAGATGATGAAATGGATGAAGTGTGAGGCTCCTTTTATAGGCTTGGGCATGCTCTAGTAACATGACACATGGGTGGATGACTCTTGCTTTAATTTGATGAGTAAGGTGCTTGGTTGTCATGCTCTCATCCATAGCAATCCTTTAAGCATGAGGTGGCATAGCTTAGGATTCAAGGTATGTAGATATTTTCATCCTATGTGGCATTGAGATTATCTTCTCATGTGATTTATTTTTGGATAGCCAAGTGGCTTTTGTTACTCAATATCTTGTGAATGATTTTATGCTTGTGGTTGAGTCACTATATCATATGTGATTGTATTTATAATATTATTAGGATCAAAATGTTAAAGATAAGGATTATACCCCAATTTTGAATGGTGATGTTTGATTTCACCAAGGCATGATCATATGAGTTTCAAACTACTCATAGTTTATTTTATTCAAATAGTTTGAACTATATTTCGTAATGTAAACGAATTTAGTTTTGTGATATTCCGCATATTTAATAAGTTATGATTGAAATCAGAATGTGTGGCTTTTATGCACTTAGGTCCTTGTGTTTTACCATATTTGGGTCTTTAGTTTTAAAGTGAATTCAATTGTACCTCAAGGTAGTTGCTCAACTTTTAAGTGTTAATAATTTAGAGTTTGCTTCTTATCTCTTGGATGGTTATATACCTCTCCCATCTCTAGGGTTTAAAGATAAGCTTTTGTTGGTGTTAAGTTCAAGAGTTTAGTTCAAGAAATACCATGAGGTTCATGGTAGGAATATTTATTTGTTTAAGACATGGAAGAGATAAGTTAAGAATAGTTTCTCCAAGTATTGTTACTTGATTTCCAATTGAATAGATGTTCTTATGTTATGGCAAGGAATACCTTGTTATGATCTTTTATAAGATCAAGTAGTTGATCCTTGATTAAAGGGTTGTTGTGTTAGTTTTAATTCCATTTGATCTAACCCCTTAGATCAAATTATCTCTACCCAAAACAAGGTTTTTGCAAAGTCACATTGAGGTTTATAGCGCTTGACTTGATGAGCTACTTCAATTCCACCAAGGTCAAGTGAAACTTCAGTTCTTGTGATCTGTTTTACTTTAAAGCGCGAAAATTCCCAGATTTTCTATGCATGAATGCAATGCACACATCTGTTTCCTCTATTTTTGTAACCCCAATACCTGGGATATTACAGTCTCTACCCCTTAAACTAAACTTCGTCCTCGAAGTTTGATCTCTCTCACGTTTCCGAAGTGTGGATCTGACTTGTGCAGACTAAATCTTTTCTCGACTCCATGGTGATCTTACTGGATATAATTGAATACATCCCTTGTCCAGATTCTTCCTGGAATCCATTAGTGTTTGACATCAAACAACTATTACTTCCTTTATTTCCATGATTTCCTCCAATATTATAAGCTTGTTTCCTTTCTCATTGAATATTCAATGATTGGAACTTCTTCTTGTCCTGACAATCTTAATTGAGGACTAATTGGATAACAATCTCCTATTTGATAAAATAGGTCTTTGTTTTCCCTTACTACCAAAATTGCAGTAATGGTGCTTGGTAAGGCACTTACCATGGAAATGGTTGTGATGGTTTATTTTCCTAGGAATGGATTAGACTCATTTAGTCCATCCAATCATGGTTTATAGTTGATGCTTATAACTATTTTGGATTCTTTAGGTTCCATGAAAGGAATCATTATATTAGTATGTGGTTCTGGTATGGTCAATTTCCTTTGGTCTTTGGGTCTTCTTGAGCTTTATTTGGTCTCCTACAATCCTTCATCCAACTTCCTTAGCCTTAATTTACTTGGGCTATCATACTTCCGAGTAAATACTACTCACTTTCTCAAGTTACGAGTCCACTTTTTACTTCCTCGAGGTATAAACCTCGGCTTCGAGTCCGGCATCCTTCGAAAGAAATGTCCACAATCTTATGAAAATAAGATCGAACTTCCTCTCGGTTCGGACCTTCTTCTTCTATCTAGCTTAAAGTATTGAGTCATTGTGCATCCACACTCAATCTTTACTCTACCCCTTAGAGTTTACTTATGTTCTTCAACTCCGTTTCTTCCAACTATTGGACTTTAGATTAGAATATTGGTCTAGGTCTAGTTTATGGTTTGTACTCTTCTAGGTCTTATGAAGAATATTTGTGGTGCATCCACTCAATTGTGGACATCCAATGGGAATCCTTCAACTAAATTATTATAAATTATAGTTATTTGGCTGACAAGGTTTTTATTTGTTCACAAAATTTTGTTACAAATAATTAAATCATGGACTATTTGTAATACCAACTGATACCGGCTGTGGTTATTATACCAACTGTGGCTATTTGATATCTAAAAATGGATTCTATTATAGGTTCCTATAAACTGGTCGAGACATCTTCTACTTTATCTCGCAGTATTGACCCTATACCAATTGTAGTCTTTTGATATCCACTATGGTCTTCTTATGTCTGCTATGATTTCATATATCATCTTCCTTCATTCAGGATTTATTTTGCAAGAAAACCACTGGCTGACACTATGAATATAGTATCTTAAGTGATTTCCCATGCATTCCCTCTTCCATAATGACTATGGTTCTACTTCTACTACCCATAGTCATCATATTTCTCACCTTCATGCTTCACCTGTACTAAAGTACGCCTCCATTGAGGTAAAGCATGAGTTTTGGATTATACTTCTTTCAGAGTATTGTGGTTACTTCCCACAACTTTACTTCATTTCTCCGATGAACCTTCATCTTGTCTTCGGAATCTTCCAGAATTCGTCACTTCCTCACAAGTTTACCATTACCCTCTAGATCTATAGCACCAAGTAAGGACTTGATATAGCAACATGCATTTGCATATCAAAGTCAAACTTCATGTATGGATCTAGTCAATCAATGAAAATTCCAATAAAATCCAAGAAGATTCAGCTTTGTGCTTATAATACACACCATCATAAGCCTGAATATGATTGTTGAGTAAGACGTCTCTAAACATCAGGCTCTGATGTGTAGTATAGAACACCACATAATAAAGGTTTATATCGTGATACTTAGCACAAATATAGGGAATTCTATTATTTGTCTCAACCTTTACCTTAATTGCACATTTGCAATGAGATAAACTTGAAACAAAGTGGTATAGGATAGTTGTGATTAACCTCATTTTCTTTGGAAGTACTAACTTAACTTCCATTTTGTTGAGGACTACTTCAATGATATGTCTGGTTCTAAATTCGCTACTCTAAACACATAACTATGGAATATAACTCCCATTCTTCCAAGTGTTTCTATCATAAGACTATGGTCATGATGTGCTTGGCACACTTCCCATATTTTTGGAACACAATTCTTGCACTATTGTTTAGCACTTGACTTCTTATTGTACTTCTCCTAGATATTTATGATGTTTTAATCCATCACATAATGATTCTCAGGTGAATCATATATGATTTCTATTTCTACCATGTAAGTAGGCATATTATTTTCCTATCTCTCTTACTTACCTTCCATGATTGACTCATCATGGTCTATACTACTTCATATGTCTCATAGTTATTATTTACTATCAGTTGTTTCATATATCTAGATAATTTACTTACCCATAACTTGTATTAGTTTACACCTTCTAATAGGATATTTTTCTTCTACACATATCTTCATTACTTGATATCACTCCTATTATAGGTCTAGATAACTCTATTTAACCATAACATTTGTTGGTACGCAACTTCCAATAGGATATCTTCCTTATGGTTGTATCCTCTCTTTGGACTACCATGTATTGTATACCAACTGGGGTCTACTCATCTATTGTTTGAGGACTTCATGGTGTACTATATGTTTGGGATTAGTTAACTAACCTTACTTAGGAAATATAGGTAAGAAATGTTGACTCAAGTGTGTCAGGATTATTCTCAAGTGAATATCCATCTCAAGTCATAAAAAGATTTGGTTTACCTAGGACAACTTCCTATAGACACTACCAATCCTATAGGTCTCCTTTAAAGGGTTTTAATCCTAGGGTCAAAGCATTTGCTCCGATACCAAGCTGTGGTGACCCGGCATACCACTTGCATGGTGTAGTATGCAAGTCCGATATAACACCAATGAAACACAGTTCCACTAGTATTATATCGCTCGAGTGGTACAACGAAACATATGCGGGTCCAAGGCATGTCTATAGAATTACAACATTGACTCAGTTACATAAGATCATCACAGCCTCCTACTTTACAATGAGGTAAAACTGCAAATAACTCCAGAAGAACGACTCGTAGACTAGTCTTATCGCGAACTCTAGTTGTAGAGTATTTAACTAGCTACAGAGGCTATGAATAGATTCTAGCTAAATAGGAGCTAAGTTTAGGAAGCTAGTTCCTTTCTATTGCTAATCTAGGTTTTCTCCTTGTTGGATGTGGTATCCGCACTCTTCGACGGGTTCATGTCCCTTGAAGTAGTTGTTGACTCCTCGATCTTCGTGTTGCACTTGTAGATCCTCCTTCGATGCCTCCATATCTAAGCGGGGATTTAAGAGTGGGATGAGTACGAGCGTACTCAACAAGTTCATTATAGGAAAGAGGTGTTTAATGCACTAGCTACGACATTAGACCGGAAAGTCTAATACCAATGCAGGTTTTCATAACCATTTCTTCAAAAGGTTGCTTTTATTCGGAAGAACTATGTCCGTCGGCCTTCACCGGTTTACTAGAACTTCATGGAGCTCCTTTCCGGCCGCGTTCGCAGTTCCATATCCCGGAACGGGGAGTGACGAGTCACGGTTCTTTACACTCTGCAGAGGTGTGTTGCTTTACCCATAAGAGATCTTAACCTTGGTGCCAACCGAGCCGCGTGCTCGTCCACACTTCCTTTGGTGTGAGGCCCGGTATAAGGTCTAGCCAATCATGTTCCTCCGCTACCTCGAACACCCACCCTTTGTTGCATACCCCGACCACGGGTCCTCGCCGGTCCCATTATTCCCGTAATTTCAGGGTGGACCCCGACCACGACAACAGTTTGGGACTCGTTAACCAAACTCCTTCGCCGGTGGCTGCAACCCATCATAGACCACATTACCGTGGGGAATTAGAAGGGGATCCCCACCCTCAAGTTGTTCCTGCAAGCGACAACCGCTACGGTAAGCAACGGCTATACCGTGGGGAATTAGAAGGGGCTCCCCACCCTCACAGTTACTCCGCATGGACACAAGCGTGCTACGGTAAGCGCATCCGTTGATGAACGAGAGGTGGAAACACTTTTGACTACTCCGTCCCACTCCGGATCTTATGGTTAACACGGGTATTACGGCACAAGAATCACTTGGCGACATTTGTTGTTTAATCCTAGATGGATAATAACCCTTGCAATGGAACCTCCACCATATCAACACAATCCATGGTTCCATTGCCCACCACATAGTCATATTCATAGTTATGAAAGTAGTGGTTTTGGTTTTTATGCAATAGTGATAACCATAGTACTTTGCAAGTAATTTGATAAAGATACTCAAATGACATGAGCAAGTGATGAACTTGCCTTTCTTGACTGCAAGATTATGCGGTCAAGGTCTTCGATACGCAATAACTCCAAATTCTGAAATAGCATCATCGTCCGGTAAGGACGATGTTTAAAAGATTGGCAAGGATGCAATAATGCATAAGTATGAGATGCAATCGCTCTAAGCGTGACCTAACCCCGATGATTTAGGATTAGTGAGTGGTAATGATTGGTTTAGGGTGTGTTGTACTTTTAGAGTGATTCACATACAAGGTTCTTATTCGGGTGTGATTACTTGGTATTATAAACGGGTAGATAATAAAGCATAATAATCGATTGAGCACAAAGAGAATGATTATTGGCATAATGTTAACAAGTAAAGAACAGTGGTCAGTTTTAGTACTATATGGCATGGTTAATGATTGATTATCATATACTTTAAAAGAATAACTTTTGAAGAACATGTAATTTGATAAAGAACAAGTATGGTAATTAGGTTTGTGGGTTGCTATAATTTATTCTGGTTCCAAGTAGTTTCTGGAGTAAGTATAATATGGATCACAACATAGTTGGATTCATCAGCAACTAGGGCTTGTAAGGTTGAGATAAGCCTAGGCATCTTAAGCAATTCATTATGCATGGCTGTTGTTAGGGTTGGTTTATCTTGCTAGTGATAGCTGGCTAGGGTTTATAGGTCCTTATAAGCAGGGTTGATGATGATTCCTTATTTTCTTCAAAAGAATAACTTTTGAAGAACATACTTCTTAAATAATAAGAAGTATATCAATTAGGGTTGAAGTTGTCTAGGGTTTGCTATTGGATTCACTAAGTAAGGAATGGTAGTTTCCTAAGTAGGATGTTTAATAATTATCTCACACAAATAGGGTTTAGTGTGTATGGAATAGGATGCACAAAGTGGCCATGTTTGCATTTAGGTTCATCACAATGGTGTGATGCTAAGTAAGGATATTGGTTTTGATAATAGGAGCTAGGGTTTAGACTTGGTTGATCCTACTTGATCAACTAGGTTGGATAGGTATGCATACTTGGAATACAAAATTATTGATAATAGGGCTCCTATATTTTATGTGGCATGGCAAGTATTTAATTGCTAATTATAGTTCTATGAATCAAAAGGAAATACATGATCTCATGTTATATCTAGAGTTTAGGTTTTAGAAACAATTTATGGTTCCTATTGGTTAATGGAGCTAGTGTTCTTAATGGCATTAGGGTTTTAGAATTCACATTAAATTAAGGAACTACGATTTCATGTATAATTGAACTAGAGTTTCCTAATTACCATTTAGTTCTTAAGTTAATAACTTCATGATAAGGTTGAAGTTATTAATCACTTTATAATAAACATAAGATTGGATTTGGCATTTTATTATTTTTAAAGAATTCAATAATTAAGGTAATTATTAATTAGGGTTTAAATCCTCCTAATAAGGATTTAATAAGTTAATGGTAATGGAAAATTAATTTTATTGTTTTCCTTATTTACTTACTGGTTTTTATTTATTTTATGAAATTTTTACTAATTATTGGATTTTAATTGAATTTGGGATTAAAATTAAAGGCTTAATTAACAAGTATTAAATAATTAAATTTTTATTAAAAATAAAATTTTCATTTTATATTTTTATTGGATAGAGTTTTCTTTTCTAAGAATTTTAATATCTCATTTATATTTTTCTGACTTAATTTGGATTTTCTAATTTTATTTGTAGTTGCAGTAATTTACTGGAATTAAATTTAAACAGAAAATACTATTTGTACCGGTTTAGGCTACCCACCTGGTCACTGACCCGTGGGCCAGAGACACGTCAGCTGCCACATGGTGCCGATGTGGCAACCATGGGCTTCACCGGCGGGCAGAGGCGATGGTCGCCGGCGGTGTGGTGCCTCCCCGGACAAACTAACGACACTACTAGATTAAGCGCGTCGAGGCGAACCTCATCGGTACTAACTCCGCCACGAATTGGTCGCCGGAGCAACCACGACGGCGAGACCGAGCGGCGGCGCTCGCAGATGAACGGTGCGGCAAGGCTACGATGCATAATCGGACGAGGCGAGCATGCTAGGAGCTTCAGAGACTCACCAGGAGTACGCCGGGCTTGACGGCGTGGTCAATGGTGGTCTGGTTCGCCGGATTTAGGGTCGCCGGCCGTCGGAGAGATGAGCTCGACGGGGACGCTCCGGGGCACCTCGGCTCGATTCCTACTGCAGACTGGGCATGTCGAGGATGGCGATCACGCTGGTGTGCCCAGCTTGGCTCGGGGGTGCTCCAATCGCCGGCGGTAATGGTGTTGGCGTAGCTAGGGTTTCGGTTCTGGGAAGAAAATTGAGACGAGGAGGAAGAAATCGAGCAGCTAGGGTTCGTCGCGGTATTTATACGGAGTTTTGGAGCATGCCTCGTCACACTGCCGGTGAAGGAGAGGTCGACAGCGAGGGAGGAGAAGAGGAGCACGACGTCGCGGTGGCCACCAGCACACGGGGAGGATGAGGATGATCTCCTCGTCGTTATTTTGACGAAAGGGTAAGTTGGGCTGCTGGTGGGCTGTCTTTGGGCTGGGGCGTCTGGGTTGCTTGGTGGGCTGTGTTGATGGGCTGCACGGCCAGGTAAGCCTTTTTCCCCTCCTTTTCTTTTTCTGTTTTTATTTCTTGTTTTCAATTCTGGTTTTAATTCAAATTTGAATTCTTGTCTGTTTTGCAGGTTTTTTACAACTTGGTTTTCATGAGGTCTAATACAAGGATCATTGTATTACTGTGTTGTTTTTGAATAAACATGAATATATGTGAGCCTTGTTGCAATTTTTAATTAGACAAGAATTTAGGTATTCATTTTAATTTTCTTTCTCATTTGTAATATAACTCCCTGTTGGTAATTGGAGTTGATGATTCTTATTCCAAATGTTTAGGAAGTTATTTATTAGGACTTGGCTTCATATTGTAGGAATTGGTCAATTGCACATGATTTTATGTGAGCTCAATTGTATTAGGGTTTTATAGTTTCTATCATAACCCCCCTTATTAAGGTTAATACTATCATTATATTTGAAAGTATCTAAGTAGTTATTGTTTCCATCATGGTTTATCTTGTTACAAAGATAATGGGTTGATCACTACACATATGGTTTAATTATAGGACTTAGCATTAGGTGGCTCTTATGTTTTAATTGAAGCATAGGATTTAATTAATGAACCATTAGAGTTCAAATGCTATTTACCTAATGACACATGGGTTGGATCTCAAATATGGTTTAGGTTTCTTAGTTATAATCACTTAAGTGATACACAAACTAGAGTTGAGATATAATTCTAGGTTGTAGATATGAGATGATACCATATTGCATTGACTAGGTTTACTCTCCCCAATGCATGATAAAAATGGTTACTTGCTTAATATTTCATGTGCTTCTTTAGTTACTAAGGATCTGAGAATTGTTTTTATCTTCTACCAATATACTTCTTTTATTATCCTTAATTTATCATTTAGAGTAACTAAAATGTTTATGGTTCTTTTTATAGTTAACTTTGGTTATAAGGATGAATGGTTTCTCACACTGCCTTAAATATAGGGTTTATCTTATGGCTTATTCTTCTATTTTCCCAAAGCATGGTCATAGCATCATCATGAGCAACTTATTCTTAATGTTTATCTTCTACTCCCAATTCTTATTTTGGAATGGATTATTCTAGGGTTCTACTCAAGGAATGATGATGTGATTAACTAAATATGTGGTTTGCCTAAGAATTCTACCTTGCTAGCCTCGTAGCTTGTTCTTCGGAAATCTGATAAACCTGCATCTTGTGGCATGCCTCCACCTCCTAGCTGCTTCATCTTGATCCTAACTATTTTATGGAGTGGCTCAATGTGTTGGTCTTCTTGCATCAAGGTGCAAGATGATGAAATGGATGAAGTGTGAGGCTCCTTTTATAGGCTTGGGCATGCTCTAGTAACATGACACATGGGTGGATGACTCTTGCTTTAATTTGATGAGTAAGGTGCTTGGTTGTCATGCTCTCATCCATAGCAATCCTTTAAGCATGAGGTGGCATAGCTTAGGATTCAAGGTATGTAGATATTTTCATCCTATGTGGCATTGAGATTATCTTCTCATGTGATTTATTTTTGGATAGCCAAGTGGCTTTTGTTACTCAATATCTTGTGAATGATTTTATGCTTGTGGTTGAGTCACTATATCATATGTGATTGTATTTATAATATTATTAGGATCAAAATGTTAAAGATAAGGATTATACCCCAATTTTGAATGGTGATGTTTGATTTCACCAAGGCATGATCATATGAGTTTCAAACTACTCATAGTTTATTTTATTCAAATAGTTTGAACTATATTACGTAATGTAAACGAATTTAGTTTTGTGATATTCCGCATATTTAATAAGTTATGATTGAAATCAGAATGTGTGGCTTTTATGCACTTAGGTCCTTGTGTTTTACCATATTTGGGTCTTTAGTTTTAAAGTGAATTCAATTGTACCTCAAGGTAGTTGCTCAACTTTTAAGTGTTAATAATTTAGAGTTTGCTTCTTATCTCTTGGATGGTTATATACCTCTCCCATCTCTAGGGTTTAAAGATAAGCTTTTGTTGGTGTTAAGTTCAAGAGTTTAGTTCAAGAAATACCATGAGGTTCATGGTAGGAATATTTATTTGTTTAAGACATGGAAGAGATAAGTTAAGAATAGTTTCTCCAAGTATTGTTACTTGATTTCCAATTGAATAGATGTTCTTATGTTATGGCAAGGAATACCTTGTTATGATCTTTTATAAGATCAAGTAGTTGATCCTTGATTAAAGGGTTGTTGTGTTAGTTTTAATTCCATTTGATCTAACCCCTTAGATCAAATTATCTCTACCCAAAACAAGGTTTTTGCAAAGTCACATTGAGGTTTATAGCGCTTGACTTGATGAGCTACTTCAATTCCACCAAGGTCAAGTGAAACTTCGATTCTTGTGACTGTTTTACTTTAAAGCGCGAAAATTCCCCAGATTTTCTATGCATGAATGCAATGCACACATCTGTTTCCTCTATTTTTGTAACCCCAATACCTGGGATATTACAGGAAAGGAGGGGGGTTTAGCTCTGTAGTGGAATAAGAAGTGACTGTAAATCTGGTAAGTTTTGGAAACCATCACATTGATGTCAGAATTATTGAATAAAATGGTACAAATTGGAGATGCACCTTTGTATATGGTGAACCACATGTACATGACACTAGAAATGTGGAAGTTCTTGAGAAGAATAAAAAAAAGATGTTGATGAACCATGGCTGATGGAGGGAGACTTCAACTTTGCTATGTGGCATGAACATTTGTCGGTGACAAAAAGAAATGAAAGGCGGATGGAAAATTTCGGTAATGTTCTATCCGACTGCAATCTTCATGTTTTGAGTATTTTAGGACTGCCATGGACATATAGTAATAAATAGAAGGGAAGGAAAAAATGTAAGGATGAGACTGGATAGGGCGGTTCCTTGCCCTCCTTGGTCAAATATCTTTTCTCAGTCTAAAGTTACACACTTGGTTTCCTCAAGATCTAATCATAGCCCTATTTTGATGAACTGCAATAAGAAGAATGGGTATTTTAAACCTACAAAGTTTGCACGCTAAGAGATGACGAGGGAGAGGTAGGAATCATTAGAAGAGGAGACCAATACAGCCTGGGGCAACATACCTCTGCCTCATGTTTATAATTGTTGAAACATAAGCTAAAATCAATGATGAATTGTCTAACTGATTGGACCAGCCTCAAACTTGGGACATTCACAAAAGAAATCAATAGTTTGAAGTCTGATCTCGAAAGACTACAAGCAAGTCAAGGTGTGGACCATTCTGATCAGATTGAAGCGGTGAGCCGAAGACTACACGAGTTACTCTTAAGAGAGGAAATTATGTGGCGACAAAGTTCAAGAGCCACATGGTTGAAGCATGGTGACCAAAACACCAGATATTGACATAGAAAGGCTCCTTCGCAGGAAAAATAAGTAAAATCAAAATCTTAAGAAAATATGATGGTCATACCGTGGAGGAACCAGCAGAACCGAAAGAAATGGCAAATTAGTATTTTAATACCATGTGTACAAAAGAAAATCTGGTGTTTCCTGAACTCAATAAATAAATCATGGATCAAAATGTCAACCAATAGATGAATGACAATCTGAAAAATTCTCGGATAAAGATATAGGAGATGCTCTTTTCCAAATAGGTCCTTCAAAATCTCCAGGTATTGGTGGCTTCCCGGTTAGATTTTTTCAGAAAACTTGGGGATGCTGAAAGAAGAAGTCATCAATGCTGTAAAAAAATTCAAAGAAGGAAACATGCCGCCTGAAGTCAATGAAACAATAATTATGCTCATACCAAAAAATAAATGATCCGGTTTCTCTAAAATACTTTAGACCGATCTCATTATGCAGTGTTACATACAAGATCGTAGCGAAGTGCATTGCTAATAGACTACGACCACTGCTTGATGGTCTAGTTAGCGAATGCCAGAGTGTTTTTATACCTGGGAGACTAATAACTAATAATGCACTGATAGCTTTTGAATGCTTTGACAACATATAGAGAAACAAGAAAAAAGGGTAGCACCTTCTGTGCTTATAAATTGGGTCTCACTGAGGCTTATGAACGAGTTGATTGGAACTACCTAAAGTTAATTCTAACAAAAGTTGGTTTCCACCCAATTTTTGTTGGATAGATTATGTGGTGCATCTCTTTTTTCCAGTATAAGTTCAAGATAAATGGGGGCGCTAAGCCGCTAACCACAAGATTCACACCATCGAGGGGTATCCGACAAGGAGACCCATTGTCTCCTTACCTATTCATTTTTGTTGGTGAGGGCTTTTCAAAAATATTGCAATGAGCAGTCTATCTTGAGGAGTTAAGGGACCTAAAGATATGTAGACGTGCTCCAGCCCTCTCACATCTGTTATTTGCTGACGATAGCCTAATCAAATTCGAAGAAAACACTGCTCAAGCTGGAATTATCAAGGATGCAATTGGTATTTTTAAGATTGGGCTCGGGCGGGTCAACTTATTAACCCCAATAAGTGTTCTATAATGTTCAGTGACAATTTTCTAGAGGATACAGATCCTACTAGCCCATCTAGCTTCTCCAGTTTCAATGGTTCTGGCTAGCTTTGGTCAACATGAGGACAAGAATGGGTGTAAGATGAGCAGGATCCACCTTGCACCTCAGGTGGTCATGGATCCGCCATAACCTTAGATGTCCATGGATCCGCCTTAGATGTAATGGATTCGCCTTGGCTAAGGTATTAATGCAGCCAATAATTCAACTTGAAAATGAGATGCGTCATCTGGCTTCCTGATCTCCGATAGATCTGG
Organism: Lolium rigidum; assembly: GCF_022539505.1. Taxonomy (NCBI): domain Eukaryota; kingdom Viridiplantae; phylum Streptophyta; class Magnoliopsida; order Poales; family Poaceae; genus Lolium; species Lolium rigidum. The sequence goes on along the minus strand of NC_061508.1, from coordinate 250,577,681 downwards.
CTTGCCTAGCCAACAGGTGGCCCAAAATGGATGCTAACAGTAGACTTTAACCAAATATTTAGAAAAAATATAAAAATATAAAATATAAAATCTATTTATACTAAAATCGTTAATAACTAGATTTTCGGATTACGTGTATTTGGTATTACGGATACTGGCATATTTTTCTCTACAATCATGGTCAAAATTTTGAAAACTAAACCCATACGAACTAAATAAAAACGGAGGTACTACAGTCGACCGACGTGGATACCAAAATCTAGGACTACAAATTTGTCCTGATTAACCCTCCTCGGTTTCTCTGCAAGCAGGCATGGTAAGGAACTACTAGCAAAAGCTTGAGATTTCCACTCTGGCGTGCCGATCTGACGATCCTCTGATCGTCTTGCCCGGCGCCGCACGCCGGCTGTGGAACGCGTCACGGCGCTTCCTGACGAGGATCTCGATCTCCCGCCTCTCCTCCCTCGCGATATGCTGGGACCGGCACTCGGCGCTGCAGAACGCTTGCTCTCCCCTGCAAAAAAGAAATGCCAAGAACCGTACGTAAGAACCTTAGCTCAAGCCTAAGTAACAGCAAGTAGATCGAAGGAGGAAGGAGATTAATCTTACTTGTACACGAACACGTCCATGTCGCCGTCGATCTTCCTGCAGCAGCAGAGGCAGAGCTTCAGGAACTCCAGCCCCATGAACCTCGGGCCGCCCAAAGTCTCCTGGCATTTGGACGCGCCCGACGCCGGCGATGACCTCACAGACGACCTCCTGAGGACGGCCAGCGGCGGCCGGTGTTGGCATTGCCTCGGCGACGCCTGTATGATCAGCCGGAGCCCCACGAGCTCGCCGGACGCCTGCATTCTTGGCGTCATCCCCTGATCCGCCGCCGCGGCCTCGATTTGCAAGAGACTGGGAGATCTCGAAATCATGCCAGCGACAGCGAGATAACAATTTTTAGACAGTGATGCCAGCGAGACGCTCGCAGTTTTTATACGTGCTCGATCCTTGAAACCGTAAGCGGTTGCAGAGAGAGGAACGTGAATGGCAATACACACAGGAAGCTGGTGAGATGAGAGAGCTAAGCGATGTGGCTGAAGATTATATAGATGGCGATGCCACAGCTTGCAACCACGCGTGCTCCCCTTTAGTTTAAATTATTAATCAGTCTCCGTCAGTGCTAAAAAAGAAAGGTTTGTCTGGACGTACAATATTCGCCCGCATGCTACACATGGCGCACGAGGATGAGTGTGTATGTGTGTGCACACTGACGCATTGCACAGCTGGGGGATTGCACTGTTGAGCATTTGGGAGTCACACTGCCACATAGTGCAGATAACACTAGTGACTCACGCCTTACATGTGGACGCTGTCTTTATCGCTGCACGGGGAACAAAGACGTGTCCGGCCGCATCTGAATTATTTAACCTGCATGCTTCAGTGACGGATCACAGAGCAGATAAGAAACCAACGGTCATATTTTGCTATGCTTAGTTAAGGTATGTACAGTACTTTTTTTTAGTAATGCCACATAGAATAATTGTTAGGGTCTCTCTAGGGCTCAGTTAACTAAGAGTTACTAACTTAACTCTCAGTTGATTGACCCTGGCCTTCTTCTTCACCTCCGACGAGAAACCACCGTCGGCCTCCCCCGCAACCACCGCCGGCCGACTGCCTCCACCTCGCATGCGACCAGAGCGTTGTTGCGCACTTTGCCGCCCTTCCCTGCCCCAAGCTACCCCCTCCGCCGGTTCAGCACTGCCCCGGCCATCCCTTTAACTCTGGCGAGTCGCCGCATCCTCTCCGGCGCTGGCACACCCCCCACCCCACCCCCACCCTAAGTTTTTTTGCGCCCCTCCACCGCCTTCGTTACCAGGAAGAAGAGACGGGAGAGGATAAGGAGGACACCGCACGAATCTAGATGCGTTCATCTAACGGTGGAAAAAAGTTACTGAGCCCTATGCTAATTCTCAGTTAGCTGAGAATTAGTAAAACTGTAATTATTAAGGTAGATGTAAGATAAATGGAGAAAAGATGATTGTGTTCTCTTAACTAAGAGATCAGCAAGAAATATTAAATATTTTTTCCATTGTACGAGATATCTTATCTCATACTTTTCTAATTTACTTTTTCATCATGTTATAATTTAAGAAGCATGCAACCTATAATTATAGGTGATAAAGTCGAGACATAATTCATTGTATAACATGTTATTTTGCCTTCTCTAATCGCACACAATACCTAAGATAAGACAGTCTTATCAACCATTGCACATGCCCTGTAATCTAACATCAATTCCTTTCTATAGCATATGCGTTATCTTTCGTAGTTCTACGGTTTATATACATTTTATTATGCAGAGACCGGTTGTGAACTCTCTTAGCTATATTGCGATGATGCAGCTTGGTTAGTTAAAAACATATCGGACTAAATTTAGTTGCTAGCCCCTGTAAAAATAGGTAGAACGATGATCACTAGCTAACTACTAGTGGTTTATCATAAGTTTTTTGAAGATGCCATTCCTCTTTGTTTCATAGAGATCAAGTGTGTGGGAGAACCAATCTTTGCTCGGTGGCTTGCGACGACATGGTGCGTGCAGCCCCCAGAGTTCGATCTCACTCTTGGGTGAATTACCGGCAACTCACCCTCTTCTAATTGAAAAACTGTGGATCCCCTTCCCCATCGGGTTTAAAAAACATATGTGTGCACCATGCTCTAGAGCATGAACCGTTCCCTCACCCCCTCCTTTGACTTCTATATGGGTCTCTCGCACATATTCTTTCCCCATATATGTGTGGCTTATAGGCTCTCTCGCACATAGTCGTACCTCACCGATGAAACGGCTGGTGGGCTACCGCTCCTCCCATTTCTTCATCCTCGATCACCTTCCTCCTTTTCGTCATATCGCAGCTAGGTCTCGCTTCCTACATCCCAGATTGACAATGATCGCATGTTCGCAAACTTTTAATCCTTAAAAAATTCAGTTTTGCAATGATAATGTCTTATAGTTGGATATCCATCAGGATTACATATATGTAGTCTTGGCCTCAATCTTTTCAAAGGGAAGACCTGGTTCTGTATCCAAACCGTTCTTGCCTTGATAACGATACTGCCATGAGGGGGTAATCACGAATAAGTTTTAGTAGCGGAGCTAGATGACGGGATGCCCGGGACGGTGTAACTCGGTGGTTTACCCAGGTTGACGTACCCTCGATGGAGGATCACTACGTCCTGCTCGAATTACTATGGTGGCACAAAATACAAGTTAGATGGATGCGTTCTTGTTCTTATGTATTGAGTGTGTCTTCCCATGCCCTAAATGGTGTCCCTAGGTGGGCTTATAAAGGATCCCAAACCTAGGGTTTGATGGAGGTACAAACCTAACTGACTATGGGGGCCTACGCGCAAGTATGACGTGACTTATAATACAAGTATTCCTTCTTCCTGGACCTTATGGAATCTAGCTTGGACCTTCCTTAGTCGTCCGGGCATCCATCTTCTAGAAAATAGGTTGCCCGGCTATCTTGAATGCTTCGCCACCTAAATGGTCCACCCAAGCTTGCTAGGTTAAGCCTCTGTCGTGGTATACCTATTCAGCATAACTCAGACATCTTGGGATAATAACGAACACCTTGCACATATATCATGTTCTCCTCCTATTTAATGTGCCACACATAGGATCCACATGGATGAAAGTGCCTAGGAAGTACATGTTGAAAGAGCAAAGTCTCTCTATATTGTTTTGTGTGTTTGATAACAACACTCGAATATATTTCACCGTGTGCATAGTTGTTTTGAAGATTTGCAGGTATACGGTGTTCTCATTGAACACCTCAAGATCGAAAGAATCAAGATAGTAGTTGGTAGGTTTTCTGGTTTTGTGTGTGTCGCGAGTTGATGTGGTTGGAGAGGTGAAGAAAAGAACAGGTTTCAGCAAAACCGGTAGTACCGGTGCTGAGAGCGGTAGTACCTCTACCTCCTTCAGCACGAGGTACACGTCAGCCTGGAACCTCGCGGCGGTACCACCGCTCCCTTCTGGGACCGGTAGTACCAGTCGAGGTATCACTGGTGATACCGCTTTATGGGGAAAACTCACGAAAGACTTGTCGGTATCTTGACGGTACCTGAACCGGCAATACCACTTGAGTCACCACTTGATGGTGAAACGCGGTAGTTCCGACCAGGTATAGGTCTGGTACCGGTTAAGGAAAACGTGCGGAACTTCTGACTAGGTACCGCAATGGTACCGGGCTGAAGTCCGGGGCACACAGACGTAATGTTGTTACCTTGACGGTACCGACACCGGTACTACCGGTTGTGATCCACGTATCCTTCGCCGAAGGCCTGTGTTTGCCCTAAGGCGGTAGTACGGCTTGAGAAAGAGGTAGTACCGCTTGAGCGGAACCTGAAGATAACGGTTGGATTTGTGGAACCCTATAAAAGGGTCTTCTTCCCCAACCCGATTTAGATCTTTTTTTATCTCTCTCCTCCATTGTTGCTGAGCTCAAATCTTGAGGATCTCCCTCCCCATCCAACCAATCAAGCCCAAACTTTGAGGAGTGGTGGAGGAGGTCCCGATCTATAATTCCACCAAGAAAGATTTCGCCAATCCCACCTAGTCCTTTGTGGATCTTGTAGCTAGGGTTCCTATTGTGGATCTCTTGGAGATGAGCCCCTATGGAGGCTATCTTGGTGTTGTGCTAGCCCCATAGGGTGTTGGGAGCCTCCGGTGTTGTGGAGCTCGCCCCAACCTCGCGTGAAGGAACCGCCGCCTCGACCGGCCTTGATATAGTGGAGAAGTGAAGACTCCTTTGTGGGGTTTTCACGAGGAAAAAGGTGAAGCCTTTGTGGCTGTTGGCACCTTGGTGGTCCACAACTCATCAACGTAGACGTACTCCCTTTTGTGGGAGGAACTGCAGTAAAACAAATTGTGTCTCGTCTCCGCTGCCGTCCGCCCGGTTGTTTTGTTTCCTTTATACTTGCTCTCTTTGTATTCATGTTGTTTCCCCTTGCATACGATCATATTAGGATTACCGTAGTTGCTAAAGTAGTCACCTTGCTTCCGCATCGCCAAAAACTGAAAAAGCACTAATATTGGTGTAGCGACCTCCTGGCCAACATCTAGCCGCCGCCGCGTAGCGTGCAACACACCCAGAAGCCAACGGAGCACTGATACGCCTCAAACGTATCTATAATTTCTTATGTTCCATGCTTGTTCTATGACAATACCTACATGTTTTGTTCACACTTTATGATGATTTGATGCGTTTTCCGGAACTAACCTATTGACAAGATACCGAAGTGCCAGTTCCTGTTTTCTGCTGTTTTTGGTTCAGAAATCTTACACAAGAAATATACTCGGAATTGGACGAAATCAACGCCCAGTATCTTATTTTTGCACGAAGCTTCCAGAACACCGGAGAGAGACCAGAGGGGAGCCAGGGGGCCCACACGCCAGGGCGGCGCGGCCAAGGGGTGGGGCGCGCCCCCCTATTGTGTGGCCCCACCAGGGCCCCTCCGAGGCTACCCTTCCGCCTACTTAAGGACTCCGTCGCGAAAACCCTAGAACGATAAGCCACGGTACGAGAAAAGTTCCAGAGCCGCCGCCATCGCGAAGCCAAGTTTCGGGGGACAGAAGTCTCTGTTCCGGCACCCTACCGGGACGGGGAATTGCCCCCGGAGTCATCTCCATCGATACCACCGCCATCTTCATCGCCATCGCTGTCTCCCATGATGAGGAGGGAGTAGTTCTCCCCCAAGGCTAAGGGCTGTAGCTATGTGGTTCATCTCTCTCTCTCCCATGTGATCTTTATGTGATCATGAGCTTTGTGATCTAGTTGAATATCATCTATGTGCTACTCTAGTGATGTTATTAAAGTAGTCTATTCCTCCTTCATGATGTAATGTTGACAGTGTGTGCTTCATGTAGTACTTGGTATAAGCTATGATTGTGATCTCTTGTAGATTATGAAGTTAATTATTACTATGATAGTATTGATGCGATCTATTCCCCCTTTCATAGCTATTGTTGATAGTGTGTATGCTATGTTAGTACTCGGTCTAAATTGCAATGGTCTATCATGCACTCTTAGGTTACTTAAATATGAACATCGAATGTTGTGGAGCTTGTTAACTCCGGCATTGAGGTGCTCTTGTAGCCCTACACAATGAATGGTGTTTGTTATCCAACAAGAGAGTGTAGAGTGGTTTTATTATGTGATCAATGTTGAGAGTGTCCACTAGTGAAAGTATGATCCCTAGGCCTTGTTTCCAAACATCGAAACTCCGTTTGTTTACTGTTTTGTTACATGTTTACTTGCTGCCATACTTATTTCAGATTGCTATTACCACTCATATACAACCATATTACTTGTATTCCACTATCTCTTCGCCGAACTAGTGCACATATACATCTGACAAGTGTATTAGCTGTGATGGGGACACAAGAGACTTCTTGTATCGTGATTGCAGGGTTGCTTGAGAAGGATATCTTTGACCTCTTCCTCCCTGAGTTCGATAAACCTTGGGTGATCCACTTAAGGGAAAACTTGCTGCTGCTCTACAAACCTCTGCTCTTGGAGGCCCAACACTGTCTACAGGAAAAGAAGCCAACAGTAGACAGCAAGCTATTTTCTGGCGCCGTTGCCGGGGAGGTAAGGTAAAAGGCACTCACACTCCGGACCCTGGCAACTAAGCTATTTTCTGGCGCCGTTGCCGGGGAGGTAAGGTAAAAGGTATTCACATCCTCCGACTACTAAGCTATTTTCTAGCACTGTTGCCGGTGTGTGAGTGCTCGAAGCTATTTCCTTTAGATCCTGCAATTGCATCTTTTTGTTTCTTGTTAAACACTAGTAAGGCATAATGGAAAACAAATGTGATCTTTTTAAACTATTTCCTGAGTTAAGACATGGATTGTTTGATGCGAAAATTAAAAAACCTATGGAACCTTATTTTCATGCTAGTAGTAGTATTAGTATGAACGCTTTGAACACCATTGTTGATAATGATATAGAAAGTTCTAAGCTTGGGGAAGCTGGTTTTGGTGAGCATGATATTTTTAGTCCCCCAAGTTTTGAGGAAAAAATTTTCTTTGATGATACTTTGCCTCCCATTTATGATGATTATAATGATAGTGGTATTTTGGTGCCACCTATTATGGAGGATAAAGTTTATTATGATTATATTATGCCTCCTGTATTTGATGATGAGAATAATAATGATAGCTACTTTGTTGAATTTTCTCCCACTACAATTAATAAGAATGACTATGCTTATGTTGGGAGTAGTAATAATTTTATGCATGAGACTCATGATAAGAATGTTTCATTTGATAGTTATATTGTTGAGTTTGTTCATGATGCTACTGAAATCATTATGAGAGAGGAAAATATGGTTGTAGAAGTTTTCATGTTACTAAAACACCTCTCTATATGCTGAAAATCTTGAAGTTGCGCTTGTCTAGTTTTCCTATGCTTGTTGCATTATGCCTACATGACTTGTTTATTTACAAGATTCCTTTTCATAGGAAGTGGGTTAGGCTTAAATTTGTTTTGAATTTGCTTCTTGATGCTCTCTTTTGCTTCAACTCTTATTTCTTGGGAGTGCATCATTAAAGCTGCTGAGCCCATCTTAATGGCTATAAAGAAAGCACTTCTTGGGAGATAACCAATGTTTTTATTTTACTACAGAAATTTTGTTTTATATTTGAGTCTTGGAAGTTGTTACTACTGTAGCAACCTATCCTTATCTTTATTTTATTGCATTGTTGTGCCAAGTAAAGTCTTTGATAGTAAAGATGATACTAGATTTGGATTACTGCGCAGAAACAGATTTCTTGCTGTCACGAATTTGAGTAGTATTCTCTGTAGGTAACTCAGAAAAATCTGCCAATTTACGTGCGTGATCCTCAGATATGTACGCAACTTTCATTCAATTTGATCTTTTTCATCTGAGCAAGTCCAGTGCCTCAAAAAAATTCGTCTTTACGGACTGTTCTGTTTTAACAGATTCTGCCTTTTATTTCGCATTGTCTGTTTTGCTATGTTTGATGGATTTCTTTGTTCCATTAACTTTCAGTAGCTTTGTGCAATGTCCAGAAGTGTTAAGAATGATTATGTCACCTCTAAATACATGAATTTTCAATTATGCACTAACCCTCTAATGAGATTGTTTTGAGTTTGGTGTGGAGGAAGTTTTCAAAGGTCAAGAGAGGAGGATGATACAATATGATCAAGAAGAGTGAAAAGTCTAAGCTTGGAGATGCCCCCGTGGTTCATCCCTGCATATGTTAAGAAGACTCAAGCATCTAAGCTTGGGGATGCCCAAGGCATCCCCTTCTTCATCGACAAATTATCAAGTCACCTCTAGTGAAACTATATTTTTATTCCGTCACATCTTATGTGCTTTACTTGGAGCGTCTGTGTGCTTTTATTTTCGTTTTTTTATTTTCTTTCTCTGAATAAATTCATGCTTGTGTGGGAGAGAGACACGCTCCGCTCGTTCATATGAACACATGTGTTCTTAGATTTATTCTTAATGTTCATGGCGAAGGTTGAAACTGCTTCGTTCATTGTTATATGGTTGGAAACAGAAAATGTTGCATGTGATAATTGGTATAATGTCTTGAATAATTTGATACTTGGCAATTTTTGTGCTCATATAGATCATGTTTAAGCTCTTGCATCATGTACTTTGTACCTATTAATGAAGAACTACATAGAGCTTGTTAAAATTTGGTTTGCATGATTAGTTTCTCTAGAGTCTAGATATTTTCTGGTTAAGGTGTTTGAACAACAAGGAGACGATGTAAAGTCTTATAATGCTTGCAATATGTTCATATGTAAGCTTTGCTGCACCATTTTATACTTGAGTTTGCTTCAAACAACCTTGCTAGCCTAGCCTTGTATTGAGGGGAATTCTTCTCGTGCATCCAAATCCTTGAGCCAAAAACTATGCCATTTGTGTCCACCATACCTACCTACTACATGGTATTTCTCTGCCATTCCAAAGTACATTACTTGAGTGCTACCTTTAAAAATTCTATCATTTGTCTTTGCAATATATAGCTCATGGGAAAAATAGCCTTAAAAACTATTGTGGTGAAGAATATGTAGCTATGTATCTTATTTCTTATTAAGTTGCTTGTTGAGCGGTAACCATGTTTCTGGGGACGCCATCAACTATTACACCTTTGTTTAATATCATGTGAGTTGCTATGCATGTTCGTCTTGTCTGAAGTAAGGGCGATTTTCATGATCAAATGGTTTGAGTATGCATATTGTTAGAGAAGAACATTGGGCCGCTAACTAAAGCCATGATCCATGGTGGAAGTTTCAGTTTGGACAATTAATCCTCAATCTCTTATGGGAATTTTATCTGTTATTGAATGCTTATGCATTAAAGAGGAGTCCATTATCTGTTGTCTATGTTGTCCCGGTATGGATGTCTAAGTTGAGAATAATCAAAAGCGAGAAATCCAATGCGAACTTTCTCCTTAGACCTTTGTACAGGCGGCATAGAGGTACCCCTTTGTGACACTTGGTTGAAACATATGCTATGCAATGATAATCCATGTTAATCCAAGCTAATTAGGACAAGGTGCGAGCACTATTGGTAATCTATGCATGAGGTTTGCAACTTATAGGATGTCTTATACATAACACATATGATTTATTACTACCGTTGACAAAATTGTTTCTATGTTTTCAAAATGAAAAGCTCTAGCACAAAAATAGTAATCCATGCTTCCCTCTGCGAAGGGCCATTCTTCTACTTTATGTTGAGTCAGTTTATCTACTTCTTTCTATCTTAGAAGCAAACACTTGTGTCAACTGTGTGCATTGATTCTTACATGTTTACTTATTGCACTTGTTATATTGCTTTATGTTGACAACTATCCATGAGATATACATGTTACAAGTTGAAAGCAATTGCTGAAACTTAATCATCCTTTGTGTTGCTTCAATGCCTTTTACTTTGAATCTATTGCTTTATGAGTTAACTCTTATACAAGACTTATTGATGCTTGTCTTGAAAGTACTATTCATGAAAAGTCTTTGTTATATGGTTCAGTTGTTTACTCATTGTCTTTACCATTGCTTTGAATCGCTGCATTCATCTCATATGCTTTACAATAGTATTGATCAAGATCATGTTGGTAGCATGTCACTTAAGAAATTATTCTTGTTATCGTTTACCTACTCGAGGGCGAGTAGGAACTAAGCTTGGGGATGCTTGATACGTCTCAAACGTATCTATAATTTCTTATGTTCCATGCTTGTTTTATGACAATACCTACATGTTTTGTTCACACTTTATGATGATTTTATGCGTTTTCCGGAACTAACCTATTAACAAGATGCCGAAGTGCCAGTTCCTGTTTTCTGTTGTTTTTGGTTTCAGAAATCTTACACAGGAAATATTCTCGGAATTGGACGAAATCAACGCCCAGTATCTTATTTTTGCACGAAGCTCCCAGAACACCGGAGAGAGACCAGAGGGGAGCCAGGGGACCCACACGCCAGGGCGGCGCGGCCAAGGGGTGGGGCGCGCCCCCTATTGTGTGGCCCCACCAGGCCCCCTCCGAGGCTGCCCTTCCGCCTACTTAAGGACTCTGTCGCGAAAACGGAGCCGCCGCCATCGCGAAGCCAAGTTTCGGGGGACAGAAGTCTCTGTTCCGGCACCCTGCCGGGACGGGGAATTGCCCCCGAGTCATCTCCATCGACACCTCCGCCATCTTCATCGCCATCGCTGTCTCCCATGATGAGGAGGGAGTAGTTCTCCCCCAAGGCTAAGGGATGTACCGTAGCTATGTGGTTCATCTCTCTCTCCCATGTGATCTTTATGTGATCATGAGCTTTGTGATCTAGTTGAATATCATCTATGTGCTACTCTAGTGATGTTATTAAAGTAGTCTATTCCTCCTTCATGATGTAATGTTGACGAGTGTGTGCATCATGTAGTACTTGGTATAAGCTATGATTGTGATCTCTTATAGATTATGAAGTTAATTATTACTATGATAGTATTGATGCGATCTATTCCCCCTTTCATAGCTATTGTTGACGAGTGTGTATGCTATGTTAGTACTCGGTCTAAATTGCAATGGTCTATCATGCACTCTTAGGTTACTTAAATATGAACATCGAATGTTGTGGAGCTTGTTAACTCCGGCATTGAGGTGCTCTTGTAGCCCTACACAATGAATGGTGTTTGTTATCCAACAAGAGAGTGTAGAGTGGTTTTATTATGTGATCAATGTTGAGAGTGTCCACTAGTGAAAGTATGATCCCTAGGCCTTGTTTCCAAACATCGAAACTCCGTTTGTTTACTGTTTTGTTACATGTTTACTTGCTGCCATACTTATTTCAGATTATGATTACCACTCATATACATCCATATTACTTGTATTTCACTATCTCTTTGCCGAACTAGTGCACCTATACATCTGACAAGTGTATTAGGTGTGTTGGGGACACAAGAGACTTCTTGTATCGTGATTGCGGGGTTGCTTGAGAGGGATATCTTTGACCTCTTCCTCCCTGAGTTCGATAAACCTTGGGTGATCCACTTAAGGGAAAACTTGCTGTTGTTCTACAAACCTCTGCTCTTGGAGGCCCAACACTGTCTACAGGAAAAGAAGCCAACAGTAGACAGCAAGCAACACCGAAGAGCACCGTGGACGCCGCCGGAACGCCACATAGAGGGGACGCCGACCAACACCAACACGGGGCTCGAGGACGAACGCCGAAAGCCGTAGACATGAGCTCCCCGCACACCCGTAGCCGCCATCTTCGGTGGAAGGATGCAACACCCCAGTAGTGCCATTCATCTCCCGCAGACCTCGCCAGCGCGAAGCCCCGCCTCCACGGCCATCCGCACATCACAGCTCCTCCACCCGGCGCGCTAGCACTCCTCCTTCCTCTACCCCGCACTGAAACGGAGGATGCAACACCTGCAGCGGCGCCATTTGTCTCCGGAGGATGCAACACCCATCAGTGCCATTCATCTCCGGAGGATGCAACCCGCAGTAGCGGCACCATTCATCTCCTTCCAGCCACCACCAGCTCACGAGCACCTCCATGAACATGCAGGACGAGCCCGGCAGAGGCCCAGATCGGCCCGTGCGGACCCAGATCTGACCCGTGCGTGCAGCCCTGAGATCTCCCGTGCACCGCTCCCCGCGCCCGCCCCGGCCACCAAACGCCGGCGACGGCATGCCTCCATCACGCCGCCCGCCCTGGTCACCAAACGCCGGCGACGACACGCCTCCACCACGCCGCCAGGGGCCAGAAGCACCTCCGCGTCCGCCGCACGCTGCCGCGCCCCCAGCATGCCGTCGCGCCCGCCGCACGCCGCCGCACCCGCCGCCCTTGAGCCGCGCCCGAGCGAGCTCCCTCTCGCCATGGACGCGGGAGGGGAAGAAAACGCCCCGCCGCCACCTTCCTTGGGGAGCGCACGGCTTTGCCGGGCCCCCTCCGGCGGCGGCGAGGGAAGGGAGTAAGGTGGGAGGGACCTGGGGCGGCGGCGGCTAGGGTTTCCCCTGGTCGCCAGAGGAGGGCGACACAGGGGGAGTTCTTTATCAGACGACCAACAAATGTACGTAGATATCAAGGCACCTCTTAGCCCTAAACCCATATTTGTGCAGGTACATTCCAATCGTTGCCAGAGCAACCCAAGACGAAGTGGCTTGCTCAACATAGAAGAACGTGTTACTCCATCGTTGTTGGAACTCTTACGAAGTCATCACCGTCGTTGCTGCCATCTGACTCGTGTCCTCTCCCTACCGCGCGCGTTCATGCTCTCGCAGGGTAGCCGACAATGCAGTGGCCCTTGCATTCTTTGTCATGTCACCATAGGAGTTTTGGGTTTCGGTGTGAGCAAAGATATGAGACGAAATGGTCTTTCTTTCGCCAAGTACCACCCAACCTAGGTGTGTAAGAGCCCCCTTCACCACAGTGGGCTATTTCGGCCACGCCCACACTGATAAGAGACATGGTATTGGGACCTTTACTGGTTATTAGCTCTATATTTGTGAAGGCGGTGGTTTGCCTCATAGATGTAGAAATACTAATTATAAAAATTCATAAAATGTATTTTCAAAAATTTAAAAAAATTGTTTGTGGCATAGGTGGTTTGGCTCATAGATGTAGAAATACTAATTATAAAAATACATCTTAACATTCTGTGTTGACGCACTAAGTATCAGAGAAAACATATTTTTTGTGGCATAGGTGGAAAAGACCATAAGAAGTCTGCTGAATAGTCATTTTGGAGTATCGAAGATCATCTTTCTTAACGAAGAACATGTATTCAGGAAAAAAATGAGCCAAATAAATTCAATATTTCATATATAAGGCTGGCCATAGTGCTAGTATCTTAGGCAGTATCATGCATCTGGGCTCACAAAAATGCTAATGTGGCATCTAATTAAGACTAGCCATAGTGCTACTGTCATAAGGAGTATCATGCATGCCACATTGGCAAAAATCTGATGTGGCGCTATAATTAATAAGGAGAGATATGCTAGTGGTATCATATTATGATATTGTATCATAGCACGTGAAATTAGAAAATTTAATGTCAAATACATTTTATACACACAATTGCATTGAGATTCTACAAATAATTAAATATCTTGAGATTATGATACTACTAGATGATACTAATCACTATAGGGTAGTATCATAGACTGGTATCATATGGATGGTACCACTATATGATAAGATTAGAGTAATATAGGTGGATACTGTATCATAGCACACTGTTACGAGAAAAATTAATGCTAAATAGATCTTGTACATATATTTGTATTGGGATTCTACAAAACAATAAATTTAGAAGATTATGATACTACTCTATAAAATATCACCCACTATAGAGATAGTATCATAGACAAGTATCATATGCATGATACTAATATACTATGATACTATGCACTATGACCAGCCTAAGTAGGCATTGATGCCCAATAATTGATGATATGGCAGAGAGAATAAATATACGTGCAATAATTTCAATATAAGTAGGCATTGATGCCCAATAATTGATGATATGGCAGAGAGAATAGATATGCGCGCAATAATTTTAATATAAGTAAGCATTAATGTCAATTATCAGAGAATTATATGGTTAGAACTGATTACTGTCCAAGATTTGCCTATGTGCATCTCTCTATATATGGCTAAGAGTACAAAGGAAAATATACAGCTTCGTGGTGAAACATTGCAGGGTAAAAAAGATAGACAAGAACTAGCTAGCTTCTCTTCATGGCGCCTATCAGAAACATCACAAGTATCGTGTGCCTAGTACTACCTCTTCTGCTCGTGTTTGCCACTCTCCAATCATGCCATGCGACGGGGAGGGACATAGGTGCGTGCATACTCATCTCTTATTTTTGTTGTAGTATATTCTTCTTTTATCATACCGCGCACGCATCTCAACATCAAATCATTTTTGTTGTATACAGCTAGTATTCAAGATCGAAAATGTTTCTACGTGGAACGCTGCTCGATCGGTGAATGCCGGACGATTTGTAAGAGCAACGATTATGACCCCGCAAAAGCCAATTGCGATGATGTCTCGGGGGAAAATATTTGTTGCTGCCACTGGGGTTGACCTGAAATGCTCTTCTTACCTATGATGAGCAGTGAATGGAGAATGTATTGGCGCCCGTGATCTTGGAGGTGTAATCGTGCAATAATAAATAATTGTAATAAAATACAGAGCGAATTTGGTGGACATTGTGTAAGGCGAGGTCTGAATCACTGTCGCTGCTCATTTGCGCTTTAGGATTTCAGATTTTGTAGCCATTTCATAATATGTTCCTTTTTCTAAGCAATAACGAGGCAATACAACTAGAATAATAGCCTCGTGCCAGGGGGCAGGGGTACATTAATGCTAACAAATGCGTCCAACACATCCAGGAGAAAGCACACACCACACGAATGAGACTCACTCTCCTTTCGAGTTACCCCTTCTCTCTCAATCTATATTCTAACTAGGCGACACGCAGGCCCGGAGAAAAGCAGCGAGGGGAGCATGGTGAATACTCGTCCGCGAGGCGGCTAAATCCATCTATGTAATAACAACTGATTTACAGAGGTTGAAGCGGCATCTAGCTATGCGGTCGCCAGTGCTGGCCTCCTCATTCCGACGAAGGGACGGCAGATGCATAGCTCGTCTCAATGAGGAGAGGTTGTCCCTCTTTTACAAAATGGTCAATTCGTAAGTTCTCGGTATTACTAGCAACTGCGGGGTAATAGGTTGCTCGTGATAGAAAAAAGTGTATCACAAAAATGTGAAACCAGTACCATCGGATAGATATTATCAAAGTAAAAACAATTTTGCTTTTGAATCACCTTTTTCCGAGTTATAGATCGATGAATATGGCCGTTCAAAGTTTTGATATTCCCAGAAAGTTTCTGAGAAAAAAAACCTGTAAACGGACCAGATCTGGTAACGGGCCGGCTAGCCGCGGATGGCGTGCAGGCCGCGCGGGCGCGCGCGCATTGGACTTCCAGGAGGCTGCTGGGCTAGGCTGGGCTGGATGTGGACCGGCCTTAGGTCGCGAAGTTGCCCGCTCGGTCGTCCTCGTCGTCTTCAACCTTCGGTCGAAGCAGACGCAGGGAATGCCAGGTGGCAGACGGGGTGAGGCTCCAGGGCTCGTCGGAGCTCTACGAGGGCACCAGCGTGGTCGCTAGGGTTCTCCGCGTCTAGGGAGGTAGGCCACAAACGCCATAGCCCGCGGGAAACGTCGCCTCGAGCAGTATACTGCGAGCACTGCCGTCCATGGATACGGTAACCAGGAACACCGGGAGATAGAGGAGATTAAGGGGGACCTTTCCTGTCGGTTTAATCGGACTATAGAACTCTAAGAACATCTCCACTTGCCCTCAATAGCCAAATAGGGGTGCCGGTGCAAAAAAAAAGTGCTTACCTTGCGTCTCCATGTTTGTTTTTCGCCGGCACGGTCCAATGAGTTATCCGGCGCTCCTAGGCCGAATCCAATCCACAGGGGGCTAACGGGGTCACCGGATGGCCAAAATAACATGGCGGGCTAGCCCTATCGGCGAGTGGAGGCGAAATCACAAACCCTTTCACCCTTTCTACCCCGCAAGCGCCTCCCGTTCCCCGGTCACCGCAACAACCACCCCTCGCTACCGATGGCCCATTGCCTGCGGTAGGATCCACTCCACCGTCGCATATACTCCGTCGCAACCCTCGCCACCTCGCTAGCCCATCCCACCGTCGCTGTTCACCGCCCGCGCCGCCGCCGCGCCTTCGTTCCCGCCCACGCTCACCTTGCACGCGAGGTGTTTGGCGGTTTGCCAAGACGATGGATTTGGACGACGAGGAGGCCATGGCCGCTCTCATGGACAAGGAAATTGATGTTGCGACTGCTGCGAGGGACGTCGTTGGCAATGAGGAACATCTGTCGATCATCGTATCCCTCTTAGCCATGTTCGCCGAGGAGGACAAGACGATCATTGGTGGTTCCACGCCAGGGCTCCGCAAAAGCAAGCCGAGGCAAAGGATGGAAGGCTATTGCATGTTATACGCCGACTAGTTCGATGATGATCCATTGCACGGCGATGTTGTATTCCGCCGTCGTTTCATGATGATTAGGAAGCTTTTCCTGAAGAGAGTCGAGAATTTGAGGGAGATGGACTACTTCAAACTAAAGAGAGACGTTGTCGGTGAGCTTGGTTTCTCCATAATTCAAAAATGCACGGTCGCCCTTCGAATGCTTGCCTATGAAATTGCAGGAGATACACAAGACGACTTCCTGTGCATGGTTCAGTCCAAGGCTATTGACTGCATGTATATATTTTGCAGGAAAATTGTGTCGGTGTTTGGAAACAACTATCTGCGTATACCAAATGAGGAAGACACTGCCCGGATCTTGGTACATAACGACTGTATGAAATGGGCATTGAAGAACTGTCCATTTGCACATCAATGCATGTACAAAGGGACGCAGATCAGGACTTGTGGATTTGGCATGCTTTCTTCGGCATGGCAGAATCGCACAATGACATCAATGTGTTGCAGTGCTCGAATGTGTTTCAAAAGCTTGTTGAAGGCAATTCTCCTCCGGTGCAGTATGAGATCAATGGCCACTAGTATGACAATGGCTACTATCTTGCAGATGGCATCTATCCAAGATGCTCAACATCTGTTAAGATAATCTCTACACATGAGCCTAGCATCTTAAACCGATCAAAAACTTTCCTAGCTTCTATAACAACATCTTTAAATTCTTTAAGTAAAGTTTCTAGGATAAAATCTCTCTTTTCATCATCCTCAACTTCATGAAGTTTAGGAAATATTTGCTGCACTATGGGGTTAAGACTAACAAATCTAGCCTCCAACATTTGAACTAAATAAGCTGCTATGCGGTTTCATAATTAGGAGCAAGTTCTACAAGGGATTACCCTCAATATCTTTATGCTTACTAACATGATTAAAGAATTCTTCAATGTTATCTCTCCCAATTATAGAACCACTACCTATTGATAGGTCTTTCGAAACGTACTTAGGGACCAACATAATGAAGTAGAAACAAAATAACAACTATAAAATAAACTAATTTTTATGTGTTTTTAATATAATAAAGAAAACAAGACAAAGTAAAATAAACTAAGCAAAACTATAACAAAGTAAAGAGATTGGAGATGAGAGACTCCCCTTGCAGAAATCATCTTTCTCCCCGTCAACGGTGCCAAAAAAGAGCTTGATGAGCGCAGATTGCACACCGTCGGGGAACCCCAAGAAGGAAGGTACGATGAGCACGGTAGCAAGTTTTCCTCGGTAAGAAACCAAGATTTAATCGACCAGTAGGAGAAAGGCGTGACTTCTGAAGGTGTTGCTAGCTGACTATTGGCAGGACGCACTACATGCGTCAGCAACAACGTGGAACCTGCACACAACACAACCAAAGTACTTTGCCCCAACTTACAGTGAGGTTGTTAATCTCACCGGTTTTGCTGAACACAAAGGATTAGACGTATCGAGTGGAAAGAGATGTTTGCAGTAATTAAAGAGAACAGTGCTTGCAGAAAGTAACCAGAGCAGGATTGCAATGGATGAATTTATCTGTGTAAAAGAAAGGATCGGGGTTCACAGTTCACTAGAGGTGTCTCTCCATAAAGATAAATAACATGTTGGGTGAACAAATTACAGCTGGGCAATTGACAGAATACCGACCGTACATGACAAGATAATTACTATGAGATTCGTTTAGGTATTACAACATAATACATAGACCGTAATCTAACTACGTCTATGACTAATAATCCACCTTCCGGTTATCGTCTGAACCCCTTCCAGTATTAAGTTGCAAGCAACAGTTTATCGTATTAAGCAATATATGTAAAATAAACAATAGAATTGCCCTCGGATAAAACATTGTTGTTTTCTCCCTAGTAGCAACAACACATCTACAATCTTAGAAGTTATTGTCACTCTTCCAGAAAACTAGAGGCATGAACCTACTATTGAGCATAAATACTCCCTATTGTAGTCACAAGCATCTACTTGGCCAGAGTATCTACTAGCAACGGAGAGCATGCAAGATTACAAAGGATTAGACGTATCGAGTGGAAAGAGATGTTTGCAGTAATTAAAGAGAACAGTGCTTGCAGAAAGTAAACAGAGCAGGATTGCAATGGATGAATTTATCTGTGTAAAAGAAAGGATCGGGGTTCACAGTTCACTAGAGGTGTCTCTCCATAAAGATAAATAACATGTTGGGTGAACAAATTACAGCTGGGCAATTGACATAATACCGACCGTACATGACAAGATAATTACTATGAGATTCGTTTAGGTATTACAACATAATACATAGACCGTAATCTAACTACGTCTATGACTAATAATCCACCTTCCGGTTATCGTCTGAACCCCTTCCAGTATTAAGTTGCAAGCAACAGTTTATCGTATTAAGCAATATATGTAAAATAAACAATAGAATTGCCCTCGGATAAAATATTGTTGTTTTCTCCCTAGTAGCAACAACACATCTACAATCTTAGAAGTTATTGTCACTCTTCCAGAAAACTAGAGGCATGAACCTACTATTGAGCATAAATACTCCCTATTGTAGTCACAAGCATCTACTTGGCCAGAGTATCTACTAGCAACGGAGAGCATGCAAGATTACAAATAACATATGACAAGAATATATAATCGATCTCAACATAGTATTCAATATTCATCGGATCCCAGCAAACACAACATGTAGCATTACATAATGATGAGCTTGATCATGTAGGGCAGCTCACAAGATCTAAACATGAGGCACAAAATGGAGAAGACAACCATCTAGCTAAACTACTGACCTTAACAGGGTCAGCCCAGTCTAGTTTAGTGGATCTACCAATAAGCTTACGTGGGACGTCCAAACTAATTGGGTCAGCCTACTCATTTTAACCAGGCTGGCTCACTCGACAACTTGACTGGTCAAACCAATCCAGTTAGGCCGGCCCACATACTAAGTAGGCCGGCTTGGTCATCTTTATTGGGCAGGCCTGCTTAATTTTCAGCATGCCTTGTGTGAACTTGTCATCTACCACGGACACCCGCTAACGGTGTTACCGATCGGTTAATAGCGTCTAACACGTATCAGTTAGCATGACGTCAGCAATCAATGGCCTCCCAAAAATCTTCTCTTCATCGTACCTATCAGAAACATCATTGTACGACAAGAAAACATATAATACAAGAACTAGCTAGCTTCTCTTCGTGGCACCTATCATTCATTGTATACAGCTAATATTCAAGATCAAAAGTGTTTCTATGTGCAACACTGCTCGAAGTGAGAATATCGGAGGCTTTGTGGAAGCAACAATTATGACCCCGAAAAGGCCTCTTGCTATGTCTCGGGGGAAAACTTTTGTTTTTGTCATTGTGATTAAACCTGACATGCTCTTACCTATCATGAGAGGTGAATGGAAAATGCATTGGCCCCCATAATCTTGGGGGTGTAATCATGCAATGACAAATAAATGCAATAAAATAAAATATCGACCTAAATTTGGTGAACATTATGCCAAGCGAGGTCTGAAATATCAGATTGTATTGCCAGTTTGAAACATTTTTTCTGAAAGGGGGCAAAAGATTTATCTCCATGCATCAATGAAAGAGAATAGTCTTGACAAGAGCTAAACAAAGAAAGGAAACAAATGGCCAAAGGGACCACTCTCTCGTCGCTACAAAATTCAATTGCTTTGCAGCCATGGTTACCCAAAGCTTTGTCTCGCCTTTGATGATCTCTAGAGGAGTAGTTGGCAGCGCGACTTTGTTGTTGTTAAACATTATTGTGTCACGCTTTTTTCAAATGGTCCAACTTAATGATAAGAGGGTCCATAGCGATTTCAGGTTCAGGTTTTACTAAGCAATAACTCGGCAATACGACTCCAATACATTTCCTCCTGGGACTCTACGTTTTTTCGAACGCTAACAAATGCGGCCAAGGCCAACACATCCGGTAGAAAGAACACAACACATGAATCAAACCCAGTCTCCTTTCGACCTACCCCTTCTCGATATAGATCCCGACCATGCAACGGGAGCATGATGAGGGAGCGGTGCGCACATATACTCGTCGGTGTGGCGGCTGGATCTAGTGGTCTAGCAACTGGGAGGAGCATCAGCGGTCAGTGTTAGAGCATTTTCAGTCGCATCTCCAAAATGGTGTCCAAAAGAAGCGATTGTTGGGGACGCTGCTAGCTTGGCGCTGCCTTTGGGCGCGTTCGTTTTCCAATCACGTCCCCTAAACATGGTAAGAATAATAAAATACGACGAAAATTAAAGTATTTATTCAAATTTCATTATATGTTACAAAGTTCAATGAAAACAGCTAGGTTCGATCGATCTAAAACCTAGCCTACTTTCCGCCTTCCGGGGTGCTCGATGGATATCTTTGTCATTGTTCCCTTCCTCCCTGCCAAGCTCTTGCGCCCTCGCTGCTCCCCGAATCGTAGAATCCTCGCTCCCGACATTCATGCGCCTCCTCGAGGAGCCTCTATCGCTCGGCTGCCATCAAGATCCGAGCCCCCTTTAATATGGACCCGTTCGACCGAGATTTTGACGTTGCGTCGCCATATGGCCTCGAACTCCTTCTCTTGGGCGTGGGAGTAATCCCGGAGCTTCTACGGTGACTCATAGGTCTCGACGATGACCTTCTGTTCCACTGACTTCTCCTCCGGGTCCAATCCTTCGCTCCAGTCCTCCAGGTAGTCTTCGTCCTCGTCCCCCTCATTCTCTTCCTCCTTCGCCGCCGCATATTCCCCTGTAGGATAACGTTGCATAGAAAACAAAAATTTTCCTACCGCGAACACGCAATCCAAGCCAAGATGCAATCTAGAAGACGGTAGCAACGAGGGGGTATCGAGTCTCACCCTTGAAGAGATTCCAAAGCCTACAAGATGAGGCTCTTGTTGCTGCGGTAGACGTTCACTTGCCGCTTGCAAAAGCGCGTAGAAGATCTTGATCACGATCGGTTCCGGCGCCACGAACGGGCAGCACCTCCGTACTTGGTCACACGTTCGGTTGTTGATGAAGACAACGTCCTTCTCCCCGTTCCAGCGGGCAGCGGAAGTAGTAGCTCCTCCTTGAATCCGGCAGCACGACGGCGTGGTGGCGGTGGCGGTGGAGATCTCCGGCGGAGCTTCGCTAAGCGTGCGGGAGAAGAGGAGGAGAGAGGGGCGGCTAGGGTTTGGGAGAGGGGGTGGCCGGCCACCTAGGGGTGCGGCCAAGCTATGGGCTTGTGGTGGTCAGCCCCCTCTCCTATGCCCCTCATTATATAGGTGGAATCCCCAAGAGTTGTAGTCCAAGTCTTCGAATAAGACCCCAACACCAAAACTTCCCAAAGGTGGGAAACCTACTCAAGGAGGGAGTCCTACCCAAGGTGGGACTCCCACCTTTTCCTTAGGTGGGGTGGCCGGCCACCTCTAGGTGGAGCCCACCTGGGACTCCTCCTTTAGGGTTTGGCTGGCCAAGCTTGTGGAGTCCTTCCGGGACTCTACCTTCCATAGTGCGTTTCTTCCGGACTTTTCTAGAACCTTCTAGAACCTGCCATAAATGCACCGGATCATTTCCAAACTTGGAATATGACTTCCTATATATGAATCTTATTCTCCGGACCATTCCGAACTCCTCGTGATGTCCGGGATCTCATCCGGGACTCCGAACAAATATTCGAACTCCATTCCATATTCAAGTTCTACCATTTCAACATCCAACTTTAAGTGTGTCACCCTACGGTTCGTGAACTATGTGGACATGGTTGAGTACTCACTCCGACCAATAACCAATAGCGGGATCCGGAGATCCATAATGGCTCCCACATATTCAACGATGACTTTAGTGATCGAATGAACCATTCACATACGATACCAATTCCCTTTGTCACGCGATATTTTACTTGTCCGAGGTTTGATCTTCGGTATCACTCTATACCTTGTTCAACCTCGTCTCCGACAAGTACTCTTTACTCGTACCGTGGTATGTGGTCTCTTATGAACTTATTCATATGCTTGCAAGACATTAGAGGACATTCCACCGAGAGGGCCCGGAGTATATCTATCCGTCATCGGGATGGACAAATCCCACTCGTTGATCCATATGCCTCAACTCATACTTTCCGGATACTTAATCCCACCTTTATAGCCACCCATTTACGCAAGTGGCGTTTGATGTAATCAAAGTACCTTTCCGGTATAAGTGATTTACATGATCTCATGGTCATAAGGACTAGGTAACTATGTATCGAAAGCTAATAGCAAATAACTTAATGACGAGATCTTATGCTACGCTTAATTGGGTGTGTCCATTACATCATTCATATAATGATATAACCTTGTTATTAATAACATCCAATGTTCATGATTATGAAACTAATCATCCATTAATCAACAAGCTAGTTTAAGAGGCATACTAGGGACTTCTTGTTGTCTACATATCACACATGTACTAATGTTTCTGTTAATACAATTATAGCATGATATATAAACATTTATCATAAACATAAAGATATAAATAATAACCACTTTATTATTGCCTCTAGGGCATATCTCCTTCAATCTCCCACTTGCACTAGAGTCAATAATCTAGTTTACATTTGTAAAGATATAACACCTTGGCCTTCTGGTGCTTTATCATGTATTGCTCACGGGAGAGGTTTTTAGTCATCGGATTCGACACGCTCGTAAACGTATGTATTTTGTAATTCATTTGCGTCTCAACGCATCACTCATTTCCAAATGAGTTGGCATTAAATATGTTTGATCTTCCGGTGGAACCTTAATTCCGTCTGTCTCGAAATATGTCACTAATATTGTCACACACAATATAGCTTCAAAGTTCTGACTCGTCTGAACTACACCAAGTTCTCAAAGAACCTCTTGACTTAACATCCTTTGTCATTGTCAAAATAATGACATACTCGCCTTCTTTTGTAGAATCCGTCATAATATTTAGAACTCTTCTAAATCTAGCATAGACAACTTCTAGCTCATTGTGCTACCTTTTAAACAACACTTAGTCTAATTTGAGATTGAAATTATATTTTATATGTGACAAAACCAATATCGGTGTAACATCTTACATCGATTTGTTTGTCATTTCTTCATACAAATATATATATATATATCCTTAGTTCTTCTAAAGTACTCAAGGATATTCTTACTGTCGTCCAATGATCATCATATGAATCATTCTGGTATATGCTCATAACACTTTATAGCACATGATATCCGATTGTGTACATATTATCCGTGATCTATAATCACTCATGTGTTTTTACTCATTGAGTGTCGGATACACTCAAGTCTTGTTAAACCTTCACATGACAAGAACATTTTCTTAATATTTCTATATTGAACTACTTCAATATCCATCATATGTACTTTGACTTAAACTTATTTATGTGTTTCAATCTATCTTCATAGATCTTGACACTAAATTTGTTTCGATCCATATCCTTTCATTGAAGTTAATTCTCAATGAAACATTTTTAATCAAGTATATAATTACATCATTTATAACCAACTATATGTCACCTACATAAAGTATTATAAATGTGTCTTAGCGCTCCCACTTAATTTCTTGCAAATGCAAGCCTCTTCATCGTCTCTCGATGAAATCAAAAAACTCTTTGACTATTTCATCCGGTGAAGATTCCAACTCCGTGATACTTACTTCATCCAATTGAAGCTTGTATACCTATCTAGTATTTCACGGACCAGCAAAACTCTTGGTTGTATCTTGTATACATACTTCGTTAAGTAGTGTATTTTGCCATCCTACTAGCATATCTCATAAAAGAAATATGTAGTGATTACTAGAATAATCCATATAGACTATAAGCATTGCTACGGAAGATCTAATCTTGTCGTAGTCAATTCTTTGAACTTTGTCGTAAACAACTTTTCGACAAGTCAAGCTTCTTCAAAGATATTTCATCCAAGTCCATCAATTTTATAGATCCATTTACTTTCAAAAAGTATTCATCTATCTTGGATTTCATGGCGTATAGCCATTTTAACGGAGTCAGGGCCCATCATAACTTCTTTGTTTTGTAGTTGGTTTATCATTTGTTCAAAAAACAATGCTTTGTTCACAAATCATTTATTTGATCACAAAGTAAACCATACCTACAAGATTCAATATGTACTTCGATCTCCATGGCTAAAACATTTTGTAGTCATGGAAGCCATGATCGTTATGGCCGCTTCCGAAACCAATTCCGATGCTGCGCTACTCTGATCATTATGCTCAGATTCATAAACCTTATCAAATTATATTGTCCTCCCACTCAAATACTTCACTAGAAACAATTTCTCGGAAATAAGAAACATTGACAAACACTTTTGTCTTTGTCTTGTGGGAAGAATTCCCAATAAAATCTCCGGGATAACCAACAAAGACATTCATCCGATTTTGGTTGTAAACTCTTAGACCAAAATTTAAAGAAAAGACTATTAGGGTTTATACCCATACCATAACTTGTATGGTGTCATTTCAACGGATCATGATGATGCTCTATTTAGTGTAAAAGCGGTAGTCACTAAAGCATAATCCACAAAAATATAATGGCGTCATAATATTTTATCACATCATTAATCCAACAAGGTTTGGATACATATCTCGGATACTATATCATCATTATGATACTCCAAGAAATGTGAGTTGTAGAACAATTTCATAACTCTCTTTGATGTTCGCTAAAACTCGTAATTCAAATATTTTCACCATGATCCAATCATAGATATTTGATTTTTCTATTATGATGATGTCCACTTCATGCTGAAATTTATTTGAATCCTATTCAAATGTTTCAAACTTTTCCTTATTGAATATATCCACATATATACTAAATTCATTGTTTGAAAGTTTTCATGAAGTAGAAGAATCTTCCGCACACAACTATGCCCGATGAACCACATATATCATTATGTATGTTTTCACTAAGTTAGTTGCCCGTTCAACTCTTCGGCCTATGAACGGTATTTCAGTCATTACCTTTTAGAAAAGATTTTGCAAGTGCCAAACGATTCAACAAATCGAATGACTCCAAAAATCCATTTGCATGGAGTTCCTTCATGCGATCCTTTCTAACATGACCTAAATTGCGGTTCCACAAATAAGTGGAATTCAAATCATTTGCCTTATGGCATTTTTAGCGTCGGTGTTATGTATGTGTGTTTCACCATTAAGATTTATAATAACTTATCCATCGTACATGGAGTAATGTCATAATTTGAACAACTCATTGTTTTCATTTGACCAGAGCAAAATAACAATTATTAAGTTCTTTATTATAAATTCTAAGGGCTAGATAGAATGCCAACGACGAACATAATAACACTTTATTTTGTTCCGGACGTGCATTTCTATCATATTCCTTGTCAGTCACTTAGGCCATTGTATTCTTGTATTGCGTTGTTTTGTATGACACTTCATACCAACCAATATGGTACTAATACCCAAGAATTTCATTGTGCGACTTAACTAGGAATACAACCATAACATGTATATCATTTATATACACCTGAGCTAGACTTTCTAGTCTTTTCTTTTCTTTTGCCAAAATATCTTTTGCAGTTTCTCTTTTAGCTTTCCTCATTATCCAGAAAAACATTTCAACATCAATAACACTTCTAGGTTTGTTGGTCAAATACCAATAACCTTGAGGTTCTTACTTTGAAGTTGATCATCATATGACAAGTGTTTCAGATTTCACTATTAGTAAATTTGTAATACGATGAACAATTTCACTCATAATTTTATCCATCAATTCATGATAACTTTCCGAGACCATGTCCGTACATGCTAGGCTCATAAAGTTTAAACCTTAGTATTCGCATATGCAAATCTGGCTTGCACCCGTTGGAAGCACACGTAGAATCTATAACACCCGATCATCACGTGATGCTTCGAAACGACGAGTCTTAGCAACGGTGCATACTAAGGACAATCACTTCATGGATATGCGAATATCGTTAGTGCCCCAATAGTTGGAGGATTGGGACGCCTTGCGTCTTCAACCTTCGTACATTCCCATAAAACTTATGAGTTTATGTAGTCTCACCAAATTTATATTCTATCATCTTGCAATAAGGTCTTAGATATCACATATATCTCGTACCTTGATTATTTCGAAAACTAAATTTTCAGCTCCTTACTTTTCAAACAGATTTGAACTTCAAGTTTCACGGAGACAAGATAACTTTAGGTACTAATTGAAACCATAGCTCTCTCGAATCAACAAAGTGAGTTTTACTAAAAGTTTGCAATAGGACTTAATCATTTCTTGATTCATTAACAATACGGTACCAATCCGTAAAGTTTCTAGTCAGATTTTAACAAGTATTTCTATCTCAATTATAAGACTAGCGCATAGTAGTAAACGGATGCCAATACTACAAAATTAATTCAAAATACTACTCGGACTATGTTTATGATAATTAGTTCATGTTTTAATCTAATTACTAATGAACTCCCACTTAATACAACATCCCTCATAGTTGTAAAGTGGTACACGATCCAAATCCACTACACCAAAACCGATCATCACGTGAGATGATGTAGTTTCAATGGTGAACATCAACATGTTGATCATATCATCCATATGACTCGTGTTCAACCTTTCGGTTTCCATTGTCCCGAGGCCATGTCTCGTACATGCTAGGCTCGTCAAGCAAACCCAAGTATTCCGCGTGTGCAACATGGCTTACACCCGTTGTATGTTGAGTTTATCACACCCGATCATCACGAGATGCTTCAAAACGTCAAACAATGCAACGGTGCATACGAGGGGAGAACACTTTATTATCTTGATATTAATGTGAGGGATCATCTTATAATGCTACCGTCGCGTTCTAAGCAAAATAAGATGCATAAAGGATTAACATCACATGCAATTCATATGTGATATGATATGGCCCTTTTGTCTTTGCGCCTTTGATCTTCATCTCCAAAGCACGGACATGATCTCCATCATCAACGGGCATGATCTCCATCATCGTCGGCGTAGCGTCAAGTTTCATGGCGCCGTCTTCATGGTTGTTCACCTCATGTAGCAACTATTACAACTACTTTGAAATACTACCCAACATGAAATTTAAAGACAACCATAAGGCTCCTGCCGGTTGCCACAATACAATAATGATCATCTCATACATATTCATCATCACATTATGGCCATATCACATCACCAAACCCTGCAAAAACAAGTTAGACGCTCTCTAATTTGGTTTGCATATTTTACGTGGTTTAGGGTTTTCGATATAGATCTAATCTACCTACGAACATGAACCACAACGTTGATACTAATGTTGTCAATAGAAGAGTAAATTGAATCTTTACTATAGTAGGAGAGACGAGACACCCGCAAAGCCTCTTATGCAATACAAGTTGCATGTCGAACGAGGAACAAGTCTCATGAACGCGGTCATGTAAAGTTAGTCCGAGCCGCTTCATCCCACTATGCCATAAAGATGCAAAGTACTCAACTAAAGATAACAAGAGCATCAACGCCCACAAACCATTGTGTTCTACTCGTGCAACCATCTATGCATAGACACGGCTCGATACCACTTGTAGGATAACGTTGCATAGAAAACAAAAATTTTCCTACCGCGAACACGCAATCCAAGCCAAGATGCAATCTAGAAGACGGTAGCAACGAGGGGGTATCGAGTCTCACCCTTGAAGAGATTCCAAAGCCTACAAGATGAGGCTCTTGTTGCTGCGGTAGACGTTCACTTGCCGCTTGCAAAAGCGCGTAGAAGATCTTGATCACGATCGGTTCCGGCGCCACGAACGGGCAGCACCTCCGTACTCGGTCACACGTTCGGTTGTTGATGAAGACAACGTCCTTCTCCCCGTTCCAGCGGGCAGCGGAAGTAGTAGCTCCTCCTTGAATCCCGGCAGCACGACGGCGTGGTGGCGGTGGCGGTGGAGATCTCCGGCGGAGCTTCGCTAAGCGTGCGGGAGAAGAGGAGGAGAGAGGGGGCGGCTAGGGTTTGGGAGAGGGGGTGGCCGGCCACCTAGGGGTGCGGCCAAGCTATGGGCTTGTGGTGGTCAGCCCCCTCTCCTATGCCCCTCATTATATAGGTGGAATCCCCAAGAGTTGTAGTCCAAGTCTTCGAATAAGACCCCAACACCAAAACTTCCCAAAGGTGGGAAACCTACTCAAGGAGGGAGTCCTACCCAAGGTGGGACTCCCACCTTTTCCTTAGGTGGGGTGGCCGGCCACCTCTAGGTGGAGCCCACCCGGGACTCCTCCTTTAGGGTTTGGCTGGCCAAGCTTGTGGAGTCCTTCCGGGACTCTACCTTCCATAGTGCGTTTCTTCCGGACTTTTCTAGAACCTTCTAGAACCTGCCATAAATGCACCGGATCATTTCCAAACTTGGAATATGACTTCCTATATATGAATCTTATTCTCCGGACCATTCCGGAACTCCTCGTGATGTCCGGGATCTCATCCGGGACTCCGAACAAATATTCGAACTCCATTCCATATTCAAGTTCTACCATTTCAACATCCAACTTTAAGTGTGTCACCCTACGGTTCGTGAACTATGTGGACATGGTTGAGTACTCACTCCGACCAATAACCAATAGCGGGATCTGGAGATCCATAATGGCTCCCACATATTCAACGATGACTTTAGTGATCGAATGAACCATTCACATACGATACCAATTCCCTTTGTCACGCGATATTTTACTTGTCCGAGGTTTGATCTTCGGTATCACTCTATACCTTGTTCAACCTCGTCTCCCGACAAGTACTCTTTACTCGTACCGTGGTATGTGGTCTCTTATGAACTTATTCATATGCTTGCAAGACATTAGACGACATTCCACCGAGAGGGCCCAGAGTATATCTATCCGTCATCGGGATGGACAAATCCCACTGTTGATCCATATGCCTCAACTCATACTTTCCGGATACTTAATCCCACCTTTATAGCCACCCATTTACGCGGTGGCGTTTGATGTAATCAAAGTACCTTTCCGGTATAAGTGATTTACATGATCTCATGGTCATAAGGACTAGGTAACTATGTATCGAAAGCTAATAGCAAATAACTTAATGACGAGATCTTATGCTACGCTTAATTGGGTGTGTCCATTACATCATTCATATAATGATATAACCTTGTTATTAATAACATCCAATGTTCATGATTATGAAACTAATCATCCATTAATCAACAAGCTAGTTTAAGAGGCATACTAGGGACTTCTTGTTGTCTACATATCACACATGTACTAATGTTTCGGTTAATACAATTATAGCATGATATATAAACATTTATCATAAACATAAAGATATAAATAATAACCACTTTATTATTGCCTCTAGGGCATATCTCCTTCATCCCCCGCCTCCTTGTTCTACATCAGCCATGAACTCTGTGTCTAGGGCGTCGAACTCCTCCACGTCAGCATCGTCGAGTTCAGGCTCGAACGACGGCGACGCATGTTCTTCCGCCAGTGTGGAAGCGGAAACGGAAGCGGAGGTGGAGGCTCCGAGGCGCAACGCGTCCAGCATGGAGTTGATCGTTACGGGGCAGGCCTCGAGACGCCAAACACGCTATTGAACCGCGTGGGATGGAAAAGGCATTCAGGAGGGGGAGGGGCGGCTAAGCACTTGCTTACCTGTCATGCGCACCCAAAAAAGTTTAAGAGACATGACTGTATTGCAACCATTAATTTGCGGACCATGTAGCCGTGTGTATCAGCTCTGCGACCGCCAGCGTCGGCCTTCATCTCGTAAGAGCATCTCTAACAGAGCCCGTAAATCCCACCGGAACTGAACTTTTTCTGGGCTTATGTGACTGGGCCGTGTTTCATGCAGCTCGACAAAAGTGAACCACGCTCTATTTCGATATGTTTTAGAGCATCTCCAGTCGCGTCCCCCAAACCGTCCCCAAAGCGATTTGGGGCGCACCGGACAAAAAAAGCGTTCCAGTCGCGTCCCCCAAAGCCCATTTTTGTCCGGCGCGGCCCCATTCGGTGTCCGGCGCCCCGAGCCCGTCCCCGTCCCACAGGGGACGCTCCGGGGACGCCGGACACAGCAGCGAGGCGGGGAGTGGCGGGGCCGACGCGTCGGCGGCACGGTTAATTTTAACCTAGCCGTCGCCTACCTCGCGACGGAAGTTATTCGCGCGCGGTGACACACGGCGGCATCTTTGCCTTAATGGCGACGGAGGGGCAGGCGAGACGTCTCGTCGGTGCTGCGCGGCCTCCACGCGTCGCCGGCGTTCGCACGCCACCGCCCGTTCCCGCGCGATCTTCCCGCCTCTTCTCGTCCGTTCCCGCGCTTTCTTCCCGACGCCGGCGTCTATAAAAGGTCTCCCGGCTCATCAATGGTAGCCACCACACCCCGCCGGCAACAAACACAGCCCTCGTCGCTCCACGGCCGTCTCCTCCATCACCGGTGGCAATGGCGAACCGCCCCGGCGATGGCCACTTCCCTCCACCGCCGTCTCCTCCATTGACGAGCCGGCGGCGGCGTGCGGCACTCGAGGAGGCACTCGAGGAGGAGGCCCGCCAGCGGCGTGAGGCGCGGCAGGCGGCGGATCTTGCGGCGTTCTCCGCCCTGCCTCCGCGGCCGAGGAGGCCGCGGCGGCAGCAGCGTGGCAGGAGCAGCTGTGCGACACCGTTGCGGCGTTCGACGCCTCGACGGGACAAGAGGCGCGACGGCGCCGGTTCCGGGAGGACATGGAGCAGCGATGGGCTGACGAGCGCCGGCGCCGGCGCGATGAGCGGCGAGCGGCGTTCCGTGAACGGCGTGACTCGATCGAGCGCCGGCGGCGTGAGTCGATCGAGCTCCGGCGAGCGGCGGCGGCGGAGGAGCGTCGACAGCGGGAGTCGGCGCTTACGGCGCTATGGGGAGGCGGGCGGAGCGGTTGGCGGCGGCCGACGCGTATGCGGCGGCGATGATGGAGCGCCAACGGATGTGGAGGAGGAGGCGCCAATGGAGGAGGAGGCCGAGGCGGAGGAGACCGAGGTGGAGGACGACGACGACGGCGACGAGTTCGGCGGGTCCGACGACGACGCCCCGCACCCGGACGAGACGGCCGATCAGCAACGCGCCCTCGTCGAGTCCTTCGAGTCGGAGAAGAAGCTCCGGGGACGACGCCCGTGCCCGCGAAGAGGCGCGGATTCGTCGCGCCGTCGAGCTCTCCCTCCCGCCGGCCCGGCGGGGAGGGCGGAGGAGGACTATCGGCGGGAGCGGCACCGTCCGGCCACCGCCGAACGCAAGGAGAGGAGGCGCGCGCAGGAGGAGCTGCGGCGTAGGGGAGGCGACGACGGGGCGGGGCCGTCGGAACGCGCCGCCGGGCGGTCGGTAGCCTAGGTTTAGATGAAATCTAGCCGTTTTCATTCAAACTTTGTAATATATAATCAAAATTGAATGAAAACCTTTATTTTCCTGCACAAATATTCATTTGGGGGCGGCGTTTGGGGGACGCGGCTGGGGAGCGACGTCCCCCAAACGCGGCACGAGCAAAACACGTCCCCAAACGCTCAATCCGGCGCGGTTTGGGGGACGGTTTGGGGGACGCGACTGGAGATGCTCTTAGTCGCTGCATGCCCCAAAAGAAAACTTCCCCATCTTCTTTTGGTTTCGGTCGTTGTTTAGGAAAATTCAGTCGGTGATTCAGATGTTCTGTACCGGGACACCCTGGAGGCCTCGAAAATCATGCTACCTGAACGGCTGAACCCAAATGTTTCATCAACCAGACTACATATATACAGATGCTCTGATGCTTGCAACTTGCTTGCAAGTCGTTCTATTAATTGTGCTCCTTCTCTAACTACGAAGTCTGATGCCGAACGGACAAACCCTGTATCGATATCGACAGCACCACCCACCTACTACAGCCCACCTGCCCTAATCCGTGTTCTGTTCCTAGGAAATCTAAGTTAGCCTGTA